>NC_140166.1:133817984-133869813 GCF_963971535.1 Notolepis coatsorum | reverse complement strand
CACGCGCCAGCAGAGGGCGAGAACGCTCTAGTGGAGCGAGTGGGTCACAACGGTGTTCACGTTTTACGGTAATGTTGCGACAGTGCTGTGAAAATACCGTAAAGCGTTGTGACGAGAGCAGTGTTGTTGTGGAGCAATCCGTCTCTTATTATATGTGAACTAAAGAGTACAAGGTTTACACAACAGCCCCCACCCGCCTTTTTATTGTATTTGTAGTTGTACCGTCCTGTACTATCCGCTGTCAGCTGTTTATCTCTCTCTGTGAGCTACTGAGCTTGAATAACTAGCGTTAGCTCACGTTAAGTAGCGTTAGCTCTGCGGCTAATCTTAGATTACCCTGAACTAAATCAATGACTAGGTTATAAACAGGGGAGGAAACTAACTTTTTGGCTTACCAGCCAACTGGCGAGTAGATGATTTTTTTTACCAGCCAAACTGATTTCTTTACCAGCCAAAAATAAAATCGCTAATTGTGATAATTACTTCTTTGTATGTCTTCGTCTAAATTGATTTTCAATCATAGTAATAATCACACCGTGTCTCTACTCGTTAAAATATTTATTAGCATAAAACATGAATAAGTGTCTCTACTCCACAATATTAGCATACAACATGTATTAATCACACTGTCTCTACTCTTCAAAATATTAGGATATCACATATTAACATGAAAGAGGGAACTATTCTGGACTGGGTTGGGCTGAACTGGGCAGTGAAAGATGCTGGGTTGGGCTGGTCTAGGTTATACTGGGTTGGGCTGGTTTAGGTTGGACTGAGTTGGGCAGTGAAAGAACCATCATTTCACTGTAATGTAATAGCTAAATAAAACAACTTGAACTTGACTTGTTACATTTGCACTCTGGTTGGATGCCAATACTGGTTGTACTGTACTTGTGCTGTATGATGACAATACATTGGAACCGAATCGACAATGCTAGGGGTTCAGCAGGTGTATTCTGAATGCCAAGTATGACAACATCACCGTTGTGAAGGGCATATGGGCGAGTGGTAATATGGGGGGAAACCCGGTAATAATAAAATGTCACTCGGCTGCATTTAAGCAAAGTCGCTCAGTATAGTCCACTATGTTGAATGCGCGTTATGGTAGCTTGTTAGTTACATGCTAGGTAGCTAGCCGGCTAATGCTGGTTGACTTGTCATTCTCATCCGACTCGAAGGAGACGCGTCGCATGCTGTTGTTCGCCCCCATGTCAGACCGCACTGATATCCGAAAGCGACGACTCTACATGCAATTATTTTCATCCACTGATGTGTTTTTGTCTAAGTTTGTCTACGTTGTCAAGCCGGTGGCAGGAGTCTGTAGGTCCGCGCGCAGTGATCTGTCCACTTCCCCTAGATGGGCGGCATCTTCTAGAAAATGAGTGTTCATTGGAGGAGTTTAGAGCGCATCTGTACAACAATGATGTTCATTGGTTATGGTTGGATTATTATGAGGCGCAAATGGGAGGAATCAAGGGGGGAGTCAGAGTTCGGCTTGTGCCAGTGAGCGAATCAGCAGATTGCAGAATGATTTTTTTGTTTTGTTTTGTAATTACTAGTACTCGCCAGACTGGCGAGTGCTCTTCATGAATTACTCGCCAAACGTAAAAAATACTCGCAATTGGCGAGTAAAGTGGCCTAATTTCCTCCCCTGGTTATAAAGCATTCGAGTAGTTTTCACTGCACATAGAAGTAGCCAAACAACGGGAGCATTTCGGGAGCATATGACCAAAACCCAGGCAATTTCTAGCCCTTAAGGAATCAAATAGTCTGCCATGGCTATAGGCTAGATGCTAACGCTAAAATGGTGCAGGCTTCTACCGGTACGGGACTACCATTCTGAGAGCTGACGATGATTTGTTTACTTGGTAACACGTAACCCCCCCCCCCCCCCCCGCGCTGATGAAAATGAAAGTCATACCGTCAAATACCGTGCACCGGGGTATTATAACATAAAGGTTTGCCGCTTTGAAAATAAGGATACCGCCCAAGCCTAGCGTCTACGTCTAAGCCTTGCCAGTCACGATTCTTCTATTTAACCGGGAAGTTCACCTTTGACCCTGCCAATAAATAAGCCCACAAGAGGAACATATTTGACAATAGGAAAATGTCACTGTGCAGTAACTAACTCAGGTGGCTTCCAGGAATCTGTATTAGGCCTGCGACAACTAATCCACAGCTAAATGGAGTTGCTGACTGTTTCTGTAATGGATTACATGTTGTGATTCACCTCCATGGCCTGTTGTTCAAGCCACTGGATGTGACGCAAAGCCTGTTGTTGACACTTGGTTTTATGTTTTCTTTATTATTATTTAAACTGTTTAGCTCCTTTCAAACTGAAAACTTAAACGTACATTTGTTTTTCTGTATCACATACATTTACACTTTGCTTTTTGTTTGACAGCCATCACAGTAAAACTAAGTTGTTTGAAAGAGCATTGTAAGATAAGATTAGTGTTGTCACGATACTGGAATTTCGACTTCGATACGATACCTTGAAAAGTATCGATACTTCGATACCATTCGATACAAAAAAAAAAAAAAAAATAAATATATATATATATATTTCTTTTTATAAACAAATGTAGCTTTTGTTGCTGGTTGATTTTCCTCAGCTTCTCTCTGGTACTATAAGAGAAGATAAATATAACACTTTTAAAACCCTTTGTTTATCTTTAGATCACACATTTAAAAATAACTGTTCATCTCACTTCAATCATTTTTATTGCAGATGCAGAACATGGTATTTTCTCAAGCAGACAGATGTAAACACTGTAATCTGTGTTGCATGTACCTGACAAACTGAACTGTTTGTATTACAGTTAGTAACAGTTTCGATTTTTATTTAAAGATAACGAGAGCGAGAGAGAGAGAGAGAGAGAGAGAGAGAGAGAGAGAGAGAGAGAGAGGTAGAGAGAGGGGTAGAGAGAGGGAGAGAGAGAGAGGCTATGCTCGGAGCATTTTAGTAACGTTACATTTTCAACAAGATTGCTGCTATTTAAACACTTCATGGAAACGGGGTAACGTTAACCTTATGTCGACTGTAGTATTGTATGACCTCGACATAACGTTTAAACGTTAGCGTTACTCCGTTTCCATGCAGTAATTATAAAAGTGGCCAGCTAAGCTAAGGGAGCTAACGGCTAGGAGTAGCTAACGTTAGCTGATAGCTGCCTGTAACGTTACTAACAACTTATCAGCTGTTGATATTATGCGCCATCAGTAGACAACGTATTCTAGAGTTAATGGTTTAATGCTTCAGTCACAGTGACGTTGAAAGAGCAGCTGTCACGAACCTCTCATTTCTTTATGGAGATCCACGTTGGCACTGATCTGTAACACCGCTTGCAAATAGCATTGGGGCATCTTCTTTAGCTTGTCCTTCGTTGTTTACTTTAAACCCGAAGTACCTCCAAACAGCACTTCTGCTGTTTTCTTTATCCACAAGCACAAGTTGCGGATGCTCTGCATTTGCCATCTTCAGCTAAAATGTTTGTCGGCTCTGTGAGGGGGAGGGCTGGAGGAGCCGGAGGGGCAAGCGTGCTCTGAACAGCGTGTCAACAACTTGCGGTAGCGTGTCACTCGCCAGCTGGTACCGATACTGCAGAAAGTATCGGTATTTCGGGAAATTAGTATCGAAACCATTTTAAATATTCAGTATCGATATGTATCGATACTTCGATATTTTTGACAACACTAGATAAGATAAGATATTCCTTTATTGATCCCTTTGGGGAAATTCGGTCGTCATAGCAGTAGCAGCATTGGGGGGGGGGGGGTACAGGTATGGGCAGGGCAGTAATAGAAAGACCTAAATATAGGCAATACAATTTAATCTGAATATAGAAATGTTAGAAAAAAACAAACAGTGTAAACTAAATCAAGTATATAAAGTACACGATGACGAGGAATAATGTTTTGTCATGAAATGTAGCTTTTATTTCTTTTTATCTGATTAATCGATTAATCAAAGTAATAATCGACAGATGAATCGATTTTCAAAATAGTTGTCAGTTGCGGCCCTGTAACGTACAGTCATCATCTGTGCACCAGCAGTAGACATCAGTGTCCGGGGGGCAGACCAGCACCGCATGGCGGGACATTGATCGTCGGGTGTATTAATAGTCTTGTCAATAGCACCTCTTAGAGCGTCAGCCTGGATACGATCACATGGTCTAAGCAGACCTTCTGCCCTCGTCTGACCCGGGGTTCATAGCGCTGTTTAACCCTTTCACTGCCACACTACCAAACAGTTAACCCTTTCACTGCGACAATACACAGAAGGTTAACCCTTTCACTGCCACACGACAGCAGATTAACCCTTTCACTGCCACACTACAGAGGGTTAACCCTTTACTATCACACTACCGACGGTTATGTTATAATAAAAGCCCTTCGTTCTATACACTTGTCTGATTGAAAACTTTATTAACAGACCGCAGAATGGGCACAACTCGGCACACTCTGAGCAAAGAAAGGAACTGAGATATGAATTGAGTAATGCTTACCTTGCTATGGTCCGGTAAATACGCTGATGTTATTGAACGTGTAACTATATAATGTTAATGCCACAAAACGAATGCCTTTGTTAATCATAAGTAGTAACGTTATAATAGTCGGGGACTCGGGGGGGTAACCGCCGGGCGCGCCGCTACCACCCCTGCCCGCGACACAGAGTGAACGGCGCACGACCAGAGGGGAGACTTCGAATCCGTGTTTCACTTTCAATAACGAATGCGTGCTTGCCGAATCCCAAACAATATTCATGCTGCAAAGTCATCCTCTAAAGATAGACATTTAGACTAGAGGCAGACTATATGCTATAAAGAGTAGACTACAAAAAAAAATTAAAAATGCATTCAAACTTTATTTTTATATTTTTGTGTGTGTGTGTGTGTGGGGTAATAACCGCAGCGGTAGGAAATATTTCGCTAATTTGTGCGGTAAGGAAAACATTAATACCGCCGCGGCAGCTCTAGACACGCGTGCCCTGAGAAAACACTAGTAGTTTTGGGGGGCCTTCACAGGGCACGAAATTAACTTTTTGACTCACCGGCCCAGTGATGCCACAGATTACTTGTAAAAGTAATCTGATTACTGATTACTGATTACTCCTTTAAAAAGTAATCTTAGTTACTTTACTGATTACTTGATTATCAGAGTAACTTAGTTACTTTGAAAGTAACTAGGTTACGAAGTCGTCCCCCCTGCTGCTGCCACAAAATAAGAATGACAAAAAAGAATTAGTAAAATGTACTCAGTTTGAGTAAAATTTACTAATAGGGCAGGTAGGCCTATCTATAGATCTATAGATTTCACAAAAGATAAATGGTCAATAACACCACATGTAGGCTGATATGTAGCCTACCTTTGAGGCCTGCCCTATTCAGATATGGTTCTAATGTTCCTAGTGAAACAGGGGAGAGGGGTGAGTAAACCAGTGATTATATCTCAGTAACATAATCTTCTCAAACCTCTTGTCAGAAAGTCTGTTCCTTCTAGGCGTGAGCACCAACCCTCCCAGACTAAAAAGCCGTTCCACAGGAGCACTTGATGGGTTGGAGTGACTTATACTTCAAGAAAATGTTCTTTATGTTTGAAGGTCTATCCAGTATCTGAAGCTCATGCTCTTAAAAAACAGTCTATTAAATGGTACTGCTCCTCCTATGCTATTATTATTATTATTTATTATTGTGTGCTACTGACAACCTACATACTGCAGTATGGTGTTCCATGTTCATGAATAGTGCAATGCAAAAGATGTTTAACTCAAAGGTGGAACATACCTGCACTATGGCATCTGGAAGGCCTGCAGTCGTGTCCTGCAGGGTGTCCTTCAGAGTGCATCAGCACTTCAAGTGTGGTTAGTAAAGTTTAAATCCAGTAAAGAAATCCAGCTTTTGCTGTTTGGCTGGTGCACCTCCGAGTCCTGTAGAAGTCGATGCTTCGGCTTTGGTTTTTTTTCTATCCGTTTGGCGTTTGGTCGTGCTGTGCTGTATATTCCAGATGCGGTAGACAGTATTTTGTTTCCTCCGCAGAGTGAATGTTTTTTTCACCCGGCTTAGCTGACACAAACGTGAAGTAGACTATTGATTGAACTTCCAGTGCAAGAAAGCGTTACCAGCGTGAGCGTCTCCCTGCTAGCTCGCTATGTTTAGGTCAGCCTGATAATAACAATAATAGCCACCGCCCACCAGCATGGTACAACACGTGAGGTTGCGTGCTGTGACGTCACTCCCCAATACAAGGAAAACAGCTCCAAACGTATTTTTGACTGTCGAAAACGAAAGAAAATACTGCATTCCGCCTGCATTATGATGAGATAGTAACGAAATAGTAACGCACAGCCACTTGGACAAGTAACTGCAATCAGATTACTGGCTTGTAAAGATTAACGCGTTAGATTACTATTTTCGGGGAAAAGTAATCAGATTACAGTAACGCGTTACTTAGTAATGCGTTAGTGGCATCACTGCCGGCCAGTGGCGGGTAGATGGGAAAATTCTACCCGCCAAGCATATTTCTTACCGGCCAAAAAAAATACGCATTTTTGTGTCACATATATAAAAAAAATTCAGTACATTTCAAGTAGATAAGCTATTACGTTGAAGAATAGACACTTAAAGAGGCCAGAGTTAAATTTGTACTCTCTCTCTCTCTCTGAAGTGACTTCTCGCTATCTGCAAACAGCTCCACTGTCTGTGTGTATACTTAGTAGCCTCCAGATGCAGCCAGGATTCTCCGGCGCTGCAGCTGGACCCTATTGGTCAAATCACATTCAGCATGCCCTCATGCGATGGAAGCCAGGGGCTCGAATACGCATCGAATCAATGTTATAAGACATTGATATCAGGAGCTATCTGTAGCTACTGCTAGCCGGCTAGATAACGTTAAGACAACGCCTCAGTGAACTATTTAGTTTACTGGGACATATAGAGCTAACGTGAGCTAACGTTGCCTACCGAGCGAACGGACTTCAACGGAGGTATTATGCACTCGACTATTGCTGGAGCATTTGTTGATATCAGCAGCTATCAGTAGCTAGCCAGCTAGATACCGTTAGACAATGCCTCATGTCTAAAAGTGAATAGTTGACTGGGTCATTGTTTAAACAGTAACGTTAGCTCACGGAGGTCCGCAGACCCTTCCGACTAGAGCAGACTGCCTCTGTGTTGATACGAGAAGCACGGACTGGGGCGGATATGACTCGTTGCCACGGGTTTTTTCAAAATAAGAGTATCATATGAACCGAACGTTGCTAACTGCCGGAGCCATCGATATTATGACTGGAGCTGCGCTTGGGGCGGAAATGAGACCCGCCAGGATTTTCAAAATAAGAGTATCGATATGAACTACACGCCAGGTGGCGGGCAGACCTCTCAGTGTCACTCGCCAAACCAAAAATATGCCCGCCATTGGCGGGTGGCGGGCTCTAATTTCGTGCCCTGGGGGCCTACCACCCCCCCTGAAAAAATATCCTAGGGGAAACACTGATATTATCTGTACATATCCCTTACCTACTCTTGCTAGTTACACTGCCGGCCAGTATGACTTACATGTCTGTACATACCTGCATATAATCCTTTTTACATATCTGTAGATACTGTATCTATATGATCTGTACATATCCTTTCCCTACTCTTACTAGTTGTCAGTATGACTTGTTACTACCATAGTGTCTTTATACCTGTATCACTGTACATATTAATACTACAACTCTGTACATACATCTGATTAGCACTATTACTCAGTAGTACTCATTTATATATTTTATACCCAGTTTAAACACCTGTACATAATGCTGTTGCACTTTACTCTTACGTTTGCACTCTGGTTGGATGCCAAACCTCTTTTCGTTGTACTGCACTTGTGCTGTATGATGACAATTAGGGGTGGGACGATACATCGATCCAGATCGATACATCGATGTAATTATCAACAATCGAATCGGATCGATGCGATGTAATAAGATCGATTCATATCGATACTCTTATTTTGAAAATCCTGTGGCGAGTCTCATATCCGCCCAAGAACAACAGCAGTAGCTCCGTGTGTGTAGATGTTACAGCATAGCATTCTCCCTTTCTGTGTGTGTGTGTGTGCGCGCGTCTTTGGAAAGACCAGATGAGGTCAGAGGAGTTTGATGTTTAAATGTTATTTAAACATAAACAATATAATACATAATAAATGTAGGCCTATACATGATCATGCAACATCAACAAATTGTTGTAGGAACGGTTTGGGAGAGGGAGGTTGTGAGTTTTGAGTTCCAAAAAATGTAGCTTAAAGTTTAAAGCTCAATATATAAAAACGTGGCACTTTACAGTGAACAGGAGGTCTATTTGTATTAAAAACAATAGATTGATTTTCCTTTAAATGTCTGGAAGAGCTCAAAAATACAAATGTCAAATGATATTTTCATTACCTTTTTTTTGTTGATCTAAATGTTACTGATTGTGTTAAATGGGCATATGATATCATCTCATATCGATCGCAGGCACCTGAATCTAATCGTATCGTATTGTATCGTGAGAGACTTTGTGATATCGGCAAATATCGTATCGTTGTCCAAAGAATCGATATTGTATCGTATCATGATGAAACTGGTGATTCCCACCCCTAATGACAATACATTTGAATCTAATCTAATCTAATACAAAGGTTTGCTTTGTAATTCGATTGCCGGTGGTATTAAGCGGGCTACGTGCACGCCGTGCACGAACAAACACTAAGCAGGAGTTGAATGGAGAAGCAGCAGGAAATGTGTGCTGGTTGTTTTTCAGTGCTTTATTGTTTGTATGTTTTTCAGGCATAACGGCACTGACTGACCTCCCGCCCCCCACCCCCCGGTGGGTCTGTTTTCACAGAGTGCTTCCTGAGAGACTCTGCTTTTACATTGTTAACTATCATTTTATACAATTGAACCGCAGGCTTTGAAGTGTAGTCTGTTTAATAGCTTAAACCAGGGTTTGAAATTAACGGGGGCTTGGGGCATAATGCCCTTGAAAATGGACAAAATGCCCTCGAAAATCAGTTAAGGGGGCACATAATGCCCCCGACAGTTTACTAATTATATATATATATTTATCCGGTAATGGAGCGTCTGTGTATCGTACGGTTCAGATGACGCGCAAATAAAAAAAATCATTTGGCGGAGCCGGGAGAGGTGAGCACTGGCTGCAGCAGCAGCACTGCAGCCAGGTGCTAGTCAGTTTGTGTACAAATGGCAAGCACAATCTAAAATCAATCTTCATTACGACTTTAAAAACATAGCCATTAACATTACATAGGCCTACACACATCTTGCCATAGCGTTAGCAGTTTGTACAATACAACGCACGTTTTAACTATGGTAGCACTAGCCCCAGCTAATACAGTCAATGAAATGTTATCGTAGCCACTAGCTAGCAGAGGAGGGAATGAGAGTCTGAGAGGCGGGGTGTTTAAAGACAATGATAGGCATTCAACATCCAAGAAGGCTAACATACAACTGTGTTTTACTAACTCCAACCGGGACTATTGCCGCTTTCGTGCTGCTTGTTGATGTTATGATCTCCTCCAGTCCTCCTAACGTTACCGGAGCTGAAGGTGCCACACGCTAAAATGTCCGTGGGGACCCGGCGCCAACCCATAGATAGTTCCAACTCAACGAATTACGTAATCCACCACAGTTGCACTCAATATTTAAATAATGTTAGTCTAAATAAATGTAGAGATACATAATAATTTCAAGCAGAAAACGAATCTTTCCATTAAGAACTGACAATCAGGGAATTTAAACATGGTTGACATTGTTTTTTTGTGTTTATATTATAGAAAGGAAAGTCTAGTGCTGGCTGAGCATATTGTTTGTTTGCACTAAGTTAATACTTTGACAAATGTAGCCTATATTTTTCAGTCAGTTCGGTCTTTGTGTGCCAAACATTATTTAAGGCTGTAAACACTGTAACACTGTAAACTTTTTTTTTTAATATATATATATCTATATATATATATATATATATATATATATATATATAAATGAGAAGCATGTTTAGATTTGAGTGTTTTTTTTTTTTAATACAAATTAACGTATATCGAACCGAACCGAAAACCGTGATACGAACCGAACCGTCCATTTTGTGAACCGTCCCACACCTACCGTTTATCATAAAAATTCAGTGCCCCCCCCAAAAAAAAAAAAAGCCCCCGAAAATCAATTAAGGGGGGCAAAAAAAGCCCTTGAAATAAAATGTTAATTTCTAACCCTGGCTTAAACACAGAGTAGTAGGGGTGTGGAAATGGCTCGATTCTAAGATGCATCGCGATCATCAAATAAAGAGCTATTTTCCAAAACGCATACTTTTTTTTACTTTTGTAACTTATTTTCAGAAATTACTGATATTTTGAAACTATTTAAGGCCAAAACATGTAAAAAAAAACGATATAAAAAAAAGTTTTTTTTTTTTTTTGTAAATATCGGTCCTATCGGTACCGATACCGATGTGTAAAAAAACGGCCATATCGGCCGATATTATATCGGCGGCCGATATATCGTGCATCACTACACAGGAGTCTTCAATAACGTTTGGATGCTAATTCATTTTGTGAATCCATTTGTTGAAACAACATCTTTGTTGGCAGATGGCTCCTGCTATCTTAACATTAGCAAGCCAAGCATTTACAGAGAGTTCTCAGAGTGCTTCCTGAGAGACTCTGCTTTTACATTGTTGTTAACTATCATTTTATACCAGTGAACCGCAGGCTTTGAAGTGTAGTCTGTTTAATAGCTTACACAGAGTAGCCCGCTATATAAACCTTATTTTTCAGTTGCTTCCCAGTGGCTTTCTTCTGAGTGTGTGTCTAGACTGTCGTTTCTCAAACGCAGGTCTTGGGATCAATTCAGGGCTGGTCCCTGGGGTGTTGCTGAGCGGTCCCTGGGCTAGTTCTCTTCTAAGGAAATGGGCTCTTTTCTAGTATGAAGTGGTCCTTGAAGGTGGTGATGTTATTGCTTGACGGTCCTTAACCCCTTATGCTGAGGGCACATTTAGCATAAAACGCCTGACGATTGCATACCCAAAGTAATTTGCGATTTTTTACTTGAACCACTTATAGCACATGCATGAGTTTGGTCTCTTTTTGAAAGGAAACATTCTGAAGTTTCTTCCACAACAGGAGAATTAATCACTCTTGAGTGCTAATGTAATAGAGTTAGAGGTTTGAACACACTGAAATAAAAGTTTTACTTACTCACGTTTTGTCCGAATGGTCTTGTAACTCAAGACTGGAAGCACGCAATAGGTCGAGTAGGGTGGTGATCGAAAAGGAGGCAAATTCAACTTTCCAACAATGTATTGGTTGATCGGCAAAAACGCAGCCGGGAGCCGGCAGACGAGGGCAAAGTGCCACGACGCGTTGGCTGTATAAGAGGTTAAGACAAAAAGACAAGCAGTGACCGGTCCCCAAGAGCAAGTGTTGAGATTAGGGGTGAGTAATCGATCACTCAAGTACTCGCCGTTTCAACTGAACTCAGGTGGTTTTTGAGGGTGCTTTTTTTTCTTTTTCTTACCACCAAACCAAATACATCCACTAAAAGTGCCAGTTTGTGCCAATGAAACAGAAAACATTTGAAATCTCGCTCTGAAATCCAGAGAGGTGTGAGTTTATGTGAGTGTGGCTAGTACACTTAATGTTACAATGGAAAATGTGTTAGCTTCAGTGTTTCCCCTGAAAAAATATCAGCAGCGGTGCTGTGCCTCTAGGGGGGAATAAAGTTAAAGTTAAATGCATCGATCTGGTGCACTGTGAGAGCAAAATAAAGAGGCTAGATCTATGATGAACTTTGTGCTCAAAACACAAAATCGACTAGACTGCAGTGCTTTCTCCCTGCAGCCTTTTCCTCAGGTCAGTCTTTTACATTAACACTTTCAGTGCCCACCACGACATAACACGTGTTATCAGCCCGCCCCCTGAATGCCCACCACGACAATTAGCGTGTTATTTTTTTATTAGCAATCTGAATTCATATTTCATCTCCCGTTGGTAAACCAGCCCCATCAGGAGCCCAGATGGTAATGCACCCTTTTGGAATGGACTCAATGAAAATAGATGAGAAAAGAAAAATCCGGAATCCACATTTTACTTCTCAGGCATGTAACCCGAGCCGATCGGATTCATTGTGGACCATCAGAACAGCGTGGAATATGTGTTTACAGTATGTAGCGTTGGATCAATAAAAGCGATCGATTTTTGGAATGGCGATCAGGAATTGGAATGATCTTTTTGGAGAACATCTGATCTGAGGTAAGGAATCTATTTTACAAGTCTTGGGATAATCAGAGTTGTATTCGCTGAGCTCTCAGCGTTCGCCCTATGTGTGTGTGTGTGTGTGTGTGGGCGATGGCTTTGAGGAAATCAGAGAATCGATTTTTCAGATTGCCTATATAGCGTGCATACGTACACATATACTATCGATAATCTAGCGTTTATTTGAAAACGATTCATAAAAAATTACAACGTTTTTGTGTATTCTAGAATATTCCAGTACAGGGCGTTTATTATGGAATATTTTTATTTTCCTTGAAAACGAGGGCTTTTCAAAATGCTATAAAACGAAAATGAACCGATAAAAAAACAATCCGCTTCGACAATGTTGACTGGAAAACGAGTCATTGATAAGCGACGGGCAGATTAGACACATAGCCATAATTTTAAACATAGATTAGGCGTTATTAACACTAACATTGAAGTGGATGGTGGGCATTCAAGCACTAAATCGTGCGCCCCCTGCTGGCACTGAAAGTGTTAAGCACCCCCCACAGCCCAAATGAAATGATTTTTTTAATAGTCTAGTTCAGGGGTCAGCAACCTTTTTGACATGGAGTGCCTGTTTGAAATATAGTTGTAACTAGTGTGCCTCAACAATATTCCATGCATCGTAATTTTTCCCCCCTCATAATCAGGTATTTATTAACACTTTAATCGCCGTTGACGCTGGAACACGTCATTCCCCGCCATGCTCATTCTGCCGAAGACGCTGGACAGCGTCTTTGATATCAATATTTCAAAAATCTGTGATCGAAATCATATTTCTCCCCCGGAGACATGAGATGTACTGGTGAGCCCCTATCAACTCTCTAACGGTTCAAGAGCGCCATCTGGTGGCCGATCGGCGGATCGCCCAGGGAAGAAACAGGAAGTGGAAGCTGGTGCTCATTTCAATTTGGTCCGATCACTCGGTAATAGTCCCAGGACTCGAGCTGATCACGACGGACCAATAACTCGATAAACAACATGATTTGGACATATATACTATTATACAACCTGGAAATGGATTGGATATTTCGACATCCCATAATAGAAAAAATTCTGTTCCACGCTCATCTCCCAACGGCGAGAGGAAGCTACGGTGAGTTTCAGCGTTATTTTGTAATGTCTTCTATACTAACTGCTCTAATGATCATATCACCCACACTAGATGAATGATATAACGTTGCCCACGGAATTATAAACGACTCCCCCCCCCCCCCCCCATCATCAGATCATACGTAGTAACTTCTAGAAGTACGTCCATTTGAATTTTTTTTTCTCGCACAGATTCCTACCAAACTGTATTTGATCATCAATATAATGCATTTAGGGCTATAAATCAAGTTCTGGAGAAAGCTGCAGAAAACGATAAAAACATACTTATACTTTAGACCGTATTTTAGTATGAATATGTGAATGAAAAAGTATAACGTTGCTACACCCTGAACAATAGATATAAGACGTTGAATGGGCCATAGTAATGTCAATTTAGCAATAAAATTTAAAAAGTTATAGCCCTGCAAAGAAGGGGAACTTCTCCATGTTAAATAGGGCTGGCGAGGGATGGTAAATTTAACCCTGGCGATCAAAGTGTTAATGATAATTTTTACATTATTAACATCATTATTGTTATTGTTATTATTAACAATATTATTATGATGGTTGTATCAACCCTAAATCTGAGTTGGGGGGGGGGGGGGGGGGTGCAATGCAGACAAACAGCTGCATACAGTGCAACCATTGCACTCACATTTACCCATTCATTTTTGGACACATCACACACCATCGGTGTGTGTAGTACTGTATGTGTGCTGTCATAGCTCCACCTACAGGCCTAATGGAGAACACCAGGAGAACACCAGGATGTGAATGGAGGGTGAATGTGAGGTATATCGTGTAAATAAGTTTTGATTGATTGCAAGACTATCTGAGTTGGGGGGGGGGGGGGGGGGGGTGCAATGCAGACAAACAGCTGCATACAGTGCAACCATTGCACTCACATTTACCCATTCATTTTTGGACACATCACACACCATCGGTGTGTGTAGTACTGTATGTGTGCTGTCATAGCTCCACCTACAGGCCTAATGGAGAACACCAGGAGAACACCAGGATGTGAATGGAGGGTGAATGTGAGGTATATCGTGTAAATAAGTTTTGATTGATTGCAAGTAGGGCTGGGCGATATGACGATATTATATAAATATCGGGTACAGTTCATTAACGATACACTTTTTCAACGTATCGTGGATATCGTGATGTTTTGCCCAAGAGGATTGTGTCGCGTCAATCTGTCCACACGTTACTCGTTCATATCTCAGCCTGTGCTGAGATATGCCCATTCCGCGGTCTGTTAATAAAGTTTTCAATCAGACAGATGTATGGAAAGGCTTTTATTATAACATTCGTTGTAGTAAAATCATTATGCCTCATTTAGCATCCTGTGAAGCACTGGTCTCCTACTCGACGGCCGCGGGGAGCTAACGTTAGTAGCTTTGTTGATGTTCAGTGTTCACTTCAGCACACGGGACATTCAGGAAGTCATAACGCTTGCCGATTGGTGCTAAGAACAGCAGGGCGGGTGCAAGCGGTGTGACGTCATTGGCAGACTCGACTGTCAATCAAAATGATTATGTTTCCGTCAGAATGAATGAATGAAAACTGTATTAAAAGGTTGCAGAATGGGTACAATACAGTACAGGAGGATGAAGACCAGAAAAAGACTTTCGGCTTTTTTACATAAGGGTCCTCCATTTTCAATTCATCAAAACATTTAGAGACATACATATATACAGTAGTTTCATAAAAATGCTAAAATGCTATTTATTGATTGATTGATTTAAAACTTTAACATATTGCAGAATGGGTACAGTACAGCTCAATACATACAATTGTTAAGGGGATGCAGACCAGAGAAAGACTTTAGTCTTGTTTACATCAGGGTCCCCCATTTTCAATTCATCATATTTCATATCTAAATCATATAATATCTCATATGCAATATATAATCTAATAATCTAAATCTAATATAAAAATGCTAAATGCATGGGTATTTTATTTTGTCTTTAATGTTAGCTTGCAAACTCAAATACTGTCTTGGTAAGCCTCATAATGAATTGTTTGGGGTAAAAAAGAAAAACATCGTGATGTGTATCGTGTATCGCCGAAAGGTCAGAAAATATCGTGATATCATATTTAGGCCATATCGCCCAGCCCTAATTGCAAGACTACACTGTAAAAAAATTATAATAATAAGTTAAGTTCAGTTACTGTGCATTAAGGTTTTCAGTTTTCAATCCATAATAAGTTAACAGAAAAATAAGTACACAACCACATTATTTCAACCTAATAAAACTATGTTTATTGTCATTGTTTTAAGAACACAAGTTGACTTGGTAATACTCACATTTTGAGTAAAAAAAATGGCTTTTAACATGTGCAATGTTCAATGAAATAGAAAAATAAATAATAAAATTTGTTGATTAATCCCACTGGTCACAATGGTGACCGTAATAATGTTTTTGTTATAAGGCTCTGCAAATGTTACTGAATGATGTAGCAATGTATTTCCAGCTAAATTGAAATAATAAACAAATAAAGGGTCTCAATTAAATATGTGGTAGTAAAAAGAACCTGTGGGAGGATTTCAACAAGATAAATGCGACAACAGTGACAAAATATTTCACTATAATATAAAAAAAAAAAAAATGTATGCTGCCCCCTGTGCCTATGAAAATGCCCCCGCGTGCAGGCACGCGTGCCTAGGGTTGCCTACCCCTGGTCTAGTTCATAGCAGCGGCGGTCCTAATTCAGTAGCGGCACAGTGCCGCTATCTAAAAACAACGGTTCATGTTTGTGCATTTCCAAATTGTGCCAACGACATGTCGCCCACTTTGCATAGCGTTCATAGATTATCGACACACGTACATATTCCATGAGCAGAGAGACCTGCTGCAGACAGTGGAGGTAATTATTACAAACTGTTTTGACTGACGATAATACGCATTAAGCATCGGGCATATTTATAACATAACACAACATAACATTGGGCATTGTTATGTCTACGGAGCGAGACATAATCAAATCTGTAGTGTGTGAGACTCCACACAATGTCTCCCATGTGTGTGTTAATCTGCATGACAAATAAAGACTTGTGTTGTTGCTGCTGCCATGAGGCGCTTTAAAATGCGTTCTAAAAATGTATTTCCCTAAACAATTCCCTGAGCGCTCTACTCGAGTAACTCATGCAAGCACTCGATCTGGGAAAACATTACCCGTCCCTAGTCAAGAAACTGGATTGAGAAACACAAGGCTGTATCTATCCATTGCCACAAAAAAACAGTGATCTCTGCGCCTCTCGCCATCTTCAGATTGCTAAGAATGTATCTCCGTTCACTCATGTCATCTTAACCTCAACTTTCTCAACAGCTGAATTCAGCTGAATTCCTTCCCGACAATCAGTGGTTCTTATTTTAATTGCTGTTTTCCGTCATCGAACACACAACATACCAGAGTGTCGCAGAAGACGCTGTTCTAATTACAAACACATTTCACCCTCGTTCCAAATATAGTGTAGCTCATACACTCTGTTTCCTACATCATTTAATTCTTTGTTATTTTAAACCTATTTTGAAATACTCACTTTTGTCAGTATTATTTATGAGATATTTATATTTGCATAAACTTGAATTGACTTGATTATAAGAATAGGTTGGGTCACGGCACCGGTGACGTACTCACAGAGGATATTCAGCTCTGAGAGACAACTCTACTTTGTACAATGTGATTTGTCTCCCAGTGATAATAAGATCAGAGATAAGATGTTCCTTTATTGATCCTCTCGGGGAAATTCGGCCGTCATAGCAGCATGGGGGGGGGGGGGGGGGGGGGGGGGTACAGGTATGGGCAGGGTAATAGTGTACATTTTAGAAAGCCTATACTTTTATTTTATTCTAGCTATTATTCTAGGGATAATATGCATCATAATGACATACTGAACACATCTGAACTCTGACTTAATAACTCCCAAATTAATTCCTTCAAGCTTTAGTTGTCAATTATGTGCCTATAGCTGTACTGACATCAAAACAGTTGTGAAGTAGTCATAGGTTTCTCTTAAACAGCTTACAGCCTGTAGCTTCATAATATATAAGGCTTACAATCGAAATGAAAACACAGACAATGCAGAGACGAAAGGTCCTATAATACATTGAATAACAAAGTGCCAAACCGTCATGTTGGATATATATTGCATGCTTGCCGTAGGGCTTTGTAGAGAGAGGCGGCTATGAACACTGAGAGCAGCGCTGTTGAGCGGAGTATCTCAACACCAACACAGTGAAGTATGTCATTAGTATCTGTTGATCCCTGTTGCTCTTTTGAACCACAACTAGTGGCCCGTGAACTATGGTTGCCGCGGTGATGTGAAATTTCCCATGACTAATAGACTCATGACAACACAGGTGACACCGGACATGTAAAATGCTCAATATCTGTAAAGCGCTTCTTTGAATCTTTAATGTTATTGTGGCTACATCGAGCCACTGTGTCTGTCCGTCTACGTCTGTTTTTAATTCATTTTCAATAACTAGTATCCATCTATTGGACAGATCTAGAGTTGACGTTATGTTCTAATTTAAAAATTAACCAACAGACAGTAATACCTTACGTACATTTTCTGTCCGTTCATTGACGGATCAATGTAGCTGCATCTTGATTTAGTGTAAACATACTGCTACTGGTCTGGACTGGTCCTCTGAGCTCCTCCAGTCGAGCTGCTGCTGGTCTGGACTGGTCCTCTGAGCTCCTCTCCAGTCAAACATACTGCTGCTGGTCTGGACTGGTCCTCTGAGCTCCTCTCCAGTCAAACATACTGCTGCTGGTCTGGACTGGTCCTCTGAGCTCCTCTCCAGTCGAGCTGCTGCTGGTCTGGACTGGTCCTCTGAGCTCCTCTCCAGTCGAGCTGCTGCTGGTCTGGACTGGTCCTCTGAGCTCCTCTCCAGTCGAGCTGCTGCTGGTCTGGACTGGTCCTCTGAGCTCCTCCAGTCGAGCTGCTGCTGGTCTGGACTGGTCCTCTGAGCTCCTCTCCAGTCGAGCTGCTGCTGGTCTGGACTGGTCCTCTGAGCTCCTCTCCAGTCGAGCTGCTGCTGGTCTGGACTGGTCCTCTGAGCTCCTCTCCAGTCAAACATACTGTTGCTGGTCTGGACTGGTCCTCTGAGCTCCTCTCCAGTCAAACATACTGTTGCTGGTCTGGACTGGTCCTCTGAGCTCCTCTCCAGTCAAACATACTGCTGCTGGTCTGGACTGGTCCTCTGAGCTCCTCTCCAGTCAAACATACTGTTGCTGGTCTGGACTGGTCCTCTGAGCTCCTCCAGTCGAGCTGCTGCGAGGGTCTAATCTGAAATATTTCCAAATCCTCTGCCATAGTTGTGTCACCTGTCGTGTCGTCTCTAGAGCCTCCTTTCTCTCCTTCACACAAAGTTAAATCTACTCTCAGTGAAAGTGAAACTTAAGCTACTCTGTACTGCAACCTAAATGTAATAGGGTGGATTATCCCTACTTAGTGAGGGTGAATTTATACTGTCACCGGGTAGTGGGAACCCGGCAGAGCTGAGTCCGGCTGGGCCCCCGACTGCATTGTAAGGGTACTAGATTCGAGTAGGGGTGGACGGTATGGTCTAAAACTCTAAAATGTATATCACGGTATAATTTGAAGCATAGACGGTAACGGTATATATCACGGTATCAGTGTTTCCGTTAGAATAATTTTTTTTGCCTGATAGGCAGGCTATATAAAGAATGACATCCTCAAGGCATGTAGATTTATAATATTTTAACTTAAAACTAGGCTACTTTTGCGTATAAAGTCATTATATTCCAAATAAAATAAGTCCTGAGTCGAGACTCCGTGCTGCTCCCATTGCAAACAGCGGGGCTGGATGCTGGATTTTGCTAGAAGCATATGTAGCTGCAGAGCTGCAGAGCCAGGGGCGCTTTCAGGTCTGGTCACAGGCCCGCTCAACAGCGCCCCCCCACCCAACGGCTGAATTGCCAATGGCTGAATTGGAGTATTGCACTGTGCCATTCGCAAATCCACTGCTGCAGCCGTCCTCCCGCTGCAGCCGTCGTTATCATAACACTACACACATATCATAATGTTTACAGCAAACTGTAGTTGATCACCAGGTATGTTTTATTAACGTAGAATAATTCATATAAGAAAAACGATAGGGAAATCTCTTACCTTTCTCCACTGGTTAAAAATGCCAGGAACTGAAATTGAAACTTGCTGTGCGCCGCGGTGATATGTGTTTATTATGAAATGACAATTGCGTGTTGACACGCCCACTGCGCGAAGCCTCCTAAATAACTTTTTCCAGTTTGCACATATCTATTATCTATGACTAATTCTATCTATTTTTAGGGGCAAATGCGATTGAAATAGTCACGCTGTGGTTACATGACATCATTGCTATTTTAGAGCTGCTCTACCGGTTACACGGTATAGTCAAAATCCATACCGTAGAGCAAATTCATACCGTTTATACCGTATACCGTTTATACCGTCCACCCCTAGATTCGAGGTTAACAAATGGGGCGGATGGGGCCTAGGATTTACTAACCTAGGTGGTGTGTACTGGTCCTTCTCACCCTCCAGGGCGATGCACAGCAACCCCTAAACACCCACACTTCCCCTAGTACGTCCCACACCCCCTCACACCCGGTGACAGTAGTGGTGGATGGTAGGGGTGGACGGTATAAACGGTATACGGTATAAACGGTATTAATTTGCTCTACGGTATGGATTTTGACTATACCGTGTAACCGGTAGAGTAGGGCTGGGCGATATAACGATAACGATAAATATCGCGATATATTTTAATAATCGATATCGAATATCGAAATAAAAAAAAATCGATTTTTTTTTTTTTTTTTTTTTTTTTTTACCTGCAACAGGGCAGTTTTAAAACCAGAGACAGTGGACAGACTTGTCTTTCTTGCTGCAACTTAAAGTAATGGCTTTTCTTGTCCAAATGACAATACTGACCAAATTCAGATTTCTTTTCTCTTGTCCATTTATTTTGTTTGCTTTCTAATTTAAAATACAGTTTGAAACCGTCTGTACACAGTAGGCTATGTGTGCTAGCAGAGCTAGACTCCAGTCACAAGTCACGGTGCACATGTGTGGTGGTTTGTCCACCAAAAAAGCGCCAAAAGATCGAAAATAAACTAGCAGAGCCAGAACTGTTCAACTCCTCTGGAGCCACAGCCAGCAGAGAAGCCGGTTTACTTTAGCTTTTAAACCAGCTGCAGCCTGAGAACTGGGAGTGTGAGGGGATGTAACACTAAAGATGGCGGCAATGACAAAGAAACTGCAAAATAAACATACATCTGTTGTTAATTTTTTTTTTTTTTTTTTTTTAATTTTTTTTATACTTATAACAATTCGATAATTATCGATATCGAGAAATAAAATAAAATATCATATCGTTATCGCGATATGATTTTTTTCCATATCGCCCAGCCCTACGGTAGAGTAGTAGCTCTAAAATAGCAATGACGTCATGTAACCACAGCGCGACTATTTCAATCGCATTTGCCCCTAAAAATAGATAGAGTTAGTCATAGATAATAGATATGTGCAAACTGGAAAAAGTTATTTAGGAGGCTTCGCGCACTGGGCGTGTCAACACGCAATTGTCCATTTCATAATAAACACATATCACTGCGGCGCACAGCAAGTTTCAATTTCAGTTCCTGGCATTTTTAACCAGTGGAGAAAGGTAAGAGATTTCCCTATCGTTTTTCTTATATGAATTATTCTACGTTAATAAAACATACCTGGTGATCAACTACAGTTTGCTGTAAACATTATGATATGCGTGTAGTGTTATGATACGACGGCTGCAGCGGGAGCCGGGAGGACAGCCGGGCTGGATGCTGGATTTAGCTAGAAGCATATGTAGCTGCAGAGCCGCAGAGCCAGCGGCTCTTTCACGTCAGGTCCGCTCAACAGCGCCCCCCCCACCCAACGGCTGCAAGCTGTGACCAGACCTGAAAGCGCCGCTGGCTCTGCGGCTCTGCAGCTACATATGCTTCTAGCAAAATCCAGCATCCAGCCGGCTGTTTGCAATGGGAGCAGCACGGAGTCTCGACTCGGGACTTATTTTTATTTGGAATATAATGACTTTATACGCAAAAGTAGCCTAGTTTAACTTAAAATATTATAAATCTACATGCCTTGAGGATGTCATTCTTTATAATTATAGCCTGCCTATCAGGCAAAAAAAAATTATTCTAACGGAAACACTGATACCGTGATATATACCGTTACCGTCTATGCTTCAAATTATACCGTGATATAAATTTTAGACCATACCGTCCACCCCTAGTGGATGGTATAATTCGTCCCAAAGCAGTACCGTACCTTGCTGACTGTTTGGAGACCTGTAAGGAGCACCTTCCCCAATTACCCATATACAGTGGATCAAAAGAGGTTAGACGATAATGATAATAATAATAATGAAAGGGGTTAGGACGATGATGCACATTAATTCACACACAGGGAATCCAGTACTCGCCTCTCCTTTTACTGGAAGATAATCAATAATCAAACAACACATAACACCATTGGCCTATGGGTTAACGCTCAGCACCACGTCCCTTTAAAGGTGACATGCATTATAAATGTCATTTTTCAGTCTCTAGCATTGTATTATAGTAATAGGAGTTAGTATCAATGTGTTTTTGTGTCTAAATACCATATTGGCGGATTGCTCTGATTCAGCTCAGACCATTTCCTGCTCCAGTAAATTAGGCCATCCTGATTTGAGCCATGTCGTGACGTCACTCGGGCTCTGGGTAGCGGACAGTGATGTGATTGGCTCTGTGGTTGTAGCTAATGCCCGCCCCACAATCTACCTAGACTGACTACACAGCGAGTGGAAACCACTTCCTCATACCACCTCTGCATGCACTCTGGAGGGAGAGAGAGAGAGAGAGAGAGAGATAGAGAGGGAGGGGAGAGAGAGAGGGAGGGAGAGACAGAGGGACAGGGAGAGACGGAGAGAGAGAGGGAGGGAGAGAGAGAGAGGACCACTGTGCAAACACTCGCGCGCAGGTTCTCCCCTCCTCCCCCCCCCATTCGGGAGCACTTGGGGGGGGGGCCTGCCGCACGCACACACCCCCGAACGGGAGAGGGAGAGGGTGAAAGAAAGAAAGAAAGGAAGAGAGAGGGAGGGAGGGAGAGAGGGGGCCTTATCAATAACGGCCTGTTTTTTTTCTTTTTTCTTTTCTCTCTCTCTCTCTCTCTCTCTCTCTCTCTCTCTCTCTCTCTCTCTCTCTCTCTCTCTCTCTCTCTCTCTTTCTCTCCCACCCCCCCCCCTCTCTCTCTCTCTCTCTCTCTCTAACTCTCTAATTCTCTCTCTCTCCCCACCCCCCCCTCTCTCTCTCTCTCTCTCTCTCTATCTCTCTCTGTCTACCAGTCGCAGACTGTATGGACTGACTGTCACTCAAAGTGCGTATGGGCGGAGCCAGGCCATAACAGCCTGAACGGGAGAGGGAGAGAGTGAAAGAAAGAAAAAAAGAAAGGAAGAGAGAGGGAGGGGGGGAGAGAGGGGGCCTTATCAATAACGGCCTGTCTTTTTTCTCTCTCTCTCTCTCCTCTCTCTCTCTCTCTCTCTCTCTCTCTCTCTCTCTAACTCTCTCTTTCTCTCCCACCCTCCCCCCCCCCTCTCTCTCTCTCTCTCTCTCTCTCTCTCTCTCTAACTCTCTAACTCTTGCTCTCTCTCTCCCACCCCCCCCCCCCCCCCCCCCTTTCTCTCTCTCTCTCTCTCTCTATCTCTCTCTGTCTACCAGTCGCAGACTGTGTGGACTGACTGTCACTCAAAGTGCGTATGGGCGGAGCCAGGCCATAACAGCCTGAAATCTTGAGGCTGAAAAATGATGGTTTTGAGTACTTGATTAGAAATATAAAACAATGCATTAAAAAAAAAAAAAAACGTACAGATGTCTTCAATAGACTCACAGGAATTGTGTAAAGTTGCACAAATAGTGCTAGGAATAGCAATGCATGTCCCCTTTAAGGGTTAATACTCTGCCGTACCCAATCTGGAGGAGGTTAGCACAACGCTCGAACGAGCTACCTGGATGAAAAACACCTGTCGCCTATAGGTTCTGCAACACAATATACACACGCAACAAAATAAGTGGGGCCCACACTTTATAAATAATAGTCCCCTAAAGCTAAGCCGGCATTACCCAAAATAATAAAAGATGGAGCGCTCGGTCGCCGCTTGGGAACGTGGTGGCTCAAAACGTGACAGCCCCTTCACTCTTAGCGAGCATGCTATCAAAATAAAGCAGGTGAGAGTTCGGCCGTGAAGGTCCTGAGCTACCGTCACCTGTGGGACACGAAGGCAGGGTGGTCTGGCGGGGAGTAGGTAGAGGTGGTCTGGCGGGGAAGAAGGGTAAGAGGTGGTGATGCCTTGGACGTCCGGTGAGCTGCAGCAGAGCCGAGGCGACGGGCAGGGCTAAAGGCTACTTTCCTATACTTGTAAGCTAACTACCAGCCGGGCGGCTAGGCTAACTCTCCGGCTATACATCTAATACGCAACGCTTTGGTGGTCGAAGTCCCCGCCCGTCTGTTGAACGTCCTCTTCGTATTTTGTCCCTACTCACTATACTGGGAAGCTAAACTCGCGGCGCACAACCGCTACTTCCACTCGCTCCGATGCACATGGCGTTCCGCGTGTTCTCCAGGTAGATTGCTCTCCGCCGACACGTTATCTCTCATCTGGGAATTTTGGTGAAGAGAAGGCTCCGTCCGTGAGACTCCTCCTTGATCCCAGCTTCTTCGTCCCCTCTACCTGTTGCCAGACCAACTCCCACCAGCTCCCCCTGGCGATAGTCCTCTGAGTCCAGAGCAAAACGAGTCACAAAGCAAAATTACACAACAATAATTACACAACAGTTAGGATGTTAGGATGACAGTCAGACACATTCACGTGTCATACATATACAATAGCTCTGCTGTCCATGCAGACTCGTTCACTTTATAATGTTGTCTGACTAAAGTATTGATGATAATAACACGCTTTAGTAACTTTACAAAATGGGTTTTATTTCTTAAAAAAAACTATAAAGCATACGCCGGTGGGGGCGGTGGGCTAGTAATGTAGCTACTCGGTGGAGCCTGAACACCAAGTGACACCGGTATCACGACTACCGCGGCAAGCCTACATAAACCGCTTTGAAGTGGCTACCGCGGCAACGGCAAGCCTACCGTAAACCAAGCCTACCATAAACCAAGCCTACCATAAACCAAGCCTACCGTAAACCGCTTTGAAGTGGCTACCGCGGCAACTGCAAGCCTACCGTAAACCAAGCCTACCCGTAAACCGACTTGAAGTGGCTACCACGGCAAGCCTACCATAAAACACTTTGAAGTAGGGCTGGGCGATATATCGAGTATACTCAATGTATCGCGGCTTGTTCTACGTGAGATGTAGTAAATTACTATATTGTGAACATCGAGTATACTGTATATGTCGTCACGTCGCGGCTGAGATGAGACTTGCTTTAGTGTAGAGCTTTCCTCTCATTTCATTATAGACACAGACCACCGCGGACCTTCAATGACATGCAATTTAATTGACGCGAGCAATGGGCTAACGTTAGCAGCTAACTAGTTATCCCATAACTAGGCTAAGCTAACTAGCGATTGCCGCTAACCCTGGAAATGCTCAAAGCGACTCCACGACACCAGTTCCATTCGTGAGGAAAGGGGGTGGGTTAGGGCTGGGCGATATGGAAAAAAATCATATCGCGATAACGATATGATAATGTTATCATATTTCTCGATATCGATAATTATCGAATTGTTTTTTTTTTTTAACAACAAATGTATGTTTCTTTTGCAGCAATTCTTTGTCATTGCCGCCATCTTTAGTGTTACATCCCCTCACACTCCAGTTAAGTAAACCAAAGTAAACCGGCTTCTCTGCTGGCTGTGGCTCCAGGGGAGTTGAACAGTTCTGGCTCTGCTAGTTTATTTCGATCTTTTGGCGCTTTTTTGGTGGACAAACCACCGCACATGTGCACCGTGACTCGTGACTGGAGTCTAGTTCTGCTAGCACACATACTGTAGCCTACTGTGTACAGACGGTTTCAAGCTGTATTTTAAATTAGAAAGCAAACAAAATAAATGGACAAGAGAAAAATAAATCTCAATTTGGTCAGTATTGTCATTTGGACAAGCAAAGCCATTACTTTAAGTTGCAGGCAAGAAAGACAAGTCTGTCCACTGTCTCTGGTTTTAAAAACTGCCCTGTTGCAGGTCACAAAAAAAAAACGATTTTTCGTTTTTTCTTTTTATTTCGATATTCGATATCGATTATTAAAATATATCGCGATATTATCGTTATCGTTATATCGCCCAGCCCTAGGGTGGGTTATATTGTCGAGGCTTGACAACAGAGGTTCAAAGATAACTTCATATTTATTATTGGTTATTCGTTTCTTTATATCGGGCATCCAGTTTCCATCTCTGTGTGTTCAACTGTTCCATGTGTCGACGTTCAAGTGTGACATCATCGCCTACGGCAGCTTACACGCTCAAAAAACGCAAACCTAAAGAGAACCCGGGGGGGGGGGCTGGCTCTCTCTCTCTCTCTCTCTCTCTCTCTCTCTCTCTCTCTCTCTCTCTCTCTCTCTCTCTCTCTCTAACTCTCTCTCTCTCTCTCTCTCTCTCTCTCTCTCTCTCTCTCTCTTCTCTCTCTCTCTCTCTCTCTCTCTCTCTCTCTCTCTCTCTCTCTCTCTCTCTCTCTCTCTCTCTCTGCTATAAGCCATTATCCCTTTGTGTGTGATTATTATTTTCTCACAGTAGTGTGTGTATATGCGTGTGTGTGTTTGGCTAAAGTGAATAGAAAACACAGTACTGTGCAAAAGTCTTAGGCACCCAAGAGTTTTTATATAAATTGTCTTAGATGTAAATATTTTGTGTCAGTAGACTACTCTTAGTACATTTAAATGTCATTCTTTTTTTAAAGCATCTTCATGGTTTAATAATGCAAACATGTTGCAGGGACTATTATAATCATCATATTGGCGTGACTGTATGCATCAAAGGGTTAAATCAAGCATTTTTAAGTGCTTTAGAGGAAATGTCTAAATATCGCGATATATATCGTGTATCGTGATATGGCCAAAAAAATATCGCGATATCATTTAGAGGCCATATCGCCCAGCCCTACTTTGAAGTCCAACATCCAACAAGAATTGTGATATTAAAACTAACAAATTAGTGCGTTCTATAGACTGTAAAGATAAGTGCGTTTGTTTTGGGGTTGGGTGGCGTGATGGTGGGGGGGAGGGGTGGAGTTATAATTAGGGGTGGGACGATACATCGATCCAGATCGATATATCGATCTATTATCAATAATCAAATAGGATCGATGCAACGTAAAAAGATCGATTCATATTGCGATACTCTTATTTTGAAAATCCCACAAGTCATATCCGCCGGCGCCCAGTATTGTGAAACTCCGTAGCAGAACGGGCGGAGCTAACAATATACTCATTATCACCATACATAACGCATATATTGAAACACGTTGACATTAGGGCCGTTCTTTCAACCTAAAAGTGCAATTTCTTCAACTTCTAACCTAAATTCCTTAGCAACCCGTGTTACCAAGTAAACAAATCACGGAACGTAGCCACGTTAGTTAGCCAGCACCAGCCAGGTCCCGACGTTAGCTCTCAGAACGTTAGCCACGTTAGTTAGCCCAGCACCAGCCAGGTCCCGACGTTAGCTCTCAGAACGTTAGCCACGTTAGTTAGCCAGCACCAGCCAGGTCCCGACGTTAGCTCTCAGAACGTTAGCCACGTTAGTAGCCAGCACCAGCCAGGTCCCGACGTTAGCTCTCAGAATGTTAGCCACGTTAGTTAGCCAGCACCAGCCAGGTCCCGACGTTAGCTCTCAGAACGTTAGCCACGTTAGTTAGCCAGCACCAGCCAGGTCCCGACATTAGCTCTCAGAACGTTAGCCACGTTAGTTAGCCAGCACCAGCCAGGTCCCGACGTTAGCTCTCAGAACGTTAGCCACGTTAGTAGCCAGCACCAGCCAGGTCCCGACGTTAGCTCTCAGAACGTTAGCCACGTTAGTAGCCAGCACCAGCCAGGTCCCGACGTTAGCTCTCAGAACGTTAGCCACATTAGTAGCCAGCACCAGCCAGGTCCCGACGTTAGCTCTCAGAACGTTAGCCACGTTAGTAGCCAGCACCAGCCAGGTCCCGACGTTAGCTCTCAGAACGTTAGCCACGTTAGTTAGCCAGCACCAGCCAGGTCCCGACGTTAGCTCTCAGAACGTTAGCCACGTTAGTAGCCAGCACCAGCCAGGTCCCGACGTTAGCTCTGAGAACGTTAGCCACGTTAGTAGCCAGCACCAGCCAGGTCCCGACGTTAGCTCTCAGAACGTTAGCCACATTAGTAGCCAGCACCAGCCAGGTCCCGACGTTAGCTCTCAGAACGTTAGCCACGTTAGTTAGCCAGCACCAGCCAGGTCCCGACGTTAGCTCTCAGAACGTTAGCCACGTTAGTAGCCAGCACCAGCCAGGTCCCGACGTTAGCTCTCAGAACGTTAGCCACGTTAGTTAGCCAGCACCAGCCAGGTCCCGACGTTAGCTCTCAGAACGTTAGCCACGTTAGTTAGCCAGCACCAGCCAGGTCCCGACGTTAGCTCTCAGAACGTTAGCCACATTAGTAGCCAGCACCAGCCAGGTCCCGACGTTAGCTCTCAGAACGTTAGCCACGTTAGTAGCCAGCACCAGCCAGGTCCCGACGTTAGCTCTCAGAACGTTAGCCACGTTAGTTAGCCAGCACCAGCCAGGTCCCGCCGTTAGCTCTCAGAACGTTAGCCACGTTAGTAGCCAGCACCAGCCAGGTCCCGCCGTTAGCTCTCAGAACGTTAGCCACGTTAGTAGCCAGCACCAGCCAGGTCCCGACGTTAGCTCTCAGAACGTTAGCCACGTTAGTAGCCAGCACCAGCCAGGTCCCGACGTTAGCTCTCAGAACGTTAGCCACGTTAGTTAGCCAGCACCAGCCAGGTCCCGACGTTAGCTCTCAGAACGTTAGCCACGTTAGTTAGCCAGCACCAGCCAGGTCCCGACGTTAGCTCTCAGAACGTTAGCCACGTTAGTTAGACTTAAAACAATTGTAGGACGTTTGGGAGAGGAAGGGGCTTTAGCTTGCGTGTTGTGAGTTCCAAAATGTTTTACTTAAAGTTTAAAGCTCAATATATAAAAAGTGAACAGGAGGTCTATCTGTATTAAAAAAACAATAGATTGTCTGGAAGAGCTCAAAAATAAAAACATCAATCGATATTTCCGTAGCCTTTTTTTTGTTGATCTAAATGTGACTGATTGTGTTAAATGGGCACATAATATCGCCTCATATCGATCGCAGGCACCTGAATCGAATCGTATTGTATCGTATCGTGGCAGACTTTGTGATATCGGCAAATATCGTATATTTGTCCAAAGAATCGATATCGTATCGTATCGTGATGAAACTGGTGATTCCCACCCCTAGTTATAATAGATGATTCTGATTACATGAAAGGTCGATATAATTAGAACAAATTCCATATGACTTTAAATTCGTTGGAACTTGATTTGGGGAAACGGTGACAAACCAACATACATGTTCATTGTTCACACACCCAGCTCCCCGTCTCTCACTGCATAGTGCACACACACACACACACACACACACACACACACACACACACACACACACACACACACACACACACACACACACACACAACAAAATTTTCATCTCTCTATCTATCTATCTCTCTTTCTATCTACACTACAGTATACTGTATCTCTATCTCTCTGTCTATGTCTCTCTATCTCTCTATCTGTCTCTCTCTCTATGTCTATCTCTCTCTATCTATGTCTCTATCTCTCTCTATCTCTCTATGTCTCTCTCTATCTCTATGTCTCTAATATGTCTCTCTCTGTCTCTCTATCTACCTCTCTCTCTCTCTATGTCTGTCTGTCTGTCTCTCTCTCTCTCTCTCTCTCTCTCTCTCTCTCTCTCTCTCTCTCTCTCTCTCTCTCTCTCTCTCTCTCTCTCTATGTCTCTCCCCTCTCTCTCCACACACATGTCCTATCTATTTATATCTACACTACAGTATACTGTATCTCTATCTCTCTCTATCTATGTCTCTATCTCTCTATCTGTCTCTCTATGTCTATCTCCCTCTATCTATGTCTCTCTCCCTCTCTCTCTCTCTCTCTCTCTCTCTCTCTCTCTCTCTCTCTCTCTCTCTCTCTCTCTCTCTCTCTCTCTCTCTCTCTCTCTCTCTCTCTCTCTCTCTCTCTCTCTCTCTGTCTCTCTCTGTCTCTCTATCTCTCTATGTCTCTCTCTCTCTATCTTTCTATGTCTCTCTCTCTCCCTCTCTCTCCACACACCTTTCCTCTTTCAATCTACACTACATTGTACTGTATCTCTATCTCTCTCTGTCTATCTCTCTCTCTATCTGTCTCTATGTCTCTCTCCCTCTATCTATGTCTCTCTATTTCTCTCTCTATGTCTCTCTTTCTGTCTCTCCCTCTATCTATGTCTATCTCTATGTCTCTATGTCTCTCTATCTCTCTCTCTCTCTCTCTCTCTCTCTCTCTCTCTCTCTGTGTCTTTCTCTATCTCTATCTCTCTATGTCTCTCTCTCTCCACACACCGTTCCTCTGCCTGTCCTTCGTTGTCCCTGAAAAAAGAAAAAGACAGTGTTACTGCAGATCTGCTCGAGTTAGCAGCACTAAAAATAAAGTTGCAAATGCGTTCAACGCTCCCTGCCCAAGATTTAATACTGTCCCTGTGGCGCTGACATCACTACCAGCCATACAGCCAGAGGTGGTGTGTGTGTTGTGTTGTGTGTGTGTGTGTGTGTGTGTGTGTGTGTGTGTGTGTGTGTGTGTGTGTGTGTGTGTGTGTGTGTGTGTGTGTGTCTGTGTGTGTGTGTGTGTGTGTGAGCTCGCCTCTGATTGGACGGTGCATGTGCATGGTGTCAGGTCTAATGCTCATAACAGAAGCCCGGCTCGAGATAACAGCCTGAAAACCGGGGCTGTTCCTGTAGATGTTGACCGTTATGGATGTGATGCAATTATCCCTCTCGCTATATAGACCGGGGCGAGTGCTGCGTACACAGGAAGAACAGAGTTGTTATAGGAAGGTTTTCAGTTGGTCCCAGCCAAGGCCTAAAGATCCACAAATATGCAGGGACATTGAGCTGCTGCCCATGAAAAATGTGCCAGTCCCTGCCTGGCTGTGATATGTAACGCTACACTACCCTAGCTAGTAGCTAGGGGTGCACCGATATATCGGTCGGGTATCGGTATCAGCCGATAAGTGCCTTGTTGAAGCTCAAATGTGCCGATCATGGCAGTAGCCGATGAATATCCATCAATTTGTGTCGCTTCAATCTGGTCTACACGTTCAAACTTTGAAAAAAGTTTCAGTCAAGCGACCTGCACAACGCCGCACACACACACACACACACACACACACACACACGCTACTGCATCAAAGTTACTACTTATGATTAACAAAGGCATTCGTTTTGTGGCATTAACGTTATATAGTTACACGTTCAATAACATCAGCGTATTTACCCGACCATAGCAAACATTACTCATTCATATCTCTCACTTCCTTCCTTTGCTCAGAGAGCCCATACTGAATTGTACCCATTCTGCAATCTGTTAATAAAGTTTTCAATCAGACAAATTTATAGGAAAGCTTTTATTATAACATTCGTTGCAGTAAAATCATTATGCCTCGTTTAGTACTCCTGTGGAGTATGGAAGCAAATGAGTGCCATAAGTATTTGAATTTAATCAGACACCGCATTTATAGCATTGAAAATAATTACTTTGAAAACATGTATAATAACTTTGAAAACATGTATCTGAATTTTTTCAGACACCGCATTTATAGTTCCAGATACCGCATTTATAGTTTCAGACACCGAATTTATAGCATTGCAAATAAATACTATGAAAATCATGTATCTGAATTTTTTTGCTCAGAGTTTACCAAAAATGCAGTGTTAATAAAAAAAAGTCGAATGCATAATAAAATTCAATGTAAAAATGCAGTGTTCATTAAAAAATTCGAATGCATAATAAAATTCAATGTAAAAATGCAGTGTTCATTAAAAAATTCGATGCATAATTGCGGTGTATATAATTCGATGTCAAAAATTGCGGGGTGTGGATTTCGACGTAAAAAACCCAACATCCGGGTTACCCAGACAGGATAAAGCAATCGAGCTGGATGTGATCGAACTGACTTCTGGCCTATCACTGCACGGCTTTGTCAGTCATGTGATCACAACAACCCAGGAAGCCTTTCCTCCCGACGACAAAGAGAAGAGAAGGTGGCTGAAGCCTGAAGTTGATACAGTAAGTTTGATCTCAATGATAAACAATAATTAACAGGTAGGCTAACGGCAGGCACCACTACGAATTGAAAATGGGGGACCCTGATGTAAACAAGACGAAAGTCTTTCTCTGGTCTGCATCCCCTTAACAATTGTGTGTATTGAGCCGTACTGTATTGTACCCATTCTGCAATCTGTTAAATAAAGCTTTCAATCATTCATTCAGGCTAGGCTAACATTAGGTACTACTACTAGTTAGGTAACGTTAGCTAGAATCCAAATCGAAAATCAAGAATCCAAATCAAAAGTCTTATATAAGGTTATGAGATGAACATGTATGTTATGTAGGTTATGAAATGAATATGTATGTAATATGTAATAAAAACGCAGCTCAACGCATACATTTGATCTAGAACCCCGTTTGTTGTCCCCTAACTGTTATACGAAGATGGCCGGCGGTCTCGTGACAACCAGAATACAAAACATTACCTGTTGTTATTGTTAAGTCGCTATCTTGTGATAGTAACATGGTCGTGGTGTGAATTACCTGGCTCTAAATTAAAGTATTTTTGGATGACACAACACAGTAATAAGAAGGATGGCAAGTGTATGATGGCATGCATGTACAATAATGCTGTGTATACCCTAATTATATTTATTCTTAATGTACTGTATATATCCACATGTGTTTGTACATATAACTGCATATAAACCTTTTACATATCTGTAGATACTACTATATCTATATCTGTACATATCCCTTACCTACTCTTACTAGTTACGCTGCTGGCCAGTATGACTACCATAGTGTCTTTATACCTGCTGCATCAATGTACATAATAATACTACAACTCTGTACATATATATGATCTGATTAGCATTATTACTCAGTAGTACTGATTTATATATTTTAAACAATATAATGAATTAAGGTTTTGTTTTATTTGTCACATAAGGTACATGTACATTACAGTGAAACACTTGGTTCTGTATGAGCCTCCTGAGATTGTGCTTCATAGAAGTTTTTCTAGAAGTTAGACATCTCTTTGATCCAATGACCTTGTAGTAGACAGAAATCTATTTGTTTGTTTCTTCATATCACAGTTTACAATTTATTTTCTTTTTGCAGGCATGACTTCACCCCAACATCCCCTGAGTGGAACATGGAAAGAGTGTTGACCTTGATGTTTATCGTTGTCTTTCAACCATATTGTTTGTTACTGTTTAATAAATTGTTTGTTACTGTTGATGTTTAATAAATGTTTATCGTCGTCTTTCAACACCCTGCCTCAGACTCCTATCCATGGTAACTCCCAGCTATTACTAAAGTTGATTTCAAGACGTGACTCGGGGGCGTTCCAAGGGTGCGTTCCAGCAGAGGTGTTCATTGACTCCAGTGTTTATTATGTATTTTCACAGCAGAAAAACACTCAAGTTATTCCTTTCTTCCGTTCAGAATCAGCCAGCCTGTTGTATATTGAACAGCCCAGTATATGTATTAGGGATGCACAGTATGGACGTTTTTTCAGCCGATAACGGATCACTACCTGCTGCTCATGGCGAATACTGATAACTTCATAACCTGTAGTTTATACACAACTGAGGGTCTACAGATCTAAAGGACAACAACCAATCAGAGCACTTGTCTGCCATAAAAACATAATACATCTGTAAAATAACAAGGGAACAAAGGTGAATTGTGCCACATTTATTTTAAACGTGTTTTATGTTTACTCTGGTGTTTAAATTTCTGTGAATATAGTTTGTATTATGTACTGTTTACATTTTGTACAATCGTCGTTTCTGTAAATGAGGGAAACCTCAGAGGCTTACGATTTTAAATAAAGGTTGAAATGAAAAAATTTGGTTACAGAAAAAGACCTAACCTCTCTTTCTCAGTCATCAGATAGAACATGCTCACAACATTGAACAGCAGCAATGTAGATGTCACAGACTGGGATGCAGCTCGTAGGTCAACAGCTTCTCTTAAAGCAGCCATTAGTCCATCAGTCAGTGGGCTCTCTGTGTTTGGGACAATGGCCATCAGGAGCAAATCCACTGTTCTCCCACTCAATCTGAGGAATATCCACACCATAAAAACAACAGAAATAGAAAGCCTTATTTGTGGTATTAATTATCTTGATAGACAGCAGCAGTAAGGTGGGCACTTATGGCTTTTGAAATCTGTATGCTCCTACTCATTTATCTTTCTGTTTTCACATACTGTAACTCATTTTCTAGGACTATGAGCCCTAAACCACTGCCCATGTTGTTTAGCAAATGTTCATGGCTCTTATTCTGACCTACACTTTTGTAATTCACTCAGCATATGAATTGTTCCCACATGTAAGAGAAATTACATTTTCTCATCAGGAAACCTTTCTTATGCATTTGACACATCCCAACTTTTGCCATACAGTATAACTATGCTATAGTTCAAATATTTTCACCTATTTACCTTGCTGTCAGATAGCCCTTTCTGGTGGGGAACAGGCTTTATAGCCACCTACAGTATGCTCTCTTAAAAGGGTGCTCTGGGATGAAAATACAGGGGAAGTTCAATGGAGTCTGGTAGGTGTTTGCAAGAGCATGGATAGCGGTTTCAGTTTTTGAGTGGCTGAGGGATCAATACTATTGAAAGCATTGAAGTTGTAAAAATTGGACAAAGTTACCTCCATGTTATCAGAAACTGGAATTGGGTGATGGATTCGTCCCAGCTCCCACAGCTGATTTAGGGTCATATGGCCTTCTGTTCTTATAGGATGATTTGCCCAGCCACTGCGCAATGTGTCCAGGTCATCGTGAAGCCGTGGCAGGAACACATAATGGCAACAGAAGAGGTGTGTAGCATTGCCAATGTTGAGGAACCCCTCTTCTTCAAGGTAGTGTAGAGCATCATAGTAGATGACTGTAACAGCTGTCCACATGTCTCGCCATAGCCTCTCTATCCTGGAAAATTGCGAGTTTACCAGAACATTTTAATGTTAAAGGACAGGGAATGGCAATATTTGCATTTGTGGCAGATTTGACATGGAATTATTATGTATGTATAATAAACAACTGATCATGTAAGATCTCAGCAGTTTCTTTTGTTGAGAAAAGGTTTCCAGCAACAACAAATGCACAGATGGATTTTATTTTAAATGCAATCCAATGATCTGATGTTCATTGTGTGTATTTCTTTATCTACCCTTTCATGAGTCATTATTGTCAGTCCAAAACAAGAGATTATGTTTTTGTAACATGTTTCTAAAACATTATCTCGTGTTATTTACATACTAAGACAATAGGTGTGACATACAAATGTAATTCGACACACACTGCCCAGCAAAAACTGTACATTTTTATTTTTGCAGCAAGGAAGAGATTGTTTAATTTGCATGATGAAGAGGTCACAGTTAAGTACCCTTTGACTGACATCAACTCCCACCGTAGAGAGGAATTTTACCTCACACTATTGCAAATAACAGTACTGCTTCTAGTAGGTATATGTGTAGCAAACAGTACAGTTCTGGCATGGCAGCAGTGAGATGGTGTCTTTCAACTAGCTTATATACAATATAATATATACAATAATACAATAAATTCACCAAACACTACACAATACCAATGCTGTAGACTGATGAAAATATAATTTATTTATCTGGCCTTCTTCCAAGAATCTGTCAAGAAGTTTGGTTTCCCTCTTAGGTAAATATTTCCTGAGGCAGTGGGGGGCCGTTGAAACCAACACTTAATGTGGTCTTTGTTGTAATTGTTGGTATATTTTAGGGTACGAGCTGATCAGGGGGTGGAAAATGTGGACGTTCCACGTATCATGTTTACAGTCCGTGGCACTGGAAGGGGCAGCTTTATATCTGGCAAGAGTGTTCACAACCAACGGTAAGCCCAAAAGATCAGAGATTGCTAGTTGAAAGACACCATCTCACTGCTGCCATGCCAGAACTGTACTGTTTGCTACACATATACCTACTAGAAGCAGTACTGTTATTTGCAATAGTGTGAGGTAAAATTCCTCTCTACGGTGGGAGTTGATGTCAGTCAAAGGGTACTTAACTGTGACCTCTTCATCATGCAAATTAAACAATCTCTTCCTTGCTGCAAAAATAAAAATGTACAGTTTTTGCTGGGCAGTGTGTGTCGAATTACATTTGTATGTCACACCTATTGTCTTAGTATGTAAATAACACGAGATAATGTTTTAGAAACATGTTACAAAAACATAATCTCTTGTTTTGGACTGACAATAATGACTCATGAAAGGGTAGATAAAGAAATACACACAATGAACATCAGATCATTGGATTGCATTTAAAATAAAATCCATCTGTGCATTTGTTGTTGCTGGAAACCTTTTCTCAACAAAAGAAACTGCTGAGATCTTACATGATCAGTTGTTTATTATACATACATAATAATTCCATGTCAAATCTGCCACAAATGCAAATATTGCCATTCCCTGTCCTTTAACTTTAAAATGTTCTGGTAAACTCGCAATTTTCCAGGATAGAGAGGCTATGGCGAGACATGTGGACAGCTGTTACAGTCATCTACTATGATGCTCTACACTACCTTGAAGAAGAGGGGTTCCTCAACATTGGCAATGCTACACACCTCTTCTGTTGCCATTATGTGTTCCTGCCACGGCTTCACGATGACCTGGACACATTGCGCAGTGGCTGGGCAAATCATCCTATAAGAACAGAAGGCCATATGACCCTAAATCAGCTGTGGGAGCTGGGACGAATCCATCACCCAATTCCAGTTTCTGATAACATGGAGGTAACTTTGTCCAATTTTTACAACTTCAATGCTTTCAATAGTATTGATCCCTCAGCCACTCAAAAACTGAAACCGCTATCCATGCTCTTGCAAACACCTACCAGACTCCATTGAACTTCCCCTGAATTTTCATCCCAGAGCACCCTTTTAAGAGAGCATACTGTAGGTGGCTATAAAGCCTGTTCCCCACCAGAAAGGGCTATCTGACAGCAAGGTAAATAGGTGAAAATATTTTAACTATAGCATAGTTATACTGTATGGCAAAAGTTGGGATGTGTCAAATGCATAAGAAAGGTTTCCTGATGAGAAAATGTAATTTCTCTTACATGTGGGAACAATTCATATGCTGAGTGAATTACAAAAGTGTAGGTCAGAATAAGAGCCATGAACATTTGCTAAACAACATGGGCAGTGGTTTAGGGCTTATAGTCCTAGAAAATGAGTTACAGTATGTGAAAACAGAAAGATAAATGAGTAGGAGCATACAGATTTCAAAAGCCATAAGTGCCCACCTTACTGCTGCTGTCTATCAAGATAATTAATACCACAAATAAGGCTTTCTATTTCTGTTGTTTTTAGGGTGTGGATATTCCTCAGATTGAGTGGGAGAACAGTGGATTTGCTCCTGATGGCCATTGTCCCAAACACAGAGAGCCCACTGACTGATGGACTAATGGCTGCTTTAAGAGAAGCTGTTGACCTACAAGCTGCATCCCAGTCTGTGACATCTACATTGCTGCTGTTCAATGTTGTGAGCATGTTCTATCTGATGACTGAGAAAGAGAGGTTAGGTCTTTTTCTGTAACCAAATTTTTTCATTTCAACCTTTATTTAAAATCGTAAGCCTCTGAAGTTTCCCTCATTTACAGAAACGACGATTGTACAAAATGTAAACAGTACATAATACAAACTATATTCACAGAAATTTAAACACCAGAGTAAACATAAAACACGTTTAAAATAAATGTGGCACAATTCACCTTTGTTCCCTTGTTATTTTACAGATGTATTATGTTTTTATGGCAGACAAGTGCTCTGATTGGTTGTTGTCCTTTAGATCTGTAGACCCTCAGTTGTGTATAAACTACAGGTTATGAAGTTATCAGTATTCGCCATGAGCAGCAGGTAGTGATCCGTTATCGGCTGAAAAAACGTCCATACTGTGCATCCCTAATACATATACTGGGCTGTTCAATATACAACAGGCTGGCTGATTCTGAACGGAAGAAAGGAATAACTTGAGTGTTTTTCTGCTGTGAAAATACATAATAAACACTGGAGTCAATGAACACCTCTGCTGGAACGCACCCTTGGAACGCCCCCGAGTCACGTCTTGAAATCAACTTTAGTAATAGCTGGGAGTTACCATGGATAGGAGTCTGAGGCAGGGTGTTGAAAGACGACGATAAACATTTATTAAACATCAACAGTAACAAACAATTTATTAAACAGTAACAAACAATATGGTTGAAAGACAACGATAAACATCAAGGTCAACACTCTTTCCATGTTCCACTCAGGGGATGTTGGGGTGAAGTCATGCCTGCAAAAAGAAAATAAATTGTAAACTGTGATATGAAGAAACAAACAAATAGATTTCTGTCTACTACAAGGTCATTGGATCAAAGAGATGTCTAACTTCTAGAAAAACTTCTATGAAGCACAATCTCAGGAGGCTCATACAGAACCAAGTGTTTCACTGTAATGTACATGTACCTTATGTGACAAATAAAACAAAACCTTAATTCATTATATTGTTTAAAATATATAAATCAGTACTACTGAGTAATAATGCTAATCAGATCATATATATGTACAGAGTTGTAGTATTATTATGTACATTGATGCAGCAGGTATAAAGACACTATGGTAGTCATACTGGCCAGCAGCGTAACTAGTAAGAGTAGGTAAGGGATATGTACAGATATAGATATAGTAGTATCTACAGATATGTAAAAGGTTTATATGCAGTTATATGTACAAACACATGTGGATATATACAGTACATTAAGAATAAATATAATTAGGGTATACACAGCATTATTGTACATGCATGCCATCATACACTTGCCATCCTTCTTATTACTGTGTTGTGTCATCCAAAAATACTTTAATTTAGAGCCAGGTAATTCACACCACGACCATGTTACTATCACAAGATAGCGACTTAACAATAACAACAGGTAATGTTTTGTATTCTGGTTGTCACGAGACCGCCGGCCATCTTCGTATAACAGTTAGGGGACAACAAACGGGGTTCTAGATCAAATGTATGCGTTGAGCTGCGTTTTTATTACATATTACATACATATTCATTTCATAACCTACATAACATACATGTTCATCTCATAACCTTATATAAGACTTTTGATTTGGATTCTTGATTTTCGATTTGGATTCTAGCTAACGTTACCTAACTAGTAGTAGTACCTAATGTTAGCCTAGCCTGAATGAATGATTGAAAGCTTTATTTAACAGATTGCAGAATGGGTACAATACAGTACGGCTCAATACACACAATTGTTAAGGGGATGCAGACCAGAGAAAGACTTTCGTCTTGTTTACATCAGGGTCCCCCATTTTCAATTCGTAGTGGTGCCTGCCGTTAGCCTACCTGTTAATTATTGTTTATCATTGAGATCAAACTTACTGTATCAACTTCAGGCTTCAGCCACCTTCTCTTCTCTTTGTCGTCGGGAGGAAAGGCTTCCTGGGTTGTTGTGATCACATGACTGACAAAGCCGTGCAGTGATAGGCCAGAAGTCAGTTCGATCACATCCAGCTCGATTGCTTTATCCTGTCTGGGTAACCCGGATGTTGGGTTTTTTACGTCGAAATCCACACCCCGCAATTTTTGACATCGAATTATATACACCGCAATTATGCATCGAATTTTTTAATGAACACTGCATTTTTACATTGAATTTTATTATGCATTCGAATTTTTTAATGAACACTGCATTTTTACATTGAATTTTATTATGCATTCGACTTTTTTTTATTAACACTGCATTTTTGGTAAACTCTGAGCAAAAAAATTCAGATACATGATTTTCATAGTATTTATTTGCAATGCTATAAATTCGGTGTCTGAAACTATAAATGCGGTGTCTGGAACTATAAATGCGGTGTCTGAAAAAATTCAGATACATGTTTTCAAAGTTATTATACATGTTTTCAAAGTAATTATTTTCAATGCTATAAATGCGGTGTCTGATTAAATTCAAATACTTATGGCACTCATTTGCTTCCATAGTGGAGCGCTGGTAGTCCACTCGTGGCCGGCGGTAGGGATGCCCCGATCACGTTTTTTGCCACCGATACTGATCACCGATCGTCGTGAGCCATATCGGCCGATACCGATCCGATACAGATCGTTTTTGATTAAAAAGAAATTAAAAATGATTTTATATAATTTTTTTTTTTTATATATATATATTATATAATTAGACTTGTACTTGTATTATCTGCGAGACATCACCACCACGCAACAAGCTCCACTGTCTGTGTGTACTCTAGTAGCCTCCAGCTACGGCCAGGATTCTCCGGAGCTGCAGCTAGACCCTATACTCGAGTAGCCTGCAGCTACGGCCAGGATTCTCCGGAGGTGCAGCTGGACCCTATTGATCAAATTCAACAACATGCCCTCAGCTCGAATACGCATCGAATGAGTGTTATAAAACATTGATATCAGGAGCTATCTGTGGCTACTGCTGGCCGGCTATATAACGTTGATACAGCGCCTCTGTGAACTATTTAGTTCAATGGGACATTTCGTTTTGAACAGTGAGCTGGCGTCAGCTAACATGAGCTAGCTGAGGTATCAATGATACACGTCTCTATACTAGACTTGCTGGAGAGTTTGTTGATGTCAGGAGCTATCGGTAGCTGGCCGGCTAGATACCATTCGGTTAGACCAGTGCTTCTCAAACTTTTTCTGTCAGGCCCCCCTTTGGCGGACCAAAATATTTTGGGCCCCCCCCCCCCCCTCGCGCCAACAAAATAGTCATGAAATGGGCCATGTTTAAATTTATTGAAATAACACCAATATCGTGACCTTTCAAATTGGCTATCTATCTATCTATCTATCTATCTATCTATCTATCTATCTATCTATCTATCTATCTATCTATCTATCTATCTATCTATCTATCTATCTATCTATCTATCTATCTAACTGTGCATCTTGGGAAGAAGGAAGAAAAAACGCGGCTTATTATTATTACCGAGGCGCACGGCATTAGATCAATGGATCAATGCCACGTCAATACTCGCCTCTGCTGATCTGGAGGGCTCGCAGTCCACACACAGACACACACACACACGCGCGCGCACGCACACACGGGCTCGCAGCCACACACACATTTCCACTGCCCAATAGACGAGCGCCCTTTTCGACCGTGTGACATTGTTCAGATAGTTCGGTGCGCCTGAGTTTGGATGGAGATGTGTCAGGAAGCTTTGTCTCAATGTTGTCTGTAAAGTTTTTTTTTATCCAGAGTAACTTGGTGATCCTTTTCTGTGTTTTATTAATTAAATAATGATTTTCAGATTTTGAGAAATGGTATTTTCATGGAGAACAGTGCAGCTGCAACAGATAGCACTTTAGTGATAACTTTCTGTAATCCAATTTTTTTTTTCTTTTTTTTCTTTTTTTTTTATAAATCTCAGGCCCCCCCTGTCATGCCTCTGCGCCCCCCCTGGGGGGCGCGCCCCCCACTTTGAGAAACACTGGGTTAGACAATGCCTCATCATGTATTGGACTGGAAGTGAATGGTTGACTGGGTCATTTTGTAACGGTAGCTAACGTTAGCTAAGGGAGACGTCGTCCTCCCGTCACACTAGACTAGACTAATAGACCCGTGTTTACATGCGCGCTGGGGGGAGGAGCAGACGCCGCACAGCTCCCGGTGTCTGAGACAGAACTCAGCGAGACGAGCGAGTGAGATCGGTTTTGACGCTCGGCGAAAATAAAGCATTATCACCGATCACCGATCGCATATTTATACTGACTATCGGCCGATAACGATCGGTGGCCGATCGATCGGGGCATCCCTAGCCGGCGGGGAGCTAACATTATTAGCTTTGTTGTTTAGCTCACGTCAAAATCAATGGCGGACATCCCGGAAGTAAAAAACGAATATGCGCTTGCCGATTGGTGGTAAGAACAGCAGAGGCGGGTGCAAGCGGTGTGACGTAATTGGCAGAATCGACTGTCAATCAAAATTGTTCTGTTGCATTGCTTTGGTTGAGAGAGCTAGTGCTCTCTTATTAAACGTTTTAATTTAAAACTAATAAACAAGTCTTGAGCAAGACAAGTTAGTCTGTTATGAAAGCCAGTGAGTATTGTATGACTCAGCAATAATCATGACTCATGAGCATTATAAAATAAAAACACACATGGCATGGTGGAATTAATACCATAAACATATTTCTTTATGTTTCCTTTTTTTAAGTAAGTAAAGAGGCCTATGTTCATATCGGTGAGCACAATTTGTAACACAAAAAGAGAGATGTGTAGCCTATTTATTTATTTCATATTTTATTTATTCATTTTATTATTATTATTTTATTTGTTGCCATGCCTAAAATAAGTCAAGCATAGGGCTAAAACATTTTCATAAACAATAATATAATTTTTTGTTATATGGTTATAATAAAAGCTTTTCTATACATTTGTCTGATTGATTGATTGAAAACTTTATGAACAGATTGCAGAATGGGTACAATACAGTACAGCTCAGTGGACTGGAGGATGAAGACCAGAAAAAGACTTTCGGCTTTTTTACATAAGGGTCCTCCATTTTCAATTCATCAAAACATTTAGAGACATACAAATATACAGTAATTAATTCTTTTTGCCACAAATATCGGTATCGGTATCGGCCGATTGTGTTAGTTGAACAATTGGTATCGGTATCGGTGGCAAATTTTCATATCGGTGCATCCCTACTAGTAGCTACATAATGCCACTCTACCCTAGCTAGTAGCTACATAATGCTACTCTACCCTAGCTAGTAGCTACATAATGATACAACACTACCCTAGCTAGTAACTACATAATGCTACACTACTAGGGATGCCCCGATCACGTTGTTTGCCACCGATCACCGATCGTCGTGAGCCATATCGGCCGATACCGATCCGATACCGATCGTTTTTGATTAAAAAAAATTAAAAATTATTTTATATAATTTTTTATTTAAATTTTCTTTTATAAAATATATATATTATATAATTAGACTTGTACTTGTATTATCTGCGAGACATCGCCACCACGCAACAAGCTCCACTGTCTGTGTGTACTGTACTACGTACAGTACACACTACGTGTGTACTGTACAGCTACGGCCAGGATTCTCCGGAGCTGCAGCTGGACCTATGACTCGAGTAGCCTCGAGCTACGGCCAGGATTCTCCTGCGCTGCAGCTGGACCCTATTGGTATAACGTTACTGTGCTCAGCAAGCCCTCAGCTCGAATACACGTCGAATCAGTGTTATAAGACATTGATATCAGGAGCTATCTGTAGCTACTGCTAGCCGGATATATAACGTTGATACAGCGCCTCAGTGAATGATTTAGTTCAATGGGGCATTTCGTTTTGAACAGTGAACTAACTTGCGCTAACGTGAGCTAACAGAGTATCATACACGTCTCTACTAGACTATTGCTGGAGCATTTGTTGATATCAGGAGCTATCGGTAGCTGGCCGGCTAGATACCGTTCAGTTAGACAATGCCTCATCATGTATTAAACTAAAAGTGAATAGTTGACTGGGTCATTTTGTAACGGTAGCAGCTAACGTTAGCTCAGGGAGACGCCGTCCTCCCATCCCACTAGACTAGACCCGTGTTTACATGCGTGCGGGAGGGGCTGGAGGGAGAAGCAGACGCCGCAGCGAGTGAGATCGGTTTTGACGATCTGCGAAAATAAAGCATTATCACCGATCACCGATCGCATATTTATACTGATTATCGGCCGATAACGATCGGTGGGCGATCGATCGGGGCATCCCTATACACTACCCTAGCTAGTAGCTACATAATGATACAACACTACCCTAGCTAGTAGCTACTAGGGGTGGGACGATACATCGATCTAGATTGATATATCGATCTATTATCAATTATCAAATAGGATCGATGCAACGTAAAAAGATTGATTCATATTGCGATACTCTTATTCTGAAAATCCCCTGGTGAGCAATGCATATCCGCCCGGCCGCCACAACAGTAGCTCAGTAGCAGCGTGTGTTAACGTTAGACAGCATTGCTCCAGAGTCCGCCTATTTTGCGACCCGAAATAAGTGCCTGTTGTTTTTGCATCTAACATGCTTTGCATCCTCGCCATTCCTTTATGCCCACGTCGCGTTAAATAGCTAAATTAACGTTGCGTTAGCGTAAGCTAACTAAGCTAAGCTGATCAGAGCCATATAGAGAGAACAGCAGAGGTCCACTAGGGACTGGGAAGGACGGGGGTTACTGCATACTACATCATTATTGGTAAGCTACCTCCTTATACTACATCATTATTGGTAAGCTACCTCCTTATACTACATCATTAAGCTACCTCCTTATACTACATCATTATTGGTAAGCTACCTCCTTATACTACATCATTAACACTTTGAGTGCCGGGACACGTCTTTTCACGTCTTTGCTGGCCATGCTAAAGTTGCCGGGGGACGCTGTACAGCGTCCTTATATCAATATTTCAAAAATCTGCGATCGGATTCATAATGTCCCTCCGCTGGCCTGAGATCCACCAGCAGGACCCACTGAGCTCTCTGGCGGTTCAGGAGCGCCATCTGGTGGCCGATCGGCGCAATCGCCAAACAGGATGTTGAATAGAGGTTGTCCTAGACGACCGTAGTACTTCCGGTGCTCGCTATAGGTCCCGCGACTCTGGCTCGTCACACTACACAGTGATCGATTGCCAATAACTCGATAAACAACATGATTTGGACGTATATACCATTATACAAGCTGGAGATGGACCGGGTAAATTTACATCCCATAATGATAAGATTTCAACTCGACGATGATCGCCCAACGGCGCGCGGAGACTGGGGTGAGTTTCAGCGTGTAACGTTACCCTCTTCGATACTAACTGCTATTATCAACATTTTACCCACATTAGATGATTGGTATAACGCTGCCCACGGAATTATAAACGCCCCCTAGCCCATCCGGTCAACATCAGATGACGTGTAGTAACTTCTAGAAGTACGTCTAGTTTGAATTTTTTATATCGCGCTGATTGCCATAAAACTGTATTGCATCATCAATATAATGCATTTGGGGCTATAGATCACGTTCTGGAGAAAGCTGCAGAAAGAGATGAAAACATACTTATACATTAGACCATACTTTACTATGAATATGTGAATGAAAAAGTTTAACGTTGCTACACAATGAACAATACATATAGGACTTTGAATGGGCCCTAATAATGGCAATGTAGCAATAGAATTTAAAAAGTTATAGCCATGCAAAGAAGGGGTACTTCTCCATAGACAAATAGAGCCGGCAACCTATGGTATATCATTAATTTAACCCAAGGCAACCAAAGTGTTAAGCTACCTCCTTATACTACATCATTATTGGTAAGCTATCTCCTTATACTAGGGATGCCCGATCGATCGGCCACCAATCGTTATCGGCCGATAATCAGTATAAATATGCGATCGGTAAATTCCGATAATGAGTCATATTCGCCGATTGCGGAAACCGATCGAAAAACATGATCCAATTCTTAGCGGAGATCTCACTCGCTGTCTGTCTCAGACACACGGATCTGCAAACTGCCGCTCCTCCTCCTCCCTTGCCCCTCCTGCACCCGTGTAAACACAGAGGAGGGTCCTCTGCTCTAGTCTATAGTGCATTCGACCGTGAGCTAACGTTAGCTACCTAGCTATCGTTACTGTTTAAACAAAATTACCCAGTCAACTATTCACTTTTAGTAGGCATTGTCTAACGGTACCTAGCCGGCTAGCTACTGATAGCTCCTGATATCAACAAATGCTCCAGCAAAGTCTAGTAGTGCATGTTGATACCTCCGTTAGCTCACGTTAGCTCACTTTAGTTCACTGTTCAAAACGAAATGTCCCATTGAACTAAATAGTTCACTGAGGCGTTGTCTTAACGTTATCTAGCCGGCTAGCAGTAGCTACAGATAGCTCCTGATATCAATGTCTTATAACATTGATTCGATGCGTATTCGAGCCCCGGCTTGCATCGCAGTCACAAACGGGGCTAGCTGAGGGAGTAGGGTATATCTGCAGAGCCGCAGCCGCAGATATACCCTGCTGTGCTGAGGGCATGCTGAATGTGATTTAACCAAAGCAGAGTATACACACAGACAGTGGAGATAGCGAGCATTTTGACTTGTTGCGTGGTGGCGATGTCTCGCAGATAATACAACTACAAGTATAATTATATAATATATATATAAAAATATATATATATATATATATTTATATATAAAAATTTCTTTTTATATATATAAAACCAAAAACGATCGATATCGGATCGGTATCAGCCGATATGGCTCAAGACGATCGGTGATCGGTATCGGTGGCAAAAAACGTGATCGGGGCATCCCTACCTTATACTACATCATTATTACCTCCTTATACTACATCATTATTGGTAAGCTACCTCCTTATACTACATCATTATTGGAATCGAATTTTGGAAACTATGGAACCCGTTCTAGTGACTGGCTGGTCCTTAAGGTCCAGTTTCCTCTGAACAGGGTGAATCTGCATTTTGCTACGATGCCCCTCTAGCTCATGGAATGAACTCCAACAGTCCTTAAAGCTTGAGATTCTCCCCTCTGTTGCAGAATTTAAAACCTTGATCTCCTACGTTTGTCAATCATGTTTTAATTGATTTGCTATTCTTGCTTTTTGCCTCGTCTTGTCTCTTTGTTATGATTTTATATGCTGTGTGATGTTATCCTTTTTCTTTGCTCATTTCTGTATGTACAGTACACTCGACGTGACTGTAAACGAGGGAAACCTCAGTGAACCCTGAAATGAACTCTGTGACTGACTTCCTGTCTCTTTGTTTCTGTTGCCAGGGGGTCTAAGTTGGGAGGAGCAGACCTCTTCAGCTGGAGACCTACTGAACCACAGACCTGTCTCTGCTGAGGACCACGACCATCCCACCCGATGACCTTCTACAGTGTATGTCTCTGCAATACAAAGATTATATATAAATATATTAAATTATTTAAGATTACATTATTAATAAAACATGCATAATTAAATGATTGAAATTCAATTAGATTTATATAAAAAAGTTTATATATATATAATTTAAAAAAATACTAACAAAAAATATAGTCTTTTATTATTATGCACTTTGCTACTAAGTAATATTCCTTGCCTATATTACTACCTACTACAGGGTTTGCACAAGGTCCTTGAAGTGTTTAAAGTGCTTGATTTTTGACAAAAAAAAGTCAAGGCCCGGAATTCCTTGAAAACAGCAAAAAAAAGGTGCTTAAAAAGTCCTTGCAATTCAAATCAACCATTTGCATTGAACGTTTTGTTCATCCATGATAAAATTGTTCTGAATCAAGAAATATAATTGATTTATTTAAAGTGTAATTAATCGTCGGAAATTGGTTTTAAGCCATAAATATTACATTTAATATTTTTTCTATAAAGAAAACGGCATTTAAAAGTGAATTCTATCCATTTAAATGCCCTTTTAAAATGAAAAATAGTGCTTAGAAAAGTACTTGAAAGTCCTTGAATTTCATTTGCATGTCTGTGGGAACCCTGCTACTACACTAATATGTCTTTCCTACTATTCACTCAAGTCTGTAGCACTCAAGTTCGACACAGTTGATGAACAAGGTTACCTACCTTTAGCTGCCAGAGTTGTACTTTATCCAACTGAGGAGAATTTTGACTTGGCAGCTAATTTGACTCGGCAGGATTTCTCGAAATACGTATAAATATCTACAGTAGGGTTCTCTCTCCTGATTGGATAAAGTGGGGAACAGGATACCAGGACATTTATTTAGTGTTTACTGCAGAGCAGGAGGGACTGGGAGACTCATGTTACTGACCAGACACTCAGTGATGGCTGTAGGAATGCAGAGCTATTTATCATAAAAAAAAAAAAAAAAAAACCACTTACAGAATATTTAAAATGTATTTGATTGCTAATAATTTAAATTGTTCTGTTTTCAGGAACCGCTGATCGTCGCGCCTCGGACTCTGTGATGGAAAACCGTGGTGAGTTGAAAGCAGCGTCTTGTGGCTTGTTGTTAAGTGCAGCGTAAAGTGCAGCGTAAGTGCAGCGGACCGGGATGTGTTTATGGCTCCGTCTCGCTGCAGTTGAGCTTTACGTGCCACTCGAGGGAGAGCAGCAGCCGTGCATCATCATGGTCATCATCGCCGCCATCAACCTTTATTCGCTCTCGACCAAGGGATGCTCTCAATTTGATTTGCAGGTACGACCTACTGTACGTTGGGGGGGGGGGGGCAGAGAGATTATGGCTGTGTTCACACCGCAGGCAAAAGTGGCCCGAATCATTTGTCTTTTGCTCATTATGTGACTCAGATCTGGGGCGAACAGCACCAAATCACATGGAATCTGATCTTTTCAAATGTTACTTGTTCTTTCGGACAAGTTATGTTTTTGTAGGTTTTTTATAGATTTTTGCTACCGGGCAGTCCGATAGAGAGAGAGAGAGAGAGAGAGAGAGAGAGAGAGAGAGAGAGGAGGAATGGGAGATAGACCGGGGAAGACATTCGGCAAAGATCACCGGGTCCGGGAGTCGAACCCGGGTCGGATTCTTCGCAATGTGACCTCAGTCTGAACAGTCAGAATTGATCGAAGTCACTTTTACATAACTTTTACGATTGACGTTCATCATCAATTCCGGCGGGAATCGTCGCCCCCTTTATCATCTTCTTATGAATAAGTTGGCCTCCACTGCAGCTTGTAAATTAAACCATAAACCGTGACTTCAGTGTCCTCCATGTTTACGTTCATCATCGGTATTGTTCATTCGCGCATGCGGGTCAGTTCAGGAGCAGTGACCGGTTCACACTTTGATACCCTAAGCATAGGTGTCAAACTCAAGGCCCGCGGGCCAAATGTGGCCCGCCATGTCATTTGATGTGGCCCACATAAGAGCTCTGGTTTAAAAATAAAAATTATTATTATTATTTTTTTTAAACATTAACCTTGCATTAACCCAGTGCTTCTCAAACTTTTTCTGTCAGGCCCCCCTTTGGCGGACCAAAATATTTTGCCCCCCCCCCAACAAAATAGTCATGAAATGGGCCATGTTTAAATTTATTGAAATAACACCAATATCGTGACCTTTCAAATTGGCCCTATATTTTGTTTTCAGAGCTGTCATGGATGAAAAGCCAGCTTCACACAGATACTGTATGTGGTGCTGAATGGTATCAACACCTTAACTGCTTTAACTTTAACTTTGACAGCCTTAGTTATTACACATTCTTACACATACATGTATGTTGAACATCTGAGGTATTGATGAAGTAACAAAGGAAAAAAGCCAAAAGCACTTACTCCTCAGACATTTTTTGACAATTTTACAGCCCAAAATACAAAAAAGATCCAGGCGGAATAGGTTACAAAGGGTTGAAGAAATATTGTCTGAACTGTCAGATGCAAACTGGCTGTGTGACATAACCGAGCATCTCGCTCAATTGAATAAGAAGCTGTAGGGACGCAAACAAGTCCCACCAAAAACTTGACCAATATAGTTGTGAACTGAGACAACCCTTATTTTGTTATTTTTTAGTACAGTTACAGTTGTGTGTTCATGCAGACACATAATAGCAATTTCATTACAAATTGAAAATGGAGGACCCTGATGTAAACAAGACGAAAGTCTTTCTCTGGTCTGCATCGCCTTAACAATTGTGTGTATTGAGCTGTACTGTACTGTACCCATTCTGCAATCTGTTAATTAAAGTTAATTAAACTATCTTCCATTAGTTGGATGTATGGCCTCTGCAAGGTTGTGTTCAGCCATTTGTTTTTGTAACATCTGCTACATCTGTCCCACGTGTTCTTTGCAGCTCACAGGTGTTAGTTCTGCCCCTCTTGACTGTGACAAAAAGGTTTTGAACAAACTTAATGTCATAAGCTTGTATTTGATGATATTCTTCTTTGTTATTTACTTGAATGGTTTGATCATTGATTGATGGAGTAATATGGGGTTCTGATAAACTAAAATTATTTTTTAAAATAACATAAGCTAACATATATGTTTACATCTATGCAAATGCATAATGCAATATGTGTAACTTGAATAAGTAATAAATACAGAAACATGTTTAACAATATGTAAATGAGTAGCTACATTTATTTTACATTACATTAACATTTATACGGTCTTTGGCCCTTTGAGGGTAACCATAATGCTGATGTGGCCCTCTATGAAATGAGTTTGACACCCCTGCCCTAGAGGTTAGATACCCTGTCATTCATTATAGGTTTGGTACCCTGTCATTCATTATAGGTTAGATACCCTGTCATTCATTATAGGTTAGATACCCTGTCATTCATTATAGGTTTGGTACCCTGTCATTCATTATAGGTTTGGTACCCTGTCATTCATTATAGGTTAGATACCCTGTCATTCATTATAGGTTAGATACCCTGTCATTCATTATAGGTTTGGTACCCTGTCATTCATTATAGGTTTGGTACCCTGTCATTCATTATAGGTTAGATACCCTGTCATTCATTATAGGTTTGATACCCTGTCATTCTTTAGAGGTTTGGTACCCTGTCATTCTTTAGAGGTTTGGTACCCTGTCATTCTTTAGAGGTTTGGTACCCTGTCATTCATTATAGGTTTGGTACCCTGTCATTATTTAGAGGTTTGGTACCCTGTCATTATTTAGAGGTTTGGTACCCTGTCATTCATTATAGGTTTGATACCCTGTCATTCTTTAGAGGTTTGGTACCCTGTCATTCTTTAGAGGTTTGGTACCCTGTCATTCATTATAGGTTTGATACCCTGTCATTCTTTAGAGGTTTGGTACCCTGTCATTCTTTAGAGGTTTGGTACCCTGTCATTCTTTAGAGGTTTGGTACCCTGTCATTCATTATAGGTTTGGTACCCTGTCATTATTTAGAGGTTTGGTACCCTGTCATTATTTAGAGGTTTGGTACCCTGTCATTCATTATAGGTTTGGTACCCTGTCATTCTTTAGAGGTTTGGTACCCTGTCATTCATTAGAGGTTTGATACCCTGTCATTCTTTAGAGGTTTGGTACCCTGTCATTCATTAGAGGTTTGATACCCTGTCGTTCACTAGATGTTATTCATTAGAGGTTATTCATTAGAGGTTAGCCCAGCCCAGTGACATGAGAGTGAGTGACAGTTCTCATCACACGTCTCTCTCTCCACGGTTGTCTCCTCGCCTACAGTCGAGAGAGAGCAGGGATCCTCTGAAGGGATTCAATTATAGGCCGCTCACCAATACTGTCCGTCCGCAAAGTGTCGACGCGGTGGGAAAGCGTCCCCGCGGGAGCTCACGGAGAGCTGGCGTCGGCGTTTCACAGACACGGAGGACGCCACGGAGACGACCACGTCCTCAAAACAAATGACCTCCACCCGTCTCACAGACACGTCTGTCGTGGACGTCGTCTGCAGTGATTGGTCCAGAGGAACGGTTTTCATAGAGAGAAACAGCACTGAAGAGCTCAAACAGAACATTGTACCTGTTTGATTTTTGATTTTATTTGATTTTATTCGGTTAAAAAAACATGCATCTCAAGCAAAACGTCAAGGATAGGCACAATAAAGTCATGGACTTATTTCCATCGTGGTCCTTGGTGTCAGACATATAAAACAATACAACACATAGCATGCATCGGGTACATAATATTTACATGAACATTTTCTTAAGTTTTAACATGTTCAAAGAGCCAGGTTTGACCTTTTTCTTTAAAAGTTGCTGGCTGCTTGTCTGCAAAGGCAACATATTCCAGTGTGTCGCTCCACCAAACCTAAATGAACATTTACCCATGTTGGTTTTGAACCTAGGCGAGCACAGATCAGCAATACTGGCTCTTGTGTGGTGAGAAAGACAGGGTTCGCACGAGGTCCTTGAAGTGCTTAAGAGGTTAAATAAAGGTTGTAATCTGTAAATTGATTTAATAAGAAAGTATTATATATTTCTTTTTACAGGATTATTCCATTGCTTAATTGTCTTGCATGTAAAATGTCATTGATTGTATTTGGCAACCGTTGCTGCCAGACATACCTTTTTTTAAATACATTTTTACAGTGTGTGTGTGT
>NC_140166.1:133766557-133817784 GCF_963971535.1 Notolepis coatsorum | reverse complement strand
CAGAGCCGTCCACACACAGTGTGACAAATTATTTTTAACAAGGTGCTTAGAAAGTCCTGGAAATTCAAATCAACCATTCGCATTGAAATTTGTTCATCCATGATCAAATAGTTTTGAATCAAGAAATCGATTTTTTTTAAATCTAAAGTATAACTAATTGTCGGAAATTGATAAATATTGAATCCGAATCCCCCCCCCCCCCCCACAAAAAAAGAACCTTTTAAATGTCCTTTTAAAAATGAAAAATAGTGCTTGGGAAGGTACTTGAAAGTCCTTCAATTTCCTTTTGCAATGTCTGTGGGAACCCACTATGACCACGTCAACACACCACAGAGCCACGCCCCTTTGAGATTAGATCAGATTCTAATGTATTGTCATCATACGGCACAAGTACAGTACAACAAAAAGAGGTTTGGCATCCAACCAGAGTGCAAATATATAACAGTAAAGTGCAACAGTAATATACAATGTACAGGTGATTAAACTGGGTATAAAATATATACATTAGTACTACTGAGTAATAGTGCTAATCAGATGTATGTACAGAGTTGTATTAATATGTACAGTGATACAGGTATAAAGACACTATGGTAGTAAGTCATACTGGCCAGCAGCATAACTAGTAAGAGTAGGTAAGGGATATGTACAGATATAGATATAGTATCTACAGATATGTACAGATAGTATCTACAGATATACATTTACATTTACATTTAGTCATTTAACTGACGCTTTTATCCAAAGCGACTTACAAGTTCTGTACGACAAGTCATCAGGAAGGGCACAACTCTATCAGCTGAGTAACAATGTTCATCAAGTGTTGAGTGCTACAGTGTAGGTTAGTTTATTAGGACAAGTGCATGACAGTACGGTTAGTTAGGGTTAGATATCTTTTATTTTATTTTTTATTTCAGATAATGGTTGAAGAAGTGCGTCTTTAGTCGACGGCGAAAGATTGGACGGGTTTCGGCTGTTCTAACTTGGGTGGGTAGTTCATTCCACCATTGTGGGGCAAGGACTGAGAATAGGCGGCTTCTCCTTGATGACCCTCCCGGAGCTTGGATAGGAGTAGGTCTGAGGCGGCCAGAAGATGCAGAGCGTAGGGGTCTTGAGGTGTGTAGTTGGAGACCGGAGGTAGGCGGGAGCAGTTCCTTTGCCGCACGGTATGCTAGGTCGAGGGCCTTGAAGCGGATACGTGCAGCAATGGGGAGCCAGTGCAGGTCCCTAAGAAGTGCGGTGACATGGGCCGACTTCGGTAGGTTTGAGATCAGGCGGGCCGCTGCATTGAAGAGGCTTGGTGGCAGTGGCCGGGAGGCCAGCGAGCAGTGCGTTGCAGTAGTCGAGGCGGGAGATGACTGTTGATTGGACGAGGAGTTGGGTGGCTTCTTTTGTCAGGAAGGGGCGGATCCTTCTGCCGTTGCTCAGGAGGAATCTGCAGGTTCTGTTGTTGCTGCGATGTGAGCAGAGAAGTTTAACTGGTCGTCGATTACAACCAAGGTTCTTGGCGGTCGGGGATGCGGTCTCGACTGTGATGGAAAGGTCGGTCAGGGGGGAGGATTTGGCCGGAAGGTGGAGCAATTCTGTTTTGCTTAGGTTCAGTTTGAGGTGGTTGGTCGTCATTCAGGTGGAGATGTCAGACAGACAGGCCGAGATCCGCTCAGAGACGTGGATATCTGAGGGAGGGAAGGAGAGGAAGAGTTGAGTATCGTCGGCATAACAATGATACGAGAAGCCATGAGACGTGATAATGTTACCCAGTGATTTAGTGTAGAGGGAGAAGAGAAGGGGTCCTAGGACCGAGCCCTGGGGGACACCATGACACTTGGTAGGAGCGGTCATTGAGGTATGATGTCAGCCATGTCAGCGCAGAGCCAGCCACTCCCATTCCTGCGAGGGCCGCGAGGAGGATCTGATGGTTGACTGTGTCGAAGGCTGCAGATAGGTCTAGGAGAATCAGGACAGAGGCCTTTCGCTTTTGCTAAGTGAAGTGCCTCTGTGACCGCAATGAGGGCCGTTTCTGTGGAGTGGCCAGCCCGGAAGCCAGACTGATTAGGGTCTAGGAGGTAATTCTGTAAGAGATAAGCAGTAAGTTGGTTGGATACAGCACGTTCAAGTGTTTTAGAAAGGAAGCAGAGAAGAGAGACAAGACGGTAGTTGCCTATGACGGTGGGGTTCAGGGTTGTTTTTTTTATGAGCGGCGTGACTTTGGCTTGTTTTAGGGAGGTGGGGACCACCCCCGAGTTGAGTGAGGAGTTGATGGTTGCAGTTAGGAATGGGAGGATGTCCGGTGCTATGGTCTGGAGGAGTGGGGAAGGTACCCGGTCCAGCTGGCATGTAGTCGGACGGTTCGACGTTACCAGTGTCAGGGTCTCGGCTTCTGTAATGGGAGAGAAAGAAGAAGATATGTACAGATATAGATATAGTATCTAGTGATATGTACAGATATAGATATAGTATCTACAGATATGTACAGATATAGATATAGTATGTACAGATATAGATATTAGGGATGGGACCGAATATTCGAATATTCGAACCCATATCTACTTTCTTTTCTCATATCAGATTTTTAATTTTTTTTTTTTTTTAGCCATTCTTATTTCATGCCTTTTTTATATTTAGAGGCAGCCTAATTTATCTAAAAGATGCACATGCTACTGTTTCTGTTTGTTTATTAAAACCGGTTGATAGAAGTGCCTATTTATGTGCAATACCCTTTGATTTAAATGATCCATTCTATTAAAAAGAATAACTGAATTTAACTGAAACTGAACATTTTAACTGAATTCAAACTGAAACAAAAAATAACAATATATTTTTTATAAAAATAAAAAATAAATTTGCTAGAAAGTCCCATCCCTAATAGATATACCGGTAGTATGTATAGATATAGTATGTACAGATATGTACAGATATAGATATAGTATGTACAGATATAGATATAGTATCTACACAGATATGTAAAAAGGATCATATGCAGGTATGAACAGACAGAAATGGATAATTATATATATATATACACGGTAAGAACACCTGAGAAGAACACCTTTCACATTCACAACTTAAAACCGATAATAGTTTAGTTCCTGACTTGTCACCCACACACACACAGCTGCTTGCTTGCTTGCCGCCTCAAAGCCCTGTTAGTTTAAAGATCTTCTCAGTCTCAGATCTGCTCAGTCTGCTCCGAGGTCGTTCTCACGTCCCGTCCCCCCCCCCCGTGTGTGCTCTGTGTCCGTGGGTTAGACGCCGAGGACGACGCCCCGCCGAGCCTCAAGCAGATCTACGTGAAGAACGGCCACACCGTGCCCGTGGGGGTCTGCCGGAGCCCCGGTAACCAGGGGGGACTCCTCCTCCTCACGGACAACCAGGGGGGGCCACTCCTCACGGAGTCGGACTTCCGGATGAACCCCGCCTGGCTCCCCCGGCAGAGGAGGAGCAGCAGCAGCGCAGGGGCCGCTTCCCGCCGGACCCCCGGGAGGATGGCGGGCGGCAGAGAGGAGGAGGAGGGGGGCCCCCGGGGGGAGGGGGGGAGGGGAGCACTGGAAGCCCAACATGGCCTGGCAGGCACAGGCGGCGGAGGAGGGGGCGCGGCGCGGGGCCAGGCTGCTGCACCCAGAGGACGGGCAGCAGCAGCAGCGGAGGCCGGGGCTGCAGAAGGCCCCGTCGGAGGACGGCAGGAGAGCCGCTGCCCCGCGGAGGCGGAGTGGAAGCCCAGCCTCCCGAGACACGCCTCCACGGAGGAGGGGAGGACCCGCAGAGGTGAGTTATAACCGTCCCACCTGGGGAGCCGCTCTCTCTGTCTCTCTCTCTCTGTCTCTGTCTCTCTCTCTGTCTCTTTTTCATTGTCTCTCTCTCTGTCTCTCTCTCTGTCTCTGTCTCTCTCTCTGTCTCTTTTTCATTGTCTCTCTCTCTATGTCTCTGTCTCTTTGTCTCTCTCATTCTCTCCCTCCCTCTCTGTCTCTCTCTTATCTTTCTCATTCTCTCTCTCTCTCTCTCTCTCTCTCTCTCTCTTCTCTCTTCTCTCTCTCTCTCTCTCTTCTCTCTCTCTCGTCTCATCTCTCTCTTCTCTCATTATCTCTCTCTGTCTCTCTCTCTCTCTGTCTCTCTCTCTCTCTCTCTCTCTCTCTGTCTCTCTCTCTCTCCCTCTCTGTCTCTCTCCCCTCCTTGTCTTCTCTCCTCCAGATATAGACAGGAGCTCCCAGGAGCCCTGCTCCAGCTCTGCTTCTTATTCCGGAGCAGCGGGGAATAGCTCATCCTCTCTCCTCATCCTCCTCATCCTCTCATCCTCATCCTCGTCTCCTCATCCTCCTCCTCTCTCCTCATCCTCTCATCCTCCCTCCTCATCCTCCTCCTCTCTCCTCATCCTCTCATCCTCCTCCTCTCTCCTCATCCTCATCATCTCATCCTCCTCTCTCCTCATCCTCTCCTCATCCTCTCTCCTCATCCTCTCCTCATCATCTCATCCTCCTCTCTCCTCATCCTCTCATCCTCCTCCTCTCTCCTCGTCCTCTCATCCTCCTACTCTCTCCTCATCCTCTCATCCTCCTCCTCTCTCCTCATCCTCTCTCCTCCTCCTCCTCCTCTCTCCTCATCCTCTCTCCTCATCCTCCTCTCTCCTCATCCTCCTCTCTCCTCATCCTCTCATCCTCCTCTCTCCTCATCCCCTCTCCTCATCCTCTCCTCATCCTCTCTCCTCATCCCCTCTCCTCCTCCTCTCTCCTCATCCTCTCATCCTCTCTCCTCATCCCCTCTCCTCTTCCTCTCTCCTCATCCCCTCTCCTCATCCTCTCTCATCATCCCCTCTCCTCATCCTCTCTCCTCCTCCTCTCTCCTCATCCTCTCATCCTCTCATCCTCATCCTCTCTCCTCCTCCTCTCTCCTCATCCTCTCATCCTCTCTCCTCATCCTCTCTCCTCATCCCCTCTCCTCATCCTCTCATCATCTCTCCTCATCCCCTCTCCTCATCCCTCTCTCAAGTTTCAAGTTTCAAGTTCTTTAATATTTGTCATACAGAAGTACAGAATACTTTTATACAAAATGCTTCTTACTGTTACGCTCCAGAGACTGTGCAAGACAAGATAAGTATGAAATAAAATAACATAGTAAAATTAGAAGTAAAAAAATGAGGTCACAGTGTTCAGTTTAGACATATGTACAATGTTCGATGCAGAATAGACGTAGTTACCATACAATATACAATACTGTGCAGTGTACTAATATACAATACTATATAGTGCAAGGCAGAAATGGGACGAGGTGCAATTTAGGTACAATTCACAGTAGGTGTACGAGTTGTAGTGCAAATCCTTTATCAATAAATATAAAGTGTAAAGTGTGTTTGTGTGATCTATGTGGAGAGTGGGTGCTGCAGTGTGTTGTTTGTTTGAGTGAGTGTGTGCGTGTGGGTGTGTGTGCTGTGTGCATTTGATGGTTGTTGCATAGTGTTTATTGTTCGTTTAGCAGCCTGATCTCCTCATCCTCTCTCCTCATCCTCTCATCCTCTCATCCTCATCCTCTCATCCTCCTCTCTCCTCATCCTCTCTCCTCATCCCCTCTCCTCATCCCCTCTCCTCATCCTCTCTCCTCCTCCTCTCTCCTCATCCTCTCATCCTCTCTCCTCATCCTCTCTCCTCATCCTCCTCCTCTCTCCTCATCCTCTTCCTCTCTCCTCATCCTCTCATCCTCCTCCTCTCTCCTCATCCTCTCATCCTCCTCCTCTCTCCTCATCCTCTCATCCTCCTCCTCTCTCCTCATCCCCTCTCCTCATCCTCTCTCCTCATCCTCTCTCCTCATCCTCTCATCCTCATCCTCTCTCCTCCTCCTCTCTCCTCATCCTCTCATCCTCTCTCCTCATCCTCTCTCCTCATCCTCCTCCTCTCTCCTCATCCTCTTCCTCTCTCCTCCTCCTCTCTCCTCATCCTCTCATCCTCTCATCCCCTCTCCTCATCCTCTCTCCTCATCCCCTCTCCTCATCCTCTCTCCTCATCCTCTCTCCTCATCCTCCTCCTCTCTCCTCATCCTCTTCCTCTCTCCTCATCATCTCTCCTCCTCCTCTCTCCTCATCCTCCTCCTCTCTCCTCATCCTCTCATCCTCCTCCTCTCTCCTCATCCTCTCTCATCATCCCCTCTCCTCCTCCTCTCTCCTCATCCTCTCATCCTCCTCCTCTCTCCTCATCCTCTCATCCTCATCCTCTCATCCTCCTCCTCTCATCCTCATCCTCTCTCCTCATCCCCTCTCCTCATCCTCTCATCCTCCTCCTCTCTCCTCATCCTCTCCTCATCATCTCTCCTCCTCTCTCCTCATCCTCTCATCCTCCTCCTCTCTCCTCATCCTCTCATCCTCCTCCTCTCTCCTCATCCTCTCATCCTCTCTCCTCATCCTCTCCCCTCATCTCCTAATTAATGCGACACACCGTCAGTAGTAGAACCGTCGCTGCCCCTCGGTGCCAAGCGCTGTCGGCTCTCTGCCACAAAACAAGAGCCGAGCGCTAATTGATTTCACATTAAACCGTCATACTTTCAGCCACAATGCTGTTTTTATTGCAGCTTTTAGATGAAGCCACTTCACTTCACTTCCCTCATGCGCACGCCCACACACACACGCTCACAAGCACATAGACACACACTCACGAGCACATACACACACACACACACACACACACACACACACACACACAAGCACATACACACAGTCACATACACACTAGGGCTGTCCCCGACTAAGGATTTGGATGGTCGACTATGATTGGCCAAAATTTGCCGTTGTTCGACTATTGGTCGACAAAAAAAAAAAAAAAAAAAAGTATAATATTTTTTTAATTTTTTTTTAATCTTTTTTTAATTTTAATTTTATCATTCCATTTGGGCTGTGGGGGTGCTTAATGTCTGAAGGAGTCGACTGAAGGCTTCTTGTCCTCTGCAAAAGCATGCAATTGGTCCACTGATGGATACATCTTGATATTTGTCTAGTCTAGTGTGTTCATTAGATGGGTGAAATCCTCTTTCAGTGCCTCTGTGCCTGTTTTCATAGTCAGTTCGCCTCTGGTATGCGTGCCATTAGCGTTAGCCACGCTTCTAGGCTTCTTTTCTTTTGGAAAGAATGATAAAAAAAATCTAAAAAAAAAAGAAAAAAAAGATATTATAATTATTATTATTTTTTTTTTTACTATTCGACTAAGAGGTTGGTTAGTCGACTACGGCCCCTTTCGACCGATTAGTCGACTAATCGACTAATAAGGGTCAGCCCTAATACACACACACAAGCACATACACAGTCACAGTGGCTGACTATCTCTCTCTTTCTCTCCCTATCTCTCCATCCCTCTTGTCTCTCTCTCTCTGTCCCTCTCTCTCTCTGTATTTCTCTCTTTCTCTCCCTCCCCGTCTCTCTCTCTCTTTCCCTGTCTCTCTGAGCACATGAGCACATGTGGCAGATTTCCATTCAAACTATTTATTGTACTGTACACCTTGGATCTCAGAATGGCAGAAACACCGACAGGTAAAATGCATTCACTATTCTTCCTGGCTTCTCTGCCTCTATCAACAAAAGAAACGAGACGCATCGCTGATTTGAAGCAGCTGCGTGGCTCAAGACTCCTAAAAAGGGTGTTGAAACAGGCAGCTGCTGATTGAGTGAGAGATAGTCTCGTTTGAACTTCCTGGGAAAGTTAATAAACTGGGTGATTTTACAACCCAGTGCTCTAGGCAAATGGTCCAAACAAAGAAACTGCCTTGAGAGACGCCAGACAGTCTCTTCTGAACAAAGGATCAGTTGATCAAAGCACTCTGGACTTTGAATCCACATCGTGACCTAATTCAGTGCAAAACGTCACGGTAGGGAGTTAGCCAATGAGAGCTGAGAATAAGTGTTCTCCAATAGGAACGCTCGAGGAGAGTTTTGGAAACGCCCGCTTGCCGTAAAATTAGAGGCGGAGCCTAAATTGGATATAACCAAAAACTCCTCGCCAGGAGGGACAGGACCAACCCAAAGACCCAGGAAGCAACAAGAAACAAACACACCCTTTTTCTCCACTAGAACCCAGCGAGGAGAAGAGATCGACGCAGGAGATCGAGACGCGAGAATGTTTATAGACAAGCTTTTTTATTGAGAATTTAGTCTGAATTTCTACGATCATCCGGCATATTGGATGCTTCTCGTAGGTTCATTGCACATACATGATTTCTTTTGTAACATCTGATTGAAATCCATTTTCATTAAAAACTGGTTCTTTTCAAACTGCTCAGATCTCGCTTCATTTCAAACGGCAGCGCCGTATTTTCTCTCTGGGTAGGCAGTAACCAGGTTAAAAACAGTGGTTATCTGCATTTGGCAAAGAGTGGATTCCAAGAGCTTGTAAAAAGGTTTAAATCACAACGCAGAGTAGTATCGGTAGGGAATTTAAGCTGGAGATCCACTTCATTGTGGTGCCGTAGCCAAGAATCAGCGCGCTCGTTTTGTCATCACAACAAAGAAAAGTTATTTTTTTTTCCTCTCTTCGCTTTCTTCACGACGGTCAACAGGGAATCAACTGATCAATCGATCCGTCTTCAAGTGACTAGGAAGTTGCTAAGAGGTGAGTGTGATGATAAATTTGGGGGCTCTATTCGAACCAACGAGGGGGTTGCTAAAGATATGACTGTAAAGAGATATTGAATTGAATGTTCTGACTAAAGGATGGCGGCTCTAGGTTCTGTGTGCGTTGTATGTCCTGAAAGCAGGATTTTAAGCACACCGTGCGTCGTATGCCTTAAAGTAAGGGTTTTAAGCACACCGTGCGTGGTACATTTTAAAGTAGAATTTTAGCACAATAAACGGGACGCCGCTGGCAGTCGGAACATTCAAAAAGGTAAGGGAGTATTTAGAGACATGTCTGGGTTCGTGCTCAAGGTTGAGCAAGGTAAACAAGTGTGCGTGGTATGCCTTAAAGTATTGGCTTTAGCACACCGTGCGTCGTATTTTCTAAAGTAGAGATTGAGCACAAATATGTCTGGTTTAACCTTGGGCACGGCGGGCGTGTTAAATTTAGACGGCGATAGGCTGTAGCATAAGATAGTACTTAATGGGGAGTCGTATGTTGCAAGCTATGGTTAAACATTTGTAGGTGTACGATGTTTGTGTATGAGTGAAAGGACTTATGGTTATGATTGAACGTTGTGTGATATATATGGATTAGATCTGTAAATTGGCACTTAAAATATGACTGAGGAATATTAGATATGGTACGTGGAGGCGAGCGCCTTGTCCATTGAGTCACTCAACTGCTAGTAAAAGGGAGGGGCGCGTGCATGCTCGTGCTGGACAGAGCGCGTTCTCGTCAGAACTCGTGCGTGTCGTAGCGCGCGGCAGGCTACAAACAATAGCGCGTCGTGGCTCGCTTAGCAACATGCTACAAACGATAGCTCGTCGTGGCTCGCTTGGGGGGTTTAATACTGTATGTTGTGAATGGGGCGATATTGCAGTGTAACTGAATGGTCGTTTGTGGTGAATGAGCTGTGTGAGTTGCGGTGTGGGCTGATGTTTACAATGGTATTGGCTGAAAGCTTGAACGGATGCAGGATGAGTGATGAGTGGGTAGGCCGTATGAGAGGGCGCGCATGCGCACTTGTGAGAAAGAACATTGTGTGTGAGGCGTGTGAGACTGAAATTAATTATGATGTGGTTAAAAGAGCACTAGGTGGCGTCAGAGTCAACCTGGGAGACGCGGCCGTTTTAAAGTGGAGTGTACGGTGTGATGTGCACTGGGGGGCGGTAGAGGCATTGGACTCCCGTCCTGAGCAGCGTGTCATGTGTGGCTGTAGTGTGGTTGGATGTGTGTAGTGCCTCTCTCTCTCTCTTTCTCTCTCTCTCTCTCTTTCTCTCTTTCTCCCACACGTACCATTCTCTCTCTCTCTCTCTCCCCCCTCCCCTAGCCCCTCCTCTTCCTCCTCTCTCTCCTCTCTCTAGCCCCTCCTCTTCCTCCTCTCTCTCCTCTCTCTAGCCCCTCCTCTTCCTCCTCTCTCTCCTCTTTCTAGCCCCTCCTCTTCCTCCTCTCTCTCCTCTCTCTAGCCCCTCCTCTTCCTCCTCTCTCTCCTCTCTCTAGCCCCTCCTCTTCCTCCTCTCTCTCCTCTCTCTAGCCCCTCCTCTTCCTCCTCTCTCTAGCCCCTCCTCTTCCTCCTCTCTCTCCTCTCTCTAGCCCCTCCTCTTCCTCCTCTCTCTCCTCTCTCTAGCCCCTCCTCTTCCTCCTCTCTCTCCTCTCTCTAGCCCCTCCTCTTCCTCCTCTCTCTCCTCTCTCTAGCCCCTCCTCTTCCTCCTCTCTCTCCTCTTTCTAGCCCCTCCTCTTCCTCCTCTCTCTCCTCTCTCTAGCCCCTCCTCTTCCTCCTCTCTCTCCTCTTTCTAGCCCCTCCTCTTCCTCCTCTCTCTCCTCTCTCTAGCCCCTCATCTTCCTCCTCTCTCTCCTCTCTCTAGCCCCTCCTCTTCCTCCTCTCTCTCCTCTCTCTAGCCCCTCCTCTTCCTCCTCTCTCTAGCCCCTCCTCTTCCTCCTCTCTCTCCTCTCTCTAGCCCCTCCTCTTCCTCCTCTCTCTCCTCTCTCTAGCCCCTCCTCTTCCTCCTCTCTCTCCTCTCTCTAGCCCCTCCTCTTCCTCCTCTTCCTCCTCTCTCTAGCCCCTCCTCTTCCTCCTCTCTCTCCTCTCTCTAGCCCCTCCTCTTCCTCCTCTCTCTCCTCTCTCTAGCCCCTCCTCTTCCTCCTCTCTCTCCTCTATCTAGCCCCTCCTCTTCCTCCTCTCTCTCCTCTCTCTAGCCCCTCCTCTTCCTCCTCTCTCTCCTCTTTCTAGCCCCTCCTCTTCCTCCTCTCTCTCCTCTCTCTAGCCCCTCCTCTTCCTCCTCTCTCTCCTCTCTCTGGCCCCTCCTCTTCCTCCTCTCTCTCCTCTCTCTAGCCCCTCCTCTTCCTCCTCTCTCTCCTCTCTCTAGCCCCTCCTCTTCCTCCTCTCTCTCCTCTCTCTAGCCCCTCCTCTTCCTCCTCTCTCTCCTCTCTCTAGCCCCTCCTGTTCCTCCTCTCTCTCCTCTTTCTAGCCCCTCCTCTTCCTCCTCTCTCTCCTCTCTCTAGCCCCTCCTCTTCCTCCTCTCTCTCCTCTCTCTAGCCCCTCCTCTTCCTCCTCTCTCTCCTCTCTCCTCTCTCCTCTCCTTCCTCTCCTCCTCTCTCCTCTCCTTCCTCTCCTCTCTCCTCGTCTTCCTCTCTCTCTCCCTCTTTTCTCTTTTTCTAGCTTTCTTGCTGTTCTCTCTCTCTCCCTCCTTCTCCATAGGAGACGTTTGGGCAGTGCGGAGTATGGCATATTGTATAATGTGTTTTATGGTTTGGAACAGGTCTGTTCGGGACTGCGTACCCCCCCCCCCCCCTCCCCCCCCCCCCTCTCTTGATTTTCCTTTGAACCCCCCCCCCCCCCCCCCACTTCCCTGATGTTCCTTCAGATCCCCCCCCTCCTCCCCCCCCCCTCTCTTGATTTTCCTTTGAACCCCCCCCCCCCCCACTTCCCTGATGTTCCTTCAGATCCCCCCCCCCCCCCCCCTTCTCTTGATTTTCCTTTGAAACCCCCCCCTCCCCACTTCCCTGATGTTCCTTCAAACCCCCTCCCCCCCCTCTCTTGATTTTTCTTACATGTTTTCCCTCTGGCCTGGTTCTCTCTTGGCCGGTTGGCGGCTACGTTGCGGCCTTTTCTACATGTCCTGGTGTTGTGTTTAGGTTGGGGTCTTCATGTCAGTAGACTGAGGGTATGTTCGGTTATAAAGTTGTGTTGTTGTTTGTGGGGATTGCAGGACATATTAGGATACGCGCCGGTGACGGAGGGAGGAAGAGGAGGACGGAACAGACAAACATGGTTCCTGGTTTGAGTGACAGTAGTAGGCGGGTGCTTCGGGGGGGTGCCGTGGCAATGATTTGGTTATGTGTGTTGATCGGTACTATAATGTATGATCCATATCTGCGACCTGAACAGCCAGAGGTGGTGATAGTGGGTAGGAGGTCGCAGCCAGACCATCACGGTAATCTGTTTTTGGGGATGGCGAGGACTGTGGCTAAGGCAGCCAATAGGTCGGATTGTTACGTGTGTGGCTTGGCCCCGCTAGCAGGCGACGCAGGTCTTCCCTTGATTGCACACCCCTTAACGAAGTGTCATGCCAATGTGTTGAGGGACGAGCCTCTGCTCGGCCTATGCGACGGGGTGGGTCATGATAGGATGTTGAGGTATTTGGGCCGGGAACAGGGGTCGAATAAGGCAGTGGGTTATGGGGGTCTTAAGGACACTAGCCCCATTCCGGTGGCGTTTAGGGCGGCTGGGTTTGAGATGTGCGTAGAGGGGAAGTCAGGTGGTAAGGACGTGAGATATTTGGACGGCTGCAAGGGTGAGAGTGGAGTATGGGGTAAGAATTCGGAGGCGCCGGCCCCTAGGGGGGCGTTTTGGATTTGTGGTGAGTATGCGTACGCGGCGTTGCCTATTAAGTGGAGGGGTAGGTGTGCGTTGGGGTATTTGGTGCCAGCTATGAGGGTGTCAGATGTTTTGCCGACGATTCCCAAGTCAAGGAGGAGGAGGATGATGGATGCGGACCACTTTTTCAGGGTGGCGTTTCCCTGGTGGGGGACGTATGCAAACATGGGTGAACTGGACCATCTAGCTCGCGTGTTTGAGGATATGACGGCTACGACCGCGAGAGGTATGGCCCTGGAGAATCAAGAGTTACGGTCCTTAAGACTGATGGAGCTGCAGTCAAGGACGGGTTTAGACTTCCTGTTGGCGAGTTCGGGTGGCACGTGTGCATTGATGGGTAGTGGGTAGGCCGTATGAGAGGGCGCGCATGCGCACTTGTGAGAAAGAACATTGTGTGTGAGGCGTGTGAGACTGAAATTAATTATGATGTGGTTAAAAGAGCACTAGGTGGCGTCAGAGTCAACCTGGGAGACGCGGCCGTTTTAAAGTGGAGTGTACGGTGTGATGTGCACTGGGGGGCGGTAGAGGCATTGGACTCCCGTCCTGAGCAGCGTGTCATGTGTGGCTGTAGTGTGGTTGGATGTGTGTAGTGCCTCTCTCTCTCTCTTTCTCTCTCTCTCTCTCTTTCTCTCTTTCTCCCACACGTACCATTCTCTCTCTCTCTCTCCCCCTCCCCTAGCCCCTCCTCTTCCTCCTCTCTCTCCTCTCTCTAGCCCCTCCTCTTCCTCCTCTCTCTCCTCTCTCTAGCCCCTCCTCTTCCTCCTCTCTCTCCTCTTTCTAGCCCCTCCTCTTCCTCCTCTCTCTCCTCTCTCTAGCCCCTCCTCTTCCTCCTCTCTCTCCTCTCTCTAGCCCCTCCTCTTCCTCCTCTCTCTCCTCTCTCTAGCCCCTCCTCTTCCTCCTCTCTCTAGCCCCTCCTCTTCCTCCTCTCTCTCCTCTCTCTAGCCCCTCCTCTTCCTCCTCTCTCTCCTCTCTCTAGCCCCTCCTCTTCCTCCTCTCTCTCCTCTCTCTAGCCCCTCCTCTTCCTCCTCTCTCTCCTCTCTCTAGCCCCTCCTCTTCCTCCTCTCTCTCCTCTTTCTAGCCCCTCCTCTTCCTCCTCTCTCTCCTCTCTCTAGCCCCTCCTCTTCCTCCTCTCTCTCCTCTTTCTAGCCCCTCCTCTTCCTCCTCTCTCTCCTCTCTCTAGCCCCTCATCTTCCTCCTCTCTCTCCTCTCTCTAGCCCCTCCTCTTCCTCCTCTCTCTCCTCTCTCTAGCCCCTCCTCTTCCTCCTCTCTCTAGCCCCTCCTCTTCCTCCTCTCTCTCCTCTCTCTAGCCCCTCCTCTTCCTCCTCTCTCTCCTCTTTCTAGCCCCTCCTCTTCCTCCTCTCTCTCCTCTCTCTAGCCCCTCATCTTCCTCCTCTCTCTCCTCTCTCTAGCCCCTCCTCTTCCTCCTCTCTCTCCTCTCTCTAGCCCCTCCTCTTCCTCCTCTCTCTAGCCCCTCCTCTTCCTCCTCTCTCTCCTCTCTCTAGCCCCTCCTCTTCCTCCTCTCTCTCCTCTATCTAGCCCCTCCTCTTCCTCCTCTCTCTCCTCTCTCTAGCCCCTCCTCTTCCTCCTCTCTCTCCTCTCTCTAGCCCCTCCTCTTCCTCCTCTCTCTCCTCTTTCTAGCCCCTCCTCTTCCTCCTCTCTCTCCTCTCTCTAGCCCCTCCTCTTCCTCCTCTCTCTCCTCTCTCTGGCCCCTCCTCTTCCTCCTCTCTCTCCTCTCTCTAGCCCCTCCTCTTCCTCCTCTCTCTCCTCTCTCTAGCCCCTCCTCTTCCTCCTCTCTCTCCTCTCTCTAGCCCCTCCTCTTCCTCCTCTCTCTCCTCTCTCTAGCCCCTCCTGTTCCTCCTCTCTCTCCTCTTTCTAGCCCCTCCTCTTCCTCCTCTCTCTCCTCTCTCTAGCCCCTCCTCTTCCTCCTCTCTCTCCTCTCTCTAGCCCCTCCTCTTCCTCCTCTCTCTCCTCTCTCCTCTCTCCTCTCCTTCCTCTCCTCCTCTCTCCTCTCCTTCCTCTCCTCTCTCCTCGTCTTCCTCTCTCTCTCCCTCTTTTCTCTTTTTCTAGCTTTCTTGCTGTTCTCTCTCTCTCCCTCCTTCTCCATAGGAGACGTTTGGGCAGTGCGGAGTATGGCATATTGTATAATGTGTTTTATGGTTTGGAACAGGTCTGTTCGGGACTGCGTACCCCCCCCCCCCCCTCCCCCCCCCCCCTCTCTTGATTTTCCTTTGAACCCCCCCCCCCCCCCCCCACTTCCCTGATGTTCCTTCAGATCCCCCCCCTCCTCCCCCCCCCCTCTCTTGATTTTCCTTTGAACCCCCCCCCCCCACTTCCCTGATGTTCCTTCAGATCCCCCCCCCCCCCCCCCCCTTCTCTTGATTTTCCTTTGAAACCCCCCCCTCCCCACTTCCCTGATGTTCCTTCAAACCCCCTCCCCCCCCTCTCTTGATTTTCCTTTGAACCCCCCCCCCCCCCCCCACTTCCCTGATGTTCCTTCAAACCCCCCCCCCCTCCTTTTCTCTTGCTCCCTCCTCTCTCCCGTTTCCCCCCCCCCCCCCCCCCCCCACTCAATCCTTTGCCCCACTTGCTGTGCCTCTCTCCACCCTCCTCCCTCTTCAATCTGAAGACCGACATGGGGTTACATGTTTTCCCTCTGGCCTGGTTCTCTCTTGGCCGGTTGGCGGCTACGTTGCGGCCTTTTCTACATGTCCTGGTGTTGTGTTTAGGTTGGGGTCTTCATGTCAGTAGACTGAGGGTATGTTCGGTTATAAAGTTGTGTTGTTGTTTGTGGGGATTGCAGGACATATTAGGATACGCGCCGGTGACGGAGGGAGGAAGAGGAGGACGGAACAGACAAACATGGTTCCTGGTTTGAGTGACAGTAGTAGGCGGGTGCTTCGGGGGGGTGCCGTGGCAATGATTTGGTTATGTGTGTTGATCGGTACTATAATGTATGATCCATATCTGCGACCTGAACAGCCAGAGGTGGTGATAGTGGGTAGGAGGTCGCAGCCAGACCATCACGGTAATCTGTTTTTGGGGATGGCGAGGACTGTGGCTAAGGCAGCCAATAGGTCGGATTGTTACGTGTGTGGCTTGGCCCCGCTAGCAGGCGACGCAGGTCTTCCCTTGATTGCACACCCCTTAACGAAGTGTCATGCCAATGTGTTGAGGGACGAGCCTCTGCTCGGCCTATGCGACGGGGTGGGTCATGATAGGATGTTGAGGTATTTGGGCCGGGAACAGGGGTCGAATAAGGCAGTGGGTTATGGGGGTCTTAAGGACACTAGCCCCATTCCGGTGGCGTTTAGGGCGGCTGGGTTTGAGATGTGCGTAGAGGGGAAGTCAGGTGGTAAGGACGTGAGATATTTGGACGGCTGCAAGGGTGAGAGTGGAGTATGGGGTAAGAATTCGGAGGCGCCGGCCCCTAGGGGGGCGTTTTGGATTTGTGGTGAGTATGCGTACGCGGCGTTGCCTATTAAGTGGAGGGGTAGGTGTGCGTTGGGGTATTTGGTGCCAGCTATGAGGGTGTCAGATGTTTTGCCGACGATTCCCAAGTCAAGGAGGAGGAGGATGATGGATGCGGACCACTTTTTCAGGGTGGCGTTTCCCTGGTGGGGGACGTATGCAAACATGGGTGAACTGGACCATCTAGCTCGCGTGTTTGAGGATATGACGGCTACGACCGCGAGAGGTATGGCCCTGGAGAATCAAGAGTTACGGTCCTTAAGACTGATGGAGCTGCAGTCAAGGACGGGTTTAGACTTCCTGTTGGCGAGTTCGGGTGGCACGTGTGCATTGATTGGTCAGGAATGCTGCACATTTGTCCCAGAAAATGACATGGGCATACAGGAGGTTATAGAGCATTTGAAGAATATTACTAGGGAGATGCAGCCCACGCGGGAGGACTCGTGGGAGGGCTGGGGTCAAGGTTTAATGGGATATATAGGATGGACAATTGCTAAATATTTGCTGTGTGCTGTGGTGATGTTTGCGGTTATAGTAGTTTGTGTGAATGTTATCAGGGTGTGTGTGACGTACGTGTTCAAGACTCTCGGCGCGGCTGGTTCTGCGTCTGGGGACCCACACCGCTCGGTTGCACCTGCGTATGCGATGATGGTGATAAAGGATGGCGCGGAGGGTGGCAGGGTAGGTGTGGGCGTTCCGATAAAGCCGTGGTGCCCGGCGTCCGCGCTGGCGACTATTCTCTGATCTGGGTGGTGGACATTCAGGGTTGGGGAGTGGGAGGGCCGGGGCGTGCGTGTGGGTGTGAGGCGGGGGACGTTCCTGGACGACCGTGCGTTGCAGTTGACGGGATAGGGTTGTGTGTACAATTGTGTTTTTTTTCCCCATAGTAGGTACGTTTGGAGTGGCTGTATGATGTGGGGCGGTGTACCCGGGGTTCGGTGTTGGGTCTGGTCGGCTATGCATGGCCGTCCGGCAGGGCACTGGACTCTGGGGATACTGGCCTGAAGGACGGGAGAGGTTGCCGGGATGCTGTCTGCTGTGTACCTGTGGTGAGGTGGGTTTAGGCCACTGTGGAGGGGCTGTCAAGGTCTCTTCAGTAAACAGGGTCGACACCTCACGGCGTGCGTGGCGCGGCGTCTGTGGCATTCTTTAGATTACCTCTGGGGGACACGTGTCTGGGTGACAGGTGTCCCCTGGGGGGTGTGGTACTGAATAATGAAAAAGAATGAAAAAATGAATGCAACTATATTAATCACGATGTTTTTGTTTTCCGAGGGGTATCAGAATTGGAGCAGAATCAAGCGGAAGTAAAGGAGAGCGGAAATTCGAAACATAGGAACCCAGTGTGTTGACAGAGATCGAACGAGAAGAAAAACAGGGAGTAGAAACGGGTGGTATCACACACATGTATCAATTACAATTGTCTCATGTATAAGAGTGTATGAGGAAAGTAAAAAGATACTCGTACAGTGAATGATAGGAACCTCTCAGTAATTTGATTAAAAAGACAGAGTAAAGTACAAGTCCGGTTGATAAATTAACAAGAACTGTTGTCATTGTGTGCTCTGATCTACAGCAGTTCGATTGGACACGCGGAACACCACAAATCAGGTAAGAATAGGAATTTCAACTGAACAAGGGACAGAAGAGAATAGGAAGGGTCCACAGTGCCACTATTGGCTGTCCGAGCAGGAGATAGTCACAAAAGCATAGACACCTACACTTAGATAGGGATTACACAAGCTATTGTTCTGCCTGTTGCCATTGTTACAAGATAAAAGAGACAAGAGAAAAATGGGGCGAAAACGAGACAATCTAAACGCATATAAAAAGATAAAAGACAAAACCGACGCAGGTAAGTCGACCGTAATTGGGTCGATGGAAGAAAGTCCAGTACAAATTATTGCAAATGAACACGACACGACAAGAGGTAACAAATATTATTTGAGAAAAGCAAGTTATGTATCAGAAAGATGGAATGATAGATGGAAGGAAGGGAAACGTTGGCCAGTCGATGGTTCTTTTGATTTGGAGTTAATAGCTAAAATAGGAACACTAATTGAGGCATACACCTATCAGGGTAAAGAGGAGGAAAAAGCAAAGAAAAGGTTGCAAGAGACAACCCTTTTAAAAGCTTATAGACGGGAAGGTGAGAAAAGGGAAAATGAAAGGAAGGCCGTTGCAAATGGCAATGATGCAGACAAACCAGTAGAGGGGGTAGTCCAGGTCACCAGAACTCCCCAGGCCCCTGAGACGACACCTGTCACCGCCCAAAGTGCGGTGCAGTTAGCCTCACCCAACCCAGCCTCCTATCTTATGGTCCAACAGGAAAGAATTGAGGAAGCTTTAGCACCCCCGCCATATGCCAGTGAGAAGGGGGAGCCAATATATCCCATCCTACCTTTATTAGAGATGATAAGCCCTTACCAGTTGACAGATGATCTGGGGAACCTAGAGAAGGGACAAGCAAAGACATCTATTCAGCTGACAGCTAGGCAACCAGATAGGTCAGACTGGAATAGGTCAGACAGAGAGGGTGTGGACGCCTCAAGGCAACCAGATAGGTCAGACTGGAATAGGTCAGACAGAGAGGGTGGGGACGCCTCACGGCAACCAGATAGGTCAGACTGGAATAGGTCAGACAGAGAGGGTGTGGACGCCTCACGGCGACCAGACAGGTCAGCCCAGACTGGGTCAGGCAGAGAATATGCAACCACCCCACGACCAAGGGATAGGACAGAAGAGCAGACAGAGCGAACAAGAGTGATACAAGCAGCTGAGAGAAAGAATAAGGAAGGCTATGAGGCAATGTTAAAAGAGAAAGAGTGGGAAAAGAAAGAGTGGGAAAGGGTGAAGAAGGCCCACGGTCAGCCTCAGAGAGAGTATAACCCCCAGAGAGACTACCAGAGAGAGCCTGTCCACCAGCTGGAGCACCCCCAAAGCTCCCCAACTCCTACGCCCCGTACTATGTATCGAGAGCCCATTTCCCCCCAGCAGTTTACCTCCCCCCAACCCCAGGCCCACAAGGGGGTAGCACCTGACAGTCACAAGATTGGTCTCACAATACCACCACTTGTGACTATAGATGCAGTAGGTGAGGAGCTGGAGACTATCGACATCGTACTTGGGGTACAGATAACACGGATAAAGGATGATCTGACGGAGATAGAGCAGGGGCTCATGGCTTTGGACCAAGATCAAACGGTCCTAGCAGGACAAAGACCCGACCCTAAGGCCATGGAAGCGGAGGGGGAGGAATATCATACGTTCATGAGGACGCGGGCTGGCATTGAGGGAAAGCAAAAGGACCTGAAAGACAAAAAAGGAGAGAAGCAAGAGGCCCTTTTGCAGATACAAGAGCGTGTAAGGGAGAGAAGACAGACAAGATCACAGACGAGAAACATGCAAGCCCCTATCCGCATGGCTCCTATAATAATAAGAGGACAGGACCTGGAATATCACCCCCTGAAGGTGTCGGACATGACACAGGTGACTGAGAAATTGCCGCCCCTCGAGAATGGGGCCAATCCTTGGATTGCCAAACTGGAGGAGGTGATGGTTGGCACAGAAATGGCAATGGGGGATGTCAAGAAGATATTGACAACCATGATGGGAAAAGACGGCATGGAAAGGATACTGGAGACGGCTCGCCTGCATGGCCATGTGGGGACTGGAGCGCATGATGCGGACCTGTTCCTAGCGTACAGGGGAGTAACGTGGGCGGCCCTACGAGAAGCCTATCCAATGAGACTGCACGCAGACCAAATTCCGATTGGTACTTTGGAGACAACAGGGCACCCCAGGCAATACGTACAACAAGCCTACTCCACGTGGAAGAACACAACTGGTCGGGAGGCGGGACTTGACCCTATGCATGAAGCCCAGTTAAGAACCAAGATTGAAAACGGCCTCCCCATAGAGGTAAGACAGAAATTGGCCGAGGTGGTGTCATTGTCAAAGATGGCGCTGGAATTATATATAGATCAAATAGAGCATTACGTTGAACTGTATCGGAAGAAAGAGCAAAGAGCAAAGGAGAAGGATGCATAGCAACAACGTAAGATCATGTACCAACAGCCAACCGAGGTAGTAAAGGTAGTGGAATACCTTCAAGCCTTAGTCCAGGCCCCACAACCAAGAGATGGGACAGGCTATGAAGGGGAACCACAGGGACAGAGACGGGCTCAAGTGGGAACACAAGGGGGTTATGCGCCGGACCAACAACAGAGGCCGAGAGAGTGGCAACCACGACCGAAAGGAGGAGGCAGACCCCGGAATCCGAATGGACTCCCGGCGCGGGTGGTGGTGTGTTGGACGTGTGGGGTGACTGGTCATATCTCACGGAACTGTAGACAGGCTTGTCAACCCGGAGAGGGAGACCAGGAAAGAACTTGGCAAGGCCAAGGTCAACCCCGAGTCCAAGACCGAAATGAGAACAATGGCCCGGTAAATCCAGCAAGAGGGCCAAATGAACCACTATGAAGAGGCCCAGAGAGTCCAATGGGGAGGTGTCAGCTGTCAGTGTCGTCTTTAAGGGAGGAGCCTATTGTGTGCGTAACGGTGAATGACAAATCTGTCGAGATGATGGCAGACACCGGCGCGGCTTACACGGTAGTACAACCCCAAGACGCGACGCACCTAACCTTGTCCGGTCGATATGTACGGACAATTGGATTTGAGGGAATAAACCAGCTGACGGCTGTTACCGAACCTGTGACTCTGAGATATCAAGGCAGGGAAGCGACTCTCCCTGTGCTGGTCTCGGAGAGCACACCTATTAACTTGCTCGGCCGAGATGGGCTGGGGTTACTGGGGATGGACATTAAATGTACTGCGGAGGGTTGCGTGATAGCCGAACGAGAAGACCAGTACTATCAGATGGTACAACGAATTGACAGTCAACCACCAGAGATCTATTGTCTAGGGGGATTGGACCAAGAGCTACTTGGCCCCGCCTTACAATGGGAGAAATTTATCACTGCCAATATGCCTGAAGCAAGGGATCCAAAGACCCCCTATCACTGCACTCTGCAGTATCATAGAGATGCAAACTCGTCACAGACTAAGGAGTGGCTGAGGGTGCAACCTGACAAAGTACAGCTGAATGCTACCAATATCATATTGGGGCCACAGGGAGCAGCGTTACGTATTGCACGGAGTGACTATCTGCGTAAAGAGCACGGCATAATGGATAGTGTTCCCCATGTGACTTTGAAGGTAATCAGCTCATGTGATCAACAACACATAGGCGAAATGATGAAAAAAGCTGAAGGGATAGAATTTGAACAGATGAAAGAAAACAAACGGATCTGGATGAGCCCTGATAAAAGGTTTATTAAGATCATGGTTCAAGGCACAGGGATGGGTCATCCCCAAACTGTGCAATTATCCCAAGAGACACTGGGAGAACTCCCTAATGCATCAAGCCTCCAAGAGGACATGATGGAGGCGGTGCCTGAGACGCTGTGGGCAAAGAACAGCACTGACATTGGACTAATCAAGTCCGCTCAACCTGTGAAGGTGGAGCTTAGACCTGGGGCCACCCTGCCTTGGAAGAAACAGTATCCATTGAAGGAGAAAGCAGTGGCTGGAATCGAGCCACAAATTAAAGGACTTTTAGCTGCAGGAGTCTTACGGAAAACAACTGATCCCCGGAGCAACACGCCGTTGCTACCCGTGGAGAAGCCGGATACCTCTTACCGGCTGGTGCACGATCTAAGAGCTATCAACGAGGTGTTACTTGACTATCCATCCGATGTCCCCGACCCCCATGTGCTATTGACATTTATCCCGTCGAAAGCCAAGTACTATACAGTTATAGATTTGTGTAGTGCATATTTTAGTGTGCCCTTGAGCGAGGAGTGCCAGCATTTTTTTGGGTTTACTTATAAGGATGAATATTATGAGTATACTAGGATCCCGCAGGGACTAAAACATTCGCCACACATATTCAACAAAATCCTAAGGGAGGATTTAGAGGGGTTGGATAAAGTCATGACCTCTAGGGTCATTCAGTACATGGATGATCTGATACTGTGCGCGGACGATCAGGAAACATGTCATCGCGATTCCGTGATATTGTTGCAACTGTTGGCGGAAAACGGCCATAAAGTGTCGTTGAAAAAGTTGCAATATTGTAAACCTAAAGTGATCTATTTAGGACAAACAATTTCACAGGGCCATCGGGCTATTTCAGAAGAACATTTGGTGGCCATAAGGACGGCACCCAAGCCTGTGACGGTACGACAGCTAATGGGATTTCTGGGTATAATGGGGTACAGCTCTCCGTGGGTCGAGAACTATACGGAAATAGTGAAACCATTGAGAGAGATGCTGAAAGAAACGGGCGTTGATAAACTGAGCAGTAAAGTGGTATGGACCGAAGAGGGCTCACGGGCATTCGAAACAATCAAGTCCCGACTGTTAGAGGCGCCGGCCTTGGCGTTGCCTAACTATACCAAGAAATTCATACTATACGTCTCTTCTTCACCAGATCAGAAGCAGGCGTGTGCGGTGTTGGCCCAGGACACAGGGGTGGGGGCGCGACCACAGCCGATGGCGTACTACTCAATTGCCTACTCGGAAGTAGAGATGGGGATGGCTCCATGCTACCGAGAAATGGCTGGAGTGTATACGATGTACGAAAAAGCCGCAAGTATTACGATGGGATATCCAGTGGATATCATGGTGAGGCATGACTTGAAGAGTCTGTTGGAGTCCGGTAAATATGCACTAACGATGCCTCGCATTAAACACTACTACAGACTTTTGGAACAGGAAGATGTGACGCTGGTCAGGTGTTCCATAACGAACCCGGCAGCTGACATCCCTACGCCTGAAGATGGAGAGCCCCACGACTGTTTAGTCGAAGTCGAGATGTACTCTAAACTCAGAGCAGACTTGCAGGCATTTCCATTTGACAGTCCAGATCTGGAGTTATGGACTGACGGCTCTTGTTATCGTGTTGGCGAGGGACTAAAAGCAGGTTACTCCGTGGTAAGGTCACAGGGCGAAGGATTTGTGGTAGAAAAAGCCGAAGCATTATCACAACCTTGTTCGGCCCAGTTAGCAGAGTTGGTCGCACTGACGGAAGCATGTAACATGGCAGAGGGCAGAACTGTGAATATTCATACAGATAGCAGTTATGCTCACGGTACCGCATTTTTACATGGAACAGTGTGGAAAGGGCGAGGTTTTAAGAAAGCTGACGGAAGCGCCATAAAACATTGTAGTCAGATTAAACGTTTGTTAGAAGCAATTATGAAACCAAAGCGGATTGCGATAATCAATTGTGCTGCCCACCAGTCTGACGAGTCAAAGATATCTCGAGGAAACAGAAGAGCAGACGAAGCTGCCAAGGAAGTGACAGGTGCTGACAGAGCAGGCAAGGTATTGGTTATCACACACGGAGTTGAGTTAGAGGACAAGATAACCTACAAAGATGTTTTGACTTTCCAGGAGGAGGCTAGTCAGGTGGAACGGAACCTCTGGATAACCAGGGGGGCTAGTCAGGATGATTCAGGTTTGTGGCGCGACGCCGGTGGATTTGTGGTGGCTCCTGCTGGCCTGGTCGGACTGCTGATCCACACGGCGCACGACTTTTGCCATGCGCATAAAGGAGAGGTAAGGAGAAAAATCAGAGAATATGGCTTTTGGGCGCCAGATTTGGTCAGTCAAATTGATCATGTGTTACAGAGGTGTGTAATATGTTTGAAAAACAATATACATAAGGGGATTAGTGTGTCACCAGGACATATCCCCACGCCCAATGGCCCAATGCGAGACCTTGTAATTGATTACATTGACATGATTAAGCCCATTAATCAGAAGAGATATATTCTTGTCGTTGTCTGTCGTTTTTCAAGGTGGGTGGAGGCGTGCGCCACCCGGCACAAGGATGCAGCATCTGTGGCTAAGTTCCTATGCCAAGAGGTAATTCCCCGTTTTGGTTTAATGGACAGAATTTCGTCGGACAATGGAAAAGAGTTTGTCGACAAAACTGTGCGTTTAATACTCCAACACTTAGGCATAAAACAGCGATTGGGGGCCGTTTATCATCCGCAGAGCCAGGGGTTGGTGGAACGCATGAACGGGACACTAAAAAACAAATTGGTAAAGATCTGTCAACACACAGGCTTGAATTGGCTAAACGCTCTCCCGTTAGCTTTGATGGCTTGTCGTTCGAGCGAAATTCGCGGTCTGCGTCTGACACCGCACGAAATGATGCTAGGTCGCTGCATGGTAGTACCAGGTTTGCGCGCGACAGGCAAAGGTCCGAGTTTGGACATCCTGGACAACGACATGCGTGAGTACGTAAAATACATGTCAAAGATACACAAAAGTATTCTGGTTCATGTCTCCAGTAGACAGGAGCATGAAACCGGGGAGGAGGTGAATAGGCAGACTACACCTCAAATCATACCAGGCGACTACGTTTATGTCAAAGTATTTAGACGCAAGTGGTTTGGCGCGAGACGAGAAGGGCCATACAAAGTCGTTCGAGCCACCGAGAGGGCTTTACAAGTTGAAGGATCGCCTATGTGGTTTCACGTTACTCATTGTGTAAAAGCAACCAATACGGACCAAGAATGGGAACCTGAACCACAAGACCTTGACGGTAAAACCGGGGCGTCGCAACCGTTACACGAAGGCGAAGTGAAGGCGGCGCTAACCCCAAACGATGGGGAAGACCCGGATGATTATGGCGAGCCAGACCGAGGGGGCCACGATTGGCCACCAGTAGAAGATGAAGGTTTTTTACAGGAACCAGACAGAGGAGAAGATTATGAATTGGAACATAATAATTTCTCCTCTGTGGACTTGGAGAAGGTACCAGAAGAGCCAGAGGAACCAGTGCTTAGCACAAGCCCGGAACAAGATACTCGACCAAAACGAGTCATCCAGAAGCCTAAACGGTATACATAGGCAAAGGAAGGGATAGTGTAACTGATAGGCCTTGGAGAGGGCGTGTACATATTAATTTTTCATTTTTCATTAGCTAAGCTCTCTCCTTTTTTAGAAATGTTTAGATAGTAAATGCAATGTAAGGTCTTTTCTTTCAGAGTGAATTGCACAAAACAGACACATTTGGATAAAAAACACAAAGTATAGTCTAAACCTGGTAATTGGTACGATCATCTTTTTGTATAAAGGGACGGACCTAGACTGAAGTGAAATTGATATAACTGATACATTGTATATAACCTGCAAATGAGTGGAAATTGTTAAACGGTGTGAGTGAATAGAGAACTGTGTAAATAAAAATGGGTCCATAGTCGGTCAGTGGAGGAGGGAGTAATGTGGGTGTTGAAAGCAAATGATACTAACAAATATGGAAAATGAGTCAGAAGGATTCTGGAAAGGTTTGGCTCTGAGGTAATTAGGTTAAACAGTAAGGTTAAGGTAATTGTAAACAGTTTGTTTGAGAAATTACTAACATGTATCTTGGGGATCATTAATCCCCAAACCGGGGAAACTGTGGTAGATTTCCATTCAAACTATTTATTGTACTGTACACCTTGGATCTCAGAATGGCAGAAACACCGACAGGTAAAATGCATTCACTATTCTTCCTGGCTTCTCTGCCTCTATCAACAAAAGAAACGAGACGCATCGCTGATTTGAAGCAGCTGCGTGGCTCAAGACTCCTAAAAAGGGTGTTGAAACAGGCAGCTGCTGATTGAGTGAGAGATAGTCTCGTTTGAACTTCCTGGGAAAGTTAATAAACTGGGTGATTTTACAACCCAGTGCTCTAGGCAAATGGTCCAAACAAAGAAACTGCCTTGAGAGACGCCAGACAGTCTCTTCTGAACAAAGGATCAGTTGATCAAAGCACTCTGGACTTTGAATCCACATCGTGACCTAATTCAGTGCAAAACGTCACGGTAGGGAGTTAGCCAATGAGAGCTGAGAATAAGTGTTCTCCAATAGGAACGCTCGAGGAGAGTTTTGGAAACGCCCGCTTGCCGTAAAATGAGAGGCGGAGCCTAAATTGGATATAACCAAAAACTCCTCGCCAGGAGGGACAGGACCAACCCAAAGACCCAGGAAGCAACAAGAAACAAACACACCCTTTTTCTCCACTAGAACCCAGCGAGGAGAAGAGATCGACGCAGGAGATCGAGACGCGAGAATGTTTATAGACAAGCTTTTTTATTGAGAATTTAGTCTGAATTTCTACGATCATCCGGCATATTGGATGCTTCTCGTAGGTTCATTGCACATACATGATTTCTTTTGTAACATCTGATTGAAATCCATTTTCATTAAAACGGGTTCTTTTCAAACTGCTCAGATCTCGCTTCATTTCAAACGGCAGCGCCGTATTTTCTCTCTGGGTAGGCAGTAACCAGGTTAAAAACAGTGGTTATCTCCCTTTGGCAAAGAGTGGATTCCAAGAGCTTGTAAAAAGGTTTAAATCACAACGCAGAGTAGTATCGGTAGGGAATTTAAGCTGGGGATCCACTTCATACACACACAAACACATACACACAAGCAAATACACACACACAAACACATACACACAAGCACATACACACACAAGCACACACATACACACAAGCACATACACACAAACACATACACACAAGCACATACACACACAAGCACATACACACACAAGCACACACATACACACACACAAGCACATACACACACACACACACGAGCACATACACACACACAAAAGCACATACACAGTCACAGTGGCTGACTATCTCTCTTTCTCTCGGTCTCTCTCCATCCCTCTCTAGTCTATATCTCTCTGTCCCTCTCTCACTGTCTTTCTCTCTCTCCCCGTCTCTCTCTCTATCTCTCTGTCCCTCTCTCTCTGTCTTTCTCTCTTTATCTCTCCCCGTCTCTCTATCTCTCTGTCCCTCTCTCTCTGTCTTTCTCTCTCTCCCCGTCTCAATTCAATTCAATTCAAATAGGCTTTATTGGCATGAAATATTAACATACTTATTGCCAAAGCAAGTTCAACATACAAATAATAACATATATATTAAGCAATAAAATACCATAATATTAGTAATAACAGTAAAGACAATCAACAGAAACATATTCATTTACAAAATAGTCATTCAATCGGGTAGTCTCTCTCTCTCTTTCCCTGTCTCTCTGAGCACATGAGCACACACACAAGCACATACACACACACAAGTACATACACAAGCACATACACACACACACAAGCACAGACACACACGAGCACATTCACACACACACACACACACAAGCACACATACACACGAGCACATACACAGTCACAAGCGGCTGACTTTGACTCGTGAGTTCTACTTCTCCCTCTGTCCCTGGATCCACTCTCTTTTATATTTCACATCTTTATCTGCACCCCCCACTATCTCTCCCAGTCTGTTTCTCTCTCTCTCTTTCTCTTTCTCTCTCTCTCCCTCAGTCTCCCTCTCCCTCAGTCTCTCTCTCCCTCAGTCTCATATTTCTCTCTGTCTTTCCTCCCCCTCTCTTCCTATCTCTCTCTCCATCTATCCCTCCCTCAGTCTATCTCCCCATCTCTCTCTCAGTCTCTCTCGATCTCTCTCTCTCAGTGTCTCTCTCCATCTCCCTGTCTCTCGATTTCTCTCTGTGTCTCTCAGTGTCTTTATCAGTGTCTCTCAGTCTCTCCATCTCTCTCAGTCTCTCTCTCAGTGTGGTCTCTCAGTCTCTCTCTCTCCATCTCTCCATTTATCTCTCAGTCTCTATCACTCTGTCTCTCAGTCTCTCTCCATCTCTCTCTCAGTGTGTCTCTCTCAGTCTCTCTCTCTCCATTTCTCACTCTCAATATCTCTGTCTCTCTCAGTCTCTCAATCTATCTCTCAGCCTATTTCTCAGTCTCTTGATCTCTCTCAGCCTCTCTGTTTCTCTCTCTCTCAGTCTCTCTCAGTATCTCTCCATCTCTCTCAGTCTCTCTCTCACATCTCTCTCAGTCTCTCTCTCAGTCTCTTTCTCGTAATCTCTCTCTCTCTCTCTCTCTCTCTCTCTCTCTCTCTCTCTCTCTCTCTCTCTCTCTCTCTCTCTCTCTCAATCTCTCTCTTGATCTCTCTCTCAGTATCTATCCACCCTCTTCTGCTCTTCCTCCTTTTTTCGACCTATTTCCCCATAGCCTGTGTGACACTACAGTGATAGAACACATCTGTAAATAAATAACCCTGGACCTAAAACATCAGCTGTGGTGGTAGTGGTGCTGGTGGTGGTGCTGGCGGTACTGGTGGTAGGGCTGGGCGATATGACGATATTATATAAATATCGGGTACAGTTCATTAACGATACACTTTTTCAACGTATCGTGGATATCGTGATGTTTTGCCCAAGAGGATTGTGTCGCGTCAATCTGGTCCACACGTTACTCGTTCATATCTCAGCCCGTGCTGAGATATGCCCATTCTGCAGTCTGTTAATAAAGTTTTCAATCAGACAGATGTATGGAAAGGCTTTTATTATAACATTCGTTGCAGTAAAATCATTATGCCTTGTTTAGTCATCCTGCACTGGTCTCCCACTCGTCGGCCGCGGGGAGCTAATGTTAGTAGCTTTGTTGTTGTCAGCACTCGTCAAAATCAATGGAGGACATTCAGGAAGTCAAAAACAAATAGCGCTTGCCGATTGGTGCTAAGAACAGCAGGGCGGGTGCAAGCGGTGTGACGTAATTGGCAGACTCGACTGTCAATCAAAATTATTCTGTTTTCCGTCAGAATGAATTAATGAAAACTTTATTAACAGATTGCAGAATGGGTACAATACAGTACAGGAGGATGAAGACCAGAAAAGACTTTCGGCTTTTTTACATAAGGGTCCTCCATTTTCAATTCATCAAAACAGAGACATACAAATATACAGTAGTTTCATAAAAATGCTAAAATGCTATTGATTGATTGATTGATTGATTGATTGATTTAAAACTGTATTAACATATTGCAGAATGGGTACAGTACAGCTCAATACATACAATTGTTAAGGGGATGCAGACCAGAGAAAGACTTTCGTCTTGTTTACATCAGGGTCCCCCATTTTCAATTCATCATATTTCATATCTAAATCATATAATATCTCATTGCTAAATATATGCAATATATAATAATGTTAGCTTGCAAACTCAAATACTGTCTTGGTAAGCCTCATAATGAATTGTTTGGGGTAAAAAAGAAAAACATCGTGATGTGTATCGTGTATCGCCGAAAGGTCAGAAAATATTGTGATATCATATTTAGGCCATATCGCCCAGCCCTAACTGGTGGTACTGGTGGTACTAGTGGTACTGGTGCTGGTAATACCTACAGAAGCTTACTCTTGTTTATCTTTGAGTCTGCTCCCCAGATAATGTTCCCTCAGTCTTAAGTCGTTTTGTGGAGCTCCAGAGTGGCGAAGTGAAGTGGCACACAACCGCTTCAATCCCACGACTGAAACGGCATAATGTGATGAGGTTTTCTGCTCCTTCAATAATGGAATGAGCTCATTATGTAATCAGGGTGTCAAAAAGTCTTAAAAGTGGGTGACAGTGGCTCAGGAGGTAAAGAGGTCGTCTGGTAATCAGAAGGTTCCCGGTTTGGTTCCCGCTCCTCCCAGGCAGTGTGTTTAAGGGGCTGTCCACACGAACGCTGGGTTTAATGTAACCGTGATTGTATGTGCGCAGTTGCACTGTTCGCCCACACACAACCGGGGTTTTGCTACACTACAACCGCGGTCTTTGAAAACCGGAGTCCAGGGTGAAGTTTTGCGTGCATCCCCGGTTGCAGTGGTTGCGTGTGGGCATAGAAACCGAGGTTATTTCCAGTGTTTACAGCAGAGCTGTCCCAAGTAGCGTTATATAAAAATGATTGTAACAAACTTTTGTTCGAAACGTATCGTCTGTGTTGAAGAGTGTTGTGATCGACTGATGTCTGTTGTCGCATTCCTGACCTGACCAGAGTAAACCTGTAGCTGCGGCTAAACTAAGCTCACATGTTGTCAAGTTATTGTTATAAGAAACCCAGTCCAAACTACAACAGTCTGCATCCCCTTAACAATTGTTTGTATTGAGCCGTATTGTATTGTACCCATTCTGCAATCTGTTAAATAAAGTTTTCATCCATTTCTACTAGCGTTAACGTTAATAGCCTCGATGCTAACTATATACATGGAGTAGGGATGCCCCGATCGATCGGCCAGCGATCGGTATCGGCCGATATTCAGTATAAATATGAGATCGGTGAATTCCGATAATGCTTTATTTTCACCGATCGTGAAAACCGATCGAAAAACATGATCCAATTCTTAGCGGAGATCTCACTCGCTGACTTCTGTCTCAGACACACAGAGCTGCAGCGCACTGCTCCTCCCTCCTCCTCCTTCTGCCCCTCCCTTACCCGTGTCAACAAACAGAGGCTCCTATTGCCTAGTGCATGCGACCGTGAGCTAACGTTAGCTACCTAGCTATCGTTACTGTTTAAACTATTCACTTTTAGTTTAATACATGAGGCATTGTCTAACGATATCTAGCCAGCTAGCTACTGATAGCTCCTGATATCAACAAATGCTCCAGCAATAGTCTAGTAGTGCATGATACCTCCGTTAGCTCACGTTAGCTCACTGTTCAATACGAAATGTCCCATTAAACTAAATAGATCACTGAGGTGTTGTCTTAACGTTATCTAGCCGGCTAGCAGTAGCTACAGATAGCCCCTGATATTAATGTCTTATAACATTGATTCGATGCGTATTCGAGCCCCGGCTTGCATCGCAGTCACGAAAGGGGCTAGCTGAGGGAGTAGGGTATATCTGCAGAGCCGCAGATATACCCTGCTGAGGGCATGCTGAATGTGATTTGACCAAAGCAGAGTATACACACAGACAGTGGAGATAGCGAGCATTTTGACTTGTTGCGTGGTGGCGATGTCTCGCAGATAATACAACTACAAGTATAATTATATAATATATATATTAAAATAAAAGTATATACCGTACTTTTCGCACTATAAGCCGCACCTGACTATAAGCCGCAGCAGCTAAATTGAATGATGTGTACATATATAAGCCGCAGGTGTTTTAATGTTTAATTACCATATGTAATTAGCATTGGGACACAATACTGTCGGACAAATAACAAGAATTAACTCATTTACAAGTTGTATTAAGTTTAGCAAATAAGGGAACAGATAAATAACATTTCAATGCAGTCAAAAAAGCAATATTTAGATGTTTACATTTTCGGGTTTGGTTACGTCGAGTCACATATAAGCCGCACCGTTATATAAGCCGTAGGGTCGAAAAATTGGGGAAAAAGCCGCAGCTTATAGTCCGAAAAGTACGGTATATATTTTTTAAAAAATAAAACCAAAAACGATCGGTATCGGCCGATATGGCTCAAGACGATCGGTGATCGGTATCGGTGGCAAAAAACGTGATCGGGGCATCCCTAACATGGAGAATGCCATTCACATTAGCATGTAGCTAACAACACCGGAGATCTTTTTGTGAGAGTAAACTATCCGCTCTTGGTGGTCAATTGTGTTGATGTTGGTTTTGTTTCATCAACAAATGAGAGGCAGAACACACAGTGAATGTATCCATTTTTGTTTATTGCACTTTTATTGCACTTTGTTCTCTTGCTGAAAAATAAATGCTACGTTGGCTAAATGGCTGTGAGCAAGGAGGGATGTTTATGTTCCAGGCTTCAGGTCAGTTTCTGGTATTAACCCTAAACCAGGGTTAGAAATTAAAAAGAAATTTCAAGGGCTTTTTTTGCCCCCCTTAATTGATTTTCGGGGGCTTTTTTTGTATTTCGGGGGCACAACATTTTTATAATGAAAATTAACATAAAGATTATAAAACATTGTTGACACTTTTTTTACAGTCTTCGTCCCTATGTTTGATAACGTAATGTTAATGTCTCCATATATAGGGCTCTACGCTAACCTTTTTCCCAAGGAGCACATGTGCTCCTAAATAAAATGTTAATAAATAAAATCTAAATACAAATTTAGGAGCACACAAAGAAATTTAGGAGCACAGTGACAATTGTTCAAGTAACACACACACACACACACACACACGATGTGTGACATGGCTTGGTTTCATGTTTTGAGGTACCTTCAATTATCTGTAAATAATACATACTCTATCTAAATAGATTAAATATGATTGTCCCTGAGGGCAAGTTGTGTTGTAAAATCATCCCGAAGACAGCACTGGAACGTTTGTGAGTATAGGCTCTGGCCAGATCTATCAATGAAATACGTTGCGCGCTCAGCGCTGTGGAATGAAGGAAATGCGCATCGGGATCGGATTTGGATGTTATTCTTTGAAGTTGTGTTACAAATGGAACGGTCTTTCCCCGCCGAACACAAGTTACTTAACGTTACACAGGTCACGCTATGCAGATGCTTAGCTTGCTAACGTTAAGATAGCAGTGTAACTTTATGCATGCTTGATGAGAGCAGAGCTCTCCGTCTGTCTGTGTTCGCACCGCTCAAGCACCCTGTAACACGCAGCGGGCCCCGCTTCCCTCCCTCCTTGCAACAAGCATTCCACCCAAAAACTGAATTTCAGTCCAGTTTCTGAACTATTAACAGCGGAGCTGTTTTGTAATCTTCACTCGTCTCGCACACTGCAAGTAAATGGTTTTTCCGGTTCACACACACACATATTATTAGGGGCAAATACGAGGGAAATGCTCGCACTGTAGAGCATATAATTATATTTTCGAGGGCATTTGGTAAATTTTCGAGGGCATTTTGCCCCAAGCCCCCGTTAATTTCTAACCCTGCCCTAAACCCTTCTGGTTGGTTGAAATGGCCTTCATGTTTGAACTATATCGCCACCTACTGCTTTGTCATTGTACTACATGTATATACGTCACTCGGTGCGGAGTTTAAACCACGTTGTGTAGACAGTTTTTTTTTGTTGAATACATTTTTAAAAAGAAAACGGTGTCAAAAATACCCGTGATCGTGTGGACTGGGCCTAAGTGTCCTTGAGAAAGACACTTGCTCCTGATGAGCAGGTTGCGTGTATATTTTCCCTAACGGAGTTGCACTTCCGCGTTCGGTTTGCGCGATCTGATTGGCCACTGACTACGCTCTCTCTACGCCCAAACAGCGCGTTACGCTAGTTCTGCTAACAGCCTGCAGCCAGCATTATCCAATTCATATCAATCGAAATAACGTATTGTTTTCATCTCTCTATATTAACGTGATTCCATCAACACAACATAAATGTTCAAAACACGACAAGACAGTTTGCATCACTTCCCACGGTTCTCGGCACTTATTCTACCGGTAGTGCGGTAGTTGTTGCCACGGTATTGGGTCTTTGGGTGAATACTTCATTGGCGGGGAAGAAGAACACTGATAGCGGTGTGTGGACCATCCTGCGAGCCCCAGGCCACCGCCCCGCGAGCCCCAGACCACCGCCCCGCGAGCCCCAGACCACCGCCCGCCAGCCCCAGACCACCGCCCGCCAGCCCCAGACCACCGCCCGCCAGCCCCAGACCACGTTGATGGAATCACGTTAATATAGAGAGATGAAAACAATACGTTATTTCGATTGATATGAATTGGATAATGCCGAGAACCGTGGCAAGTGATGCAAACTGTCTTGTCGTGTTTTGAACATTTATGTTGTGTTGATGGAATCACGTTAATATAGAGAGATGAAAACAATACGTTATTTCGATTGATATGAATTGGATAATGCTGGCTGCAGGCTGTTAGAGGTTAGAGGCAGAACTAGCGTAACGCGCTGTTTGGGCGTAGAGAGAGCGTAGTCAGTGGCCAATCAGATCGCGCAAACCGAATGCAGAAGTGCAACTCCGTTAGGGAAAATATACACGCGGGCAGGTCGGCACCTTGCATGGTCGCCTCCGCCGTCGGTGTGTGAATGTGTGAGTGAATGGGTGAATGTGAGGTATAAGTTGTAAAGCGCTTTGGATAAGAGCTGTTTTAAGTCTTACGTTTAAATTGCACAGGTATTAAAAAAAATGTGGGGTGGCAGCCCGGCTATTGGGAGATGGAATTATATTTAATATATTAAATGTTTTTGTATTCAAGTCATTGTTTTTTACAGCGCTACCGGGAGCTTGGTGCGTTTGGTGAGAGCTTGTATGGAACGCGAGATAATTTAAAGTGCAGCAGTGTTTTCTTTGCTAGTATGGTTGTGAAATTGGTATTACATTTAGCTCTAACTGGTATTAAAAAGGTCTTAAAAAGTCTTAACCACAAAAATGGGGCTAGTTTTGCATAACACGCCTGACGATTGCATACCCAAGGTAATGTGTGATTTATTATACTTATTGCACATGCATGAGTCTGGTCTCTTTTGAAAGGAAACATTCAGAATCTTCTTCCACAACAAAGAAGAATCACTCTGCTAATGAAATAGAGTTACAGAGGTTTGTACTCACATTTCTGTTTACTTGTTGCCAGATGCCTGTTTTTGAGTTCCGGCTGAGAGGTAGAAGCTGGAAAACATAACGGTTCCATAGCCTGACGTTTTATAGTCATACAGGTTATAAAAATCCCACGAAAAATGAGTGTTTTACAAAGGTTTTGTAATGCTTAAGTGGTTAAATGTAACTTGTTGAAACCTCTCTCTCTCTCTCCCTCTCTCTCTCTCATTCTCTATCTCTCTCTCTCTCCTTCTGTCTCTCTCTCTCCCTCTATCTGCCTCTCTCTCTTGTATCTCTCTCTTCTCTCTCTCTCCCTCTCTCTCTCTCCCTCTCTCTCTCTCCTGCTGTCTCTCTCTCCCTCTATCTGCTTCTCTCTCTTGTATCTCTCTCTTCTCTCTCTCTCTCTCTCTCCCTCTCTCTCTCTCTCTCTCTCTCTCTCTCTCTCTCTCTCTCTCTCTCTCTCTCTCTCTCTCTCTCTCTCTCTCTCTCCCTCCTGTGTTTTCTCTCAGAGTCAGACAGCCATTTCGTCCCTGACGCGGAGGCGTTGCGGGAGGCGCTGCTGCGCGACACCCTGCGCGAGCCCCTGCCTCCCAAGCAGTCCGTCATGCCTCCCAAGTGGCTGATGAGCTCCACCCCGGAGGCGTGTAGCTTTATGCCAAGCAAGCAGTGCAAAAATTTACCGTAGTGGCGTGCAGTAATGCGCCTTTCATTTTCCGCCGCCCAGCGCCCAGGTCGCGCGGAAATAGGCAGTCTATTGCCATTCTCTTTGACAAACTCTAACCTTAACCAGCTCCTTAACAGCGCCTAAACTTAACCGTTCTAACCTTAACCAACTCCGAAACAATGCCTAACCTTAACCTTAACCTTAACCATGCCTAACCTTAACCATAGAAATTATATTGCCATTCTCTTTGACAAACTCTAACCTTAACCAGCTCCTTAACAGCGCCTAAACTTAACCGTTCTAACCTTAACCAACTCCGAAACAATGCCTAACCTTAACCTTAACCTTAACCATGCCTAACCTTAACCGGCGAAAGAATACACGTTAAAAAAAAATCACGTTAAAAAATATTTTCGATGGGATTCGAACTCGCCAGCAAACGAGCCATAGGATCCACAGCCATGTGGCCTTGCCAATTGAGCTATTTCTAGATACCAAATAAGGGGCGGTGACTTATATATATTGAGCTCCGCTCGTGTCGAACCAAGGCGGGATCTCATGCGCATGCGCGGGCACCTCGCGCGAGCACGCCGGCGCACGCACGCACCTGAGCGAGCACGCCGCCGCCGGTGCACGCACGGTAGCATTTGTCTGAAAAGAAGGGCGCTTTACCGCACTGGCGTGCGGTGACGAATGCGGAAGCATTTTTGCACTGCTTGCTTGGCATTAAGGAAAACGCACCCCGGAGCCCGGCAGCGAGGGTTCGCCCCGCACCCCGTCCAACCACCCCGCGGTCCACTACTCCTCCTCCTCCCCATCCCCCTCGGCGGTGGGGGGGGGCAAGCACGCCAGGACCGTCTCCTCCTCCGCGGGCGGCGCCAACAACCCCAAGTCCTCGGCGTCCCTCGTCCCGGTCTCCTCCGCCCCGCAGGCCGCTAAGCAGCCGCCCCCGCCGCCGCCCAAGCCGCTGAACAGGGGCAACATGTTGGGTGAGTGTGGAGCGGTAGGAGCTACGCACGCTGCTGTTAGTCTAGTCTAGTCTCCACACATATCATCCATGGCTGAAACACAAAACCTCCTACAGTATCTGCAGATTTCACTTTGGATGATGAGAAACCTCCTATCTGCACCTATTCAGTCTGTCTGCAAGATTTAATTTTTTTGCAGAGAGCGAGAGAGAGAGAGAGAGAGAGAGAGAGAGAGAGAGAGAGAGAGAGAGAGAGAGAGAGAGAGAGAAGAGCGAGAGAAGAGAGAGGAGAGATAGAAGACAGAGAGAGAGAAGAAAGATAAAAGACAGAGAGAGAGAGAAGAGAGAGAGATATTTCTTCACACTAGTCTAGTCTCCACACATATCGATGGCTGAAGCACAAAACCTCCTATCTGCACATTTTCATATTTTCTGATTTCACTTTGGATGATGAGAAACCTCCTATCTCCACCTATCCAGTCTGTCTGCAAAATATTTTCCAAAAGCCAAAAGCAGTGTATTGTATTGGTTATCCTTAAAAAGAATTGCATTCTGCAAGAAAACAACACCTCCAAAAAAAAGTGACATTTTCAGATGGGAGGTTTTTCGTTTCAGCCATCGTTATGTCAACATGTGTATCTATGCACATCGTCAAAGCGCTGCTCAATTTACATGTAGCAGTTTAGCCAACTAGGACACGCAATTGCACATAGTGTGCATGCAACACAGGCACATGGTAAGCCAGTGCACATGGTACAGCCAAGTCTTCCGCGCTTGTGTTACATGCGGTGTAGAGAGGTTCCATCGACGCATCAACGCGGGCCCCTACTCATGCTGCTGTTAGCGTCAGATGGTGCCGAGAGAGAGAGATCTTTCACACACTAGTCGAGTCTTGACACATATGTCAACATGTGTATCTATTAGGGCTGTCTTAAATACTTCGAAGCTTCGAAGCTTCGTTCGATGGGCATGGGATTCTTTTTTTTGTGCAAAATCAATGCCTCTCTTTGTTAACTACCGTAATTCCTCTATAGTAACCGGGTCTCAAATACAAGCCGGGTCTCTATTAATGGCCGGGTGCGCTCTTGAGCTAAGCAATTATAAGCCGGCCTCCTAATACAAGCCGGGTGAGCTGCCGCGGTATTGATTATTTCCTTACCGCACAAATTTGCAAAATATTTCCTACCGCCGCGGTTATTACTGCATGCACACAAAAAATTAAAAAAAAGTTTGAATGCATTTTTTTTTTTAGTAGTAGTAGTCTACTCTTTATAGCATATAGCCTGCCTCTAGTCTAAATGTCTATTTTTAGAGGATGACTTTGCAGCATGAATATTGTTTGGGATTCGGCAAGCACGCATTAGTTATTGAAAGTGAAACACGGATTCGAAGTTTACCCTCTGGTCGTGCGCCGTTCACTCGGTGTCGCGGGCAGGGGTGGTTACCCCTAACCCCCCCGACCCTTTCTTATTATTATTACTATAAAGTTACTACTTTATAATAAAGGCATTCGTTTTGTGGCATTAACATTATATAGTTATACGTTCAATAACATCAGCGTATTTACCGGACAATAGCAAGGCAAGCAATACTCTATTCATATCTCAGTTCCTTTCTTTGCTCAGAGCGTGCCGAGTTGTCCCATTCTGCGGTCTGTTAATAAAGTTTTCAATCAGACAAGTGTATAGAACGAAGGGCTTTTATTATAACATTCGTTGCAGACAGTAAAATCATTATGTCTCGTTTAGTACTCCTTAGGAGCGATCGTAGTCCACTCCGGCGGAGAGTTAAAGCTAACGTTATTAGCCGTGTTGTGATGATCTGACATTCAGGAAGTAAAAACCTAATACTCGCTTGCCGATTGGTGGTAACACACTGCATGACGCTACAACGTGTGACGCGACTCTCTTCTGACCAATCAGTGGTCTGCAATGTTTCACGTGACTTTTCTGGTACCCAATAGGGTCGCTTGGAACCTCGAGAGAGGAGTAGGGTATATCTGCAGAGCCGCAAGCCCAACGAGAGGAGGATAATTTATTATTATTATTATAAAAAACAGCGGTGACGCGGTATTCAGCCTACTCTGCGGTGGCCGTGATGTAACAGCGATACCGCGGTAATGCGGTAATCGCGGCAGCTCTATACTGAGCTGCATACTGAGCTAGTTACTTGATTTCACTTTGAAAACGTTGAAATGACCAGTGACCACCTGTAATTGCACTGTTTACTATTTCATACAGTACTTGGTTTCAATAAATGAACCCAGTACATTTTACTGGGTTCAAACTGACACAAAATGTTGATTTATTCATTATGATCCGTTTGAAAATTTGAAATATAGGCCTCCCTCTTATACAGGCCTCCTCCTAATACAAGCCTGGTACCCGCTACAGTTGAAACAAATACAAGCCGGGGTTACTATTAGAGGAATTACGGTATGCTGTTTGTTATTTAAGATGAGGTCGGACTCGGCACTGACAGATTTGTGTTCATTGTGCTGCTTTTATAAAGCCTCAAATGACGGCTTACAATATTTCATGAAAGCAGTGTTTCGTTTAACATAAATATATATATATTTTTTTATTAAATAAAAAAAATTATTTATACTTTTTTTTCTCTCTTTTGAAGCCTCGAATTAAAATCGAATCTTGGCCCCGAAGCTTCGAATTCCAAAAAAATATTCGAAGGTCAGCCCTAGTATCTATTAGGGCTGACCCATATTAGTCGACTAATCGGTCGAAAGGAGCCGTAGTCGACTAGCCAACCTCTTAGTCGAATACAAAAAAAAAGTATAATTTTTTTTACATTTTTTTTATCATTCTTTCCAAAAGAAAAGAGGCCTAGAAGTGTGGCTAACGCTAATGGCACGCATACCAGAGGCTAACTGCCTACGAAAACAGGCACAGAGGCACTGAAAGAGGATTTCACCCATCTAATGAACACCAGTGATGGGAATAACGGCGTTATAAATAACGGCGTTACTAACGGCGTTAGTTTTTTCAGTAACGAGTAATCTAACGCATTACTCTTCCAATCTTAATAACGCCGTTACCGTTACTGCCAAAAAATGCCGCGCGTTACTATGATTGAAGCAGTTTTTTTCATCAGACAGATCTCTGCGCCAACACACACACACACCGCGCATCACCGACACACACACACACACACACACACGCCGCGCATCGCAGAAACACACACACACGCACACGTCGCCAACAAACAACAACAACATTGGACTCACGCTGATCAAATAAAAAAAATAAACATACTTTTTTGGACTGATCATCTGAGCTCCTCTCCAGTTAAATCCAAATAATCCTCTGCCATTGTTGTAATATGTCATCTGTTCACTAGTATTTAGTCTCGTGCAGTTAAATCCTCTCTAGAAGGGAAAGTGAAACTTAGCAAGCCTATAAGTTGTTAAAGGGGTAGTAGGCTATTAATTTACTCTGGATGCCTGAACACAGAATGACACCAGAATCACTGACTACCACGGCAAGCCTATAGAAAATTATTCTATTTAATAATAATAATTATAATTATGATCATAAATCTAATATATTAAAAAAAAAGTAATTAAAAAATTTAATTATATTAATAATAATAATTATAAATATTGTTTTTCTGTTGTACCGAACTCGTACCGAACCGTGACCCCAATACCGAGGTACGTACCGAACCGTGGCTTCTGTGTACCGTTACACCCCTAATCTATTGTGTTTGTATTTGTATGATCCACTATATAAACATAGTAATTATAATATCTACATAGCCTACATGGCATTTGATTGGAGGCTAGTCTCACTTTGTCCCACAGCAACATTAAAATAGTTTAGATTTGTGTATGTTGTTTATGTAAAAAATGTACTTGAAAGTAACGCAATAGTTACTTTCTGAAGTAACTAGTTACTTTTATAATTTGTAACTGAGTAAGTAATTTAGTTACTTTTTGGAAGAAGTAACTAGTAACTGTAACTAGTTGCTTTTTAAAAGTAACTTGCCCAACACTGATGAACACACTAGACTAGACAAATATCAAGATGTATCCATCAGTGGACCAATTGCATTCTTTTGCAGAGGACAAGAAGCCTTCAGTCGACTCCTTCAGACATTAAGCACCCCCACAGCCCAAATGGAATGAGTAAAAAAAAAAAAATACAAATTATACTATTTTTTTTATTCTTTTATTTTTTTTTTGTCAACCAATAGTCGACTAACGGCAAATTTTGGCCAATCATAGTCGACCATCCAAATCCTTAGTCGGGGACAGCCCTAGTATCTATGCACATCATCAAAGCTCTGCTCATTTTTCATGTAGCAGGTTTAGCCAACTAGGACACACAATTGCACATAGTGTGCAGATACAACACAGGCACATGTAAGCCAGGAAGTCTTCCACGCTTGTTTTACATGCATCAACACGGCCCACTACACACACACACACACACACACACACACACACACACACACACACACACACACACACACATACACAAACGCATGCATGCACACACACGTACATGCATCCATGCACACTTAATGCACACACACACACACACACTGGTAATGATGTTATCTGTACAGTTATATAACCGTCTGTAGTGTGATAGTAAAGGGTTAACCTTCTGTAATGTGGCAGTGAAAGGGTTAACCCTTTGTCGTGTGGCAGTGAAAGGGTTAACCCTTTGTCGTGTGGCAGTGAAAGGGTTAACCTTCTGTATTGTCGCAGTGAAAGGGTTAACCGTTTGGTATTGCGGCAGTGAAAGGGTTAATAAGAAGACTATTCTCGAGGCAGCTCTTCCACAGCCTTCTACGGTTGCTCTGATGCCATGGAACCCAAGAGGATGATGGGAATGTTGTTGTTGTTGTTGTTGTTGTTGTTTTCTCTTCAGGGAACTTGACATTATCCCCGCTAGTGCTTGGCTGTCAACTGCGATTCCTTTGATCTTCTCTGCAGCTCTGAGAGATCTGATGCTTTTTAGAAGTGTTTTCTTTATCTTTTCTGTTATTACGTCAGCAGTGACACGGGTGGCTCATCTGTGCCATGGTTTTAATTTAGTTTTTTAAGAAGAATTTAGCTGATTTGATGTCTTAGTCCAATACCTACCCCCCCCCCAAAATAAATGAAACACGCTGCTTGGCAACAATGGCAACTAATAGATTGATTTCACACAAAATCAGAAACCTAGCTGTAAGATGAGACAGATCTGCTTAGGCTACGTTCACACTGCAGGCAAAAGTGGCCCAGATTTCTTTCAGATCTGTTTATTTCACGACACAAATCACAACAATGGCATCTGATTTTTTCAATTCTGATTTGGGCCACTTTCATACATACAGTACGTGGTCCTGAATCAGATACAGGTCTGAATTTGTTTTGATTAGCTGGCCTCCACTGCAGACCTTGTAAATTAACCTTCTGTATTGTCGCATTGAAAGGGTTAACCCTTTTGGTAGTGTATTAGTGAAAGGGTTAACCTTCTGTAGTGTGGTTGTGAAAGGGTTAACCCCTTGTTGTGGTAGTGAAAGGGTTAACCTTCTGTATTGTCGTAGTGAAAGGGTTAACCCTTTGCCGTGTGGTAGTGAAAGTGTTAACCTTCTGTATTGTCACAGTGAAAGGGTTAACCCTTTGGTAGTGTGGTAGTGAAAGGGTTAAACCATAAACTGTGACTTCAGTATCCTAATCAGACCCGAGTTATACATCATAATTTAGCACTAAGGCCTGCAGTGTGAACGTAATCTATCGCTGCAGTCGGTGGCAGAGAGATGGAAACATCCCTACATCCATAAAACAATCAAGGAACTCCCAAACGCTAGACATGTGCTACAGGAGCAGGACGGAAGTAACGGCCCACCGCCGCGAGTGGAATTATAGCCCTTTCACACCGGCAGGGCTCCGTGCTGCTGTTTTGCACACGGCACATTTTGAGTAAGGCCCCCCCCCCCCCGTTTACGACGGAGGACGGTGGAACGTCGGTTCTGCTTAAATAGGTGTAAACGCGGGCTGGGTCGCCAGAAAAGCACCAAGGTTCAGAGGCTCCAGAACGGAGCCTGAACCGGAGCCATGTCTGTCTGAAAGCGCTATCAGTGAACCAAAAGAGAAGACTGCGACAAGGATGGATCCCCCCTGCCGCCCCATCTCTTTACTGTGTACATACGTCCATGCATACGCTCCAGCTGAAGGCCCTTCCCGTCTCCTCTCCGTCAGCCTCCGCCCTGCAGGGGGGAAACAACACCCAGCTCCCGCTCTACTGGTCCTGCTGGAAGCGGGAGTGCGACTACGACGTCTACCTGTCCTTGCCGGTCTACCTGTGCCGGCGGGCCGGAGGCCTGCGTTCAGGTAAAATGATGCCGCCACTGGCATCCCCCCCCCCCCCCCCCCGCCCCCCGTCGGCTTGGGGTGCCCGTGTCTGGAATGCTTCTCTCTTCTCCTCGAGTCTGCGTTCTTCCATCGTGTCAAACTCCTTCTAATTTTCGCCTCTATGAACGCCTTGGATGCTAGACTAACCCGTTAACGGCCTTGAATGTTCTCCTGTGTAGACCTGGCACGACAAGAGGTTGCATGAGCGTAATTAGGGATGGGCAGAACTGGTTCTAGTAATAATAATAATAATACATTTTATTTATATAGCGCTTTTCAAGAACCCAAAGACGCTGACAATAAGCAAAACAAAGAACAGAGAAACATAGAACCACAGGGAACAAGCAACAGTATGAATCACAAGACATGAAACCACAAGTAACAAGCAACAGTATGAATACACAAGACATAAAACCACGAGTAACAAGCAACAGTATGAATCACAAGACATAAAACCACAAGTAACAAACAACAGTATGAATACACAAGACATGAAACCACAGGGAACAAGCATCAGTATGAATACACAAGACATGAAACCACAAGTAACAAGCATCAGTATGAATACACAAGACATAAAACCACAGGGAACAAGCATCAGTATGAATACACAAGACATAAAACCACAGGGAACAAGCATCAGTATGAATACACAAGACATAAAACCACAGGGAACAAGCATCAGTATGAATACACAAGACATAAAACCACGAGTAACAAGCAACAGTATGAATACACAAGACATGAAACCACAAGTAACAAGCAACAGTATGAATACACAAGACATAAAACCACAGGGAACAAGCATCAGTATGAATACACAAGACATGAAACCACAAGTAACAAGCAACAGTATGAATACACAAGACATAAAACCACAAGTAACAAGCAACAAATATAAAAGCCAGTAGGGGAACAATCAGGGAAGTAAGGAAACTGAGGGGAGGGAGGGGGGGTGTGGGAGGGACAGGATACGGAGAGAAAGTAGGGAGATGGTAGGTTGGAGGAGGGTGGTTATGGGTAGGGAAGGTTGTATGCTTGGGAGAACAGGTAGGTTTTGAGTCGGGATTTAAAGGTGGAGAGTGAGGGAGAGTCTCTGATGGTCTGAGGGAGGGTGTTCCAAAGTCGGGGTGCAGCTCGTGAGAATGCTCGGTCTTCAAAAACCTTTTTGCGGTTGTGGTATATTCTAAGCACATACCTAAGGTTATTTACAGCACAATGAGGTTGTTATCTGGAAGGAGGGAAAGATCATAAGTGATAGAATGGTCTCCTCATCTGACTTCAAATATAGCCAGCAAGGAATAAACGTGCAGTCAAGACTTAAACCTGGTCTAAGATAGGCATCTTACTCTATATCATCACAACAGTGATTATTCCATACAGTTTACTCACGTCGCGGCAAATAGCAGTACAGTCTGTGGAACCGGTGGAGGCCAGAACCCCCTGGGGGTGGGAATATCTGTCTGGCCTCCCTCTCTCATCAATACATCCTTATTTATACTCTGATATCTACCAATCCTAGCACATTCTAATAATACGTTTGGTCCAATTAGATTTCTTGATTCTATATATGGAGTCTCCTCTGTTCCTTAGGTCCCAATCAGATGATTTTCTGGGGGGGCGTCCCGCCCCCCTGTCTCTCCTCGGGGTGTCTTCTTCCAGTATCAACAGCGAGGAGGTCTGCTGGTGGCCCCATCCTTTTTTTTTATCCACTTTTTCTCCCATTTTCTATATTTTCTCCCATCCCAATTTCGTATCATCCAATTCAACCCTCCCCTGTCACGGACGCTGTTTCTTGCCTCCCACAAGCCGGCTGCAATGTGGACTAAGTCATACATAGCACAAGTCCCCTCCGGTACTTGAGGTAACAGCAGTCGCATCTTTTCACCTGCGCAGCTCGATCTCTCAGTGGCGAGGAGTAACGCGTGGGAGGCTCACGCTGCCCCCGACACTTCCTGATTCTACTGCGCAGGCGCACCAACCGACCTGTAGGAGTCGCTGTCCACAACGCCCGATCCCCACCCATCAGTTTCCCACCCCCTAATACGGCCAATGTGTATTAGTACGGACGACCAGCTAAACTGAAAGCAAATGTGGAGCGCTGGGCTCGAACTGACGAGCCCAGCGTCTCCAGCATTTCGTGGCGAGCGCCTTGCCCACTACGCCACGTAGCCGCCCTGGTGGCCCCATCCTTTTGCTGATAAGGAGGGAGAGGCCCCTTTTCTCCCCTCTGGGATGAATCAGACATTTTAACATTCCCTTTATATTATTTGATTTCCCCATATACATGGTTTGTGTAATGAATCTATGGACTATCTAGCATTAACCCAGTACAGTCATTGCTTCTAGGTTAATACCAAATAGTCCACAAGAGCCAGCACCAACCCTTATTTACCAGACTGACACTTTGTATTACAACTATGATTTAAAGCTTATATGGTTTACAACAAGAGTGAAATGACACTCTATTACCTTCATAACCAGATTGACATTCTAAATGATATTCAAATCTAATGAGTCAGTTACCTTTTAAATTGATATGGTTGAATTAGTTTCAATCTAACCTTCTGTAAGTACATTCTTCTTTTAGCAAGTCTGTTCTCTGTTTAGACCAGCTTCCCTCTCCAAGTGGGGTGTAATCACCTACATTTACATAGAGTCAACTCACAAAATTACTATTCGATAGTCACTGGGAACTATAGTCACTGGGAACTATAGACACCGGGAACTATTCGAATACTACTAACACCCCCAGGATATTGTTTTTTTCTTAACACATTGAGTGCCACACCCCTTTGACCATATATGGGCTAGAGTGCCAGCGCTTTAGTCAATGGGAGGTCGGGAAAATTTGCGAAGGCTTAAACTATATCTTAAATTATGGCTATGGGTTTAAAACACCCCTCGCTTATCAATGACTTGCTTGCAGTCAACATGTACAAAACGGATTGTTTTTTCATTGGTACATTTCCGTTTTATACCGTTTTGAATACGAGTATAGTTTTGGAGAGTTCTAGTAATTCCAGAGAAATTCCGCGATAATAGCTCTTTAGTGGAATACACAAAACACGTTGTAATTTTTCGGCTGATTTATGAATCGTTTTCAAATAAACGCTAGATTATCGATAGTATACGTGTACTTATGCACGCTAGAGAAGCGGGCTGAAAAATCTATTATCCATGACCTGGTCAGCGCTAACATGATCGCTATGAAAAAAAACATCTGATTAACCCAATACTGGTAAAATAGAGTCCTTACCTCACATCAGATGTTCTGCAAAAAGATTAATCCAATTCCTGATATTCCATTCCAAATATTGATTGCGTTTATTGATCCAACGTTATAGTCCAAAATGCATAATCAACGCTGCTCCCAGTGGGGGGACTCAATGCAATGGTATCCAGCTGCATGCCAGAGGAGGGGAAACCCCGGACCAGACTCTTTTTCTGATGCACATGCCCACCCAATCCGATCCAATGATGTGCAATACCATCTGGGAGACGATAGGTGGCGGTATTTTCCCTTTTCGAGCTCAGAGCCATTCACAATGATAACGTCAGGCTGGATCGATGAAAAATGAATGGATATTCCTAATAAAAGCAAACACGAGAAAAAGACGAGAAAACTCGTCATTGGCACTCAACGCATGGCGAGTTAAGACGACTAAAGTCGTCGTTGGCACTCAATGTGTTAATAGCGAACGTTATATAATCAAGCAAGCTAGCTTGCTGCTGTACGTCATTGCTAACATCTAGATATTTGCGAGTCTAACGTTATTTCCAGGAACAAAGGCATTCATTCCCGAAAAGTTAAATCGGTGATGCTTGAAATATCTGAGCTTCCACATTAACATATGGTTTTGTTTTTGCTTAAAACGAACGTGAGATAATCCAACAAGCGAGCTAGCTGGCTGCTGTCATTGCTAACCGCTAATGCTATCGTATTTCTGGGAAACAAAAGCATTCATTCCGAGTGTTTACATCACTGATGCTTGAAATGTGAGAACTTAGTGAAACAACATGTGTAACATCTCCAGTCTCTCTTTCTTCATCTTTCTTGTCTGTTCTCCTACCTGGCGAACTGTACCCAGCATGCCGTTCAGCGGTGTAACAATCAATATGCTCCTCTCTCAATACACTACACAGTGTAGGTGCCGGTAAAAACAAGGGAAATTTAATATTTTTTAGACAAAACGATATTCACATAAACTACTTGATTCTTTATAATTTAACGACTATTCAAATATCCGAATGCCCATCCCTAAGCGTGACAGGTGCTGTTAGTGTGGCTGCTTTACGTGGGAGAGAAGGTCCTGTTTGAGTGTGTGTGTGTGTGTGTGTGTGTGTGTGTGTGTGTGTGTGGTGTGTGTCTGTGTGTGCATATGTGTGTGTGTGAGTGTATTTGTGTGTGCGCTGGCGGGTGATGGAGCGAGTGTGTCCTACTAGCTACCGTCGGCATGTGAATGAGGGAGATTCTCCGTCGACATTCAGCTGTGGCCTGTGCTGCCCAAGAGAGCCCCCATCAAGCTAATCCACTCGACATCTGCTCAACTGGAAAGGATGGATGATGAAGGGAGGAGGGGGGGATTCTCGATAAGGACTTGACTCCGCTCCGAGAGAGAGGAAGTCATAATCAGTTCACTCCATATTGCATGCTGCAAGTCTGGCACTCGATAATATGTCAAGCTCCCATCTCTGCCTCCGCAGCAAGTCTATCGCTTTTTTCCTTTAATACGTCTCGAAAGTGGTTCTGTGTCGATGCATTATTAATAACCCGGGTTGATAGGCAAAGGGATTAGATTAGATTAGATTCAAATGTATTGTCATCATTATACAGCACAGGTACAGTACAAGAAAAAGAGGTTTGGCAGCGGTAAAGTGCAATAGTAATATACAATGTACTAAGTGATTAAACTGGGTATAAAATATATGAATTAGTACTACTGAGTAATAGTGCTAATCAGATGTATGTACAGAGTTGTAGTATTAATATGTACAGTTAATATGTAAGACACATATGTATAGATATAGTATAAAAAGGAAGGAGGCTTGGGCGGTATTACGGTATACCACGGTATTTAGAAATACCGACGGTATTGAAAATCAATACCGTCAAAATCAGTTGGGTTTCAGTTTATATTTACACTGAAACGGAGTTTCGACGGGGACTGCACACACACAGCACGGCCAGCAGAGGGCAGTTTCCTAATGATTGATTGGCTATTGTGAGTCACGTGAGGAGAACACAGAGGTGCATCACACTAACCTCAGTAACCTGTATGCATTTCCTCTATCTATTTAGCAGACTGCTAAAGCTTAAGCATCCTCAAACGTCCAGAACTTTCTAGCCTGTTCTAACCGGTTCTACTATGACATCATACTGAAGTGTAACTTGAATTACACTGTGACACGACTGCAGTTACAATAATAATAATACGTTACAATTGAACGATGAAGCGTCGAAGTTAACCACCGTCACTCCAGCCCACGATGAGCTCCCTGACCACAGATGGCTAACGTTTTGTCAAACGAGCTAAACTTGCACACACTGTCGCATTTGGACAATTAAAGGACTGGAGTCTGTTCGGATTTAAGCAAAACCCTCGCCTCCACGAGTCGCCAGTGGCTTCATCCAGCACAACGAGACTACAAGAGACGGAGGCACTTCTTTGGGAATGTAATATAAAACGGGGTGAGTGAGTGTTGACATTTTTTAATCATAATGCAACTGGCTCACGTTGATACGAAGCTAACTAGCTACCATTAGCTCACGTCGATACCTGGATGGTGGCGGCAGTGGCTACTGGCTACCTTCTGTGATTTGTTTACTTCGAGGTTGAAGAAAGTGCACTTTCAGGTTGAAAGAACGGCCCTAATCTCAACGTGTTTCAATATAAGCAAGCGTTATGTATGGTGATAATAACGAGTATATTGTTAGCTCCGCCGCTGGATGCTGCAGGCTTCTGGCTACCATTCTGAGAGCTAACGATAGTAGTACTGGATGCTGCGGGCTAACTGGCCATCTCCGTGATTTGTTTACCGTGTAACACGGGTTGCCACCCTCCCCCCCCCCCCCCCCCCCCCGCTGATGAAAATGAAAGTCATACCATCATATACCGTATACCGGGGTATTAGGTCATCAAGGTATGACGGTATGAAAAAAATGATACCGCCCAAGCCTAATGCAGGTATGTACAGACAGATGTGGATAGATATATACGGTAAAAATAAATATAATATTATACATGCTATCATACAGAGTTATGTGTTAAGCATGTGTATAAGTAGGTATATATAGAAGGATTGTATACAGGTATATTTCAGACAGATATGGATATATATATATGCGGTATATTATACAGCATATAATTATATAAATGTATACCATATAAACAGCACTATTCTCCATGCTATATATGCTATATAGACTATATTATGAGGTAGGTAGTTGTGATTATTATGATTACAGTGTAGTATCTACAGATATGTAAAAAGGATTATATGCAGGTATGTACAGACAGATGTGGATAGATATATATGGTAAGAATAAATATATATATATATATACGGTCTCTACAGCATTATACATATATATATATATAATACGTATACACAGTATGTGCATGAATATATAATGAAAACGTTTCCATTTGAGCTTTTCTCGTACGTCGGTTGTTTCCTCAGTAGCTGTTTGCACTGAGAAGGTATTCCGGACCGCAGGTCTGAGTCCCCGGCCGCGTGATGCATGCGGGCTGCGCTCTCTCTCTCTCAATCTCTCTCTCTCTCTCGCCCTCTCTGCCCTCGTTCTGTGACCCGGGTCGCCGTGTGTGCAACTCGTATGTTTCACAAAAGAGCCCCCCCCCCCCATTCATGTGGTCCCCCGGTCGCATGACCCCTGAGTCGGAATACGTACGCATTCATGTGCACTCGGGCTCGTGATCCGGGTCGTTGTCGGTGTGTACTCATCTGGACTCGTCTTCACATGTGTGTACAATGTGTACAGCGTGTGGAGTTGTAAGCATGTGCACTCGCGTCACAGCCACGACCGGGGGGGTAGAGAGAGAGGTTAAAGGAACATGCCAACATTTTGGGGGAAATAAGCTTACCGTCTTCTCCAGAGAGAGAGACAAGAAGATGGATACCAGTAAGGCTGAGACCACTTATCGATTTATCGATAATTATCGATAACTGCGTGAAATCAATAAGTGGGCATCGATATTTTATATATATATATATTTTTTTTAAATACTTTATACTATACTAAAATACTAGGTCTTGTGGCATGTTTTAGTTAAAACATCCCCATTTCATGTCAATTCAGTTGAATTGCAACTCTGCACTGTGCATTCAACATGCAGCGCACTCCTCCATCACATCCAGAGACCACCGACTGTAACATGAGAAGGATCACTGTGGTAGTTTTGAATGGAAAAATCTGTAACACTGAAGATGGCAGCAACAACAAAGAATTGCTGCAAAATAAACATACATTTTTGTTGTTTAAATTGTTTATTTTTTTGTAAACATAAAAAAAATATATATAAAGGTGGCGCAGTGGGCAAGGCGCTCGCCACCAACGCAGGAGATGCTGGGTTCGAGCCCAGCTCTCGGCATTGCTACCAGCTTGGCTGGTCGTTCATACTAATACAATTGGCAGTGTTAGGGGGTGGGAAGCTGGTGGGTGGGGATCGGACGTTGTGGACAGCGACTCCTACAGGTCGGTTGGTGCGCCTGCGCAGCAGAATCAAGAAGCGACGGGGGCGGCGTGTCCCTCCCACGCGTTACTCCTCGCCACTGAGAGATCGCGCTGTGCAGGTGAAAAGATGCAACGGCTGCCTCCTCGAGTACCGGAGGGGACACGTGATGCAAGGCTTCGTCCACATTGCAGCCGGCTTGTGGGAGGCATGGCCTAACAACGTTAGAGACAGGGGAGGGTAGAATTGGACAATACGAAATTGGGGACGGGAGAAAAATAGAAAAATGGGGAGAAAAAGTAGATAAAAATATATATATATATATATATAAATACTAGTGTTGTCACGATACTGGAATTTCGACTTCGATACGATACCTTGAAAAGTATCGATACTTTCAATACTTTCAATACCAAAAAAAAAAAATTAGATTTTTTTTTTTTTATTATTATAATAATATATATATTTTTTTTAACAAATTTTGCTTTTGTTGCTGGTTGATTCTCCTCAGCTTCTCTCTGGTACTATACGAGAAGATAAATACACTTTTAAAACCCTTTGTTTATCTTTAGATCAGAGAGAGGAGAGAGGAAAGAGAGAAAGAGAGAGTGGCTGCTGGAGATTTTAGGTCTACTGAGCGCACCTTTCTAGTTATGACCCGAAAACAAGGGTACTTGAGAGAGAGAGAGAGAGAGAGAGAGAGAGAGAGAGATATGCTCGGAGCATTTATTAACGTTACATTTTCAACAACATTGCTGCTAATTGGACACTTCATGGAGGCGGGGTAACGTTGTGTCGAGTTCATGTGTGTACTGGTGTAGGATGGGCTCCGGCTCCGCTAGACCTAACGTTGGAAACGGGGTAGTTGTGTCGAGTTCATGCGTGTACTGGTGTAGTGGGCTCGGCTTGACGTTACTCCGTTTCCATGAAGTAATAGGTGGCCAGCTAGCTAGCATTAAGCTAACGGAGGAACGACAGCTAACGTTAGCTAATAATAGCGTTGTTTACAAACTGAAGACAGGGCTGCGCTGCCCGGCTGTGAGGGGGAGGAGGCTGCAGCAGCTTGTGTCTGTTGCTCTGAGCGAGGAGGAGGAGGAGGCGGAAGGGCAAGGCTCTGGCAGCGCGTCTGTCTGTCAACAACTTGCGGGAGCAAGCCAGCTGGTACCGATACTGCAGAAAGTATCGGTACTTCGGGAAATGAGTCGGGAAATGAGTATCGAAGCCGTTTTTAAATATTCAGT
>NC_140166.1:133752085-133766357 GCF_963971535.1 Notolepis coatsorum | reverse complement strand
GAGCGGTAGGAGCTACGCACGCTGCTGTTAGTCTAGTCTAGTCTCCACCATATCATCCATGGCTGAAACACAAAACCTCCTACAGTATCTGCAGATTTCACTTTGGATGATGAGAAACCTCCTATCTGCACCTATTCAGTCTGTCTGCAAGATTTTATTTTTTGCAGAGAGAGAGAGAGAGAGAGAGAGAGAGAGAGAGAGAGAGAGAGGAGAGAGAGAGAGCGAGAGAGAGGGAGAGAGAGAAAGAGAAGAGCGAGAGAAGAGAGAGAGGGAGAGAGAGAGAGAGAGGAGAGATAGAAGACAGAGAGAGAGAAGAAAGATAAGAGAGAGAGATATTTCTTCACACTAGTCTAGTCTCCACACATATTGATGGCTGAAGCACAAAACCTCCTATCTGCACATTTTCATACTTTCTGATTTCACTTTGGATGATGAGAAACCTCCTATCTCCACCTATCCAGTCTGTCTGCAAAATATTTCCAAAAGCCAAAAGCAGTGTATTGTATTGGTTATCCTTAACACTTTAATCGCCGTAAAAGGCTGGAACTCGTCTTTCCCCGCCATGCTCATTCTGCCGAAGACGCCGTAACACGTCTTTGATATCAATATTTCAAAAATCTGTGATCGAAATCATATTTCTCCTCCGGGACCTGAGATATACTGCTGAGCTCCACTCAACTGTCTAACGGTTCAAGAGCGCCATCTGGTGGCAGATCGGCCAACAGGAAGTGACGTGCCAAACAGGAAGTGCTCATCCATATTTCGTCCGGGCACTCGCGATCGTTAGCCGGACTCCATCTCGACACACTGGATTAGGGGTGGACGGTATGGTCTAAAATGTATATCACGGTATAATTTGAAGCATAGACGTAACGTATATATCACGGTATCAGTGTTTCCGTTAGAATAATTTTTTTGCCTGATAGGCAGGCTATATAAAGAATGACATCCTCAAGGCATGTAGATTTATAATATTTTAACTTAAAACTAGGCTACTTTTGCGTATAAAGTCATTATATTCCAAATAAAATAAGTCCCGAGTCCGTGCTGCTCCCATTGCAAACAGCCGTGCTGGATGCTGGATTTTGCTAGAAGCATATGTAGCTGCAGAGCCGCAGAGCCAGCGGCGCTTTCAGGTCTGGTCACAGCGCCGCTGGCTCTGCGGCTCTGCAGCTGCATGCTATTCGCAAATCCACTGCTGCACGCCGTCCTCCCGGCTCCCGCTGCAGCCGTCGTTATCATAACACTACACGCATATCATAATGTTTACAGCAAACTGTAGTTGATCACCAGGTATGTTTTATTAACGTAGAATAATTCATATAAGAAAAACGATAGGGACATCTCTTACCTTTCTCCACTGGTTAAAAATGCCAGGAACTGAAATTGAAACTTGCTGTGCGCCGCGGTGATATGTGTTTATTATGAAATGACAATTGCGTGTTGACACGCCCACTGCGCGAAGCCTCCTAAATAACTTTTTCCAGTTTGCACATATCTATTATCTATGACTAATTCTATCTATTTTTAGGGGCAAATGCGATTGAAATAGTCGCGCTGTGGTTAAATGACGTCATTGCTATTTTAGAGCTGCGCTACCGGTTACACGGTATAGTCAAAATCCATACCGTAGAGCAAATTAATACCGTTTATACCGTATACCGTTTATACCGTCCACCCCTACACTGGATAATCAATCGCTCGCCCTAACTCAATAAACAACGTTATTTGGACGTATATAGTATTATACAACCTGGAAATGGTTCATCTAGATCAACATCCCATAATCGAAAACTGTCTACTCCAAGCTGATCGTCCAATGGCGCGAGGAAGATACGGTAAGATCCAGCGTTATTTTCCAACATGTTCTTTACTAACTGCTCTGATGACCATATGACCCACACTAGATGAATGATATAACGTTGCCCACGGAATTATAAACGACCCCCCGCCCATCCGGTCAACATCAGATGATACGTAGTAACTTCTAGAAGTACCTCCAGTTGAAATTTTTTATCTGGCACCGATCGCTACCAAACTGTATTTGATCATCAATATAATGCATTTGGGGCTATAAATCAAGTTCTGGAGAAAGCTGCAGAAAACGATAAAAACATACTTATACTTTAGACCATATTTTAGTATGAATATGTGAATGAAAAAGTATAACGTTGCTACACCCTGAACAATAGATATAGGACATTGAATGGGCCATAATAATGTCAATTTAGCAATAGAATTTAAAAAGTTATAGCCCTGCAAAGAAGGGGAACTTCTCCATAGACAAATAGAGCTGGCTAGGGATGGTAAATTATGAATTTAACCATGGCGATCAAAGTGTTAAAAAGAATTGCATTCTGCAAGAAAACAACACCTAAAAAAAAGTGACATTTTCAGATAGGAGGTTTTTCGTTTCAGCCGTCGTTATGTCAACATGTGTATCTATGCACATCGTCAAAGCGCTGCTCAATTTACATGTAGCAGTTTAGCCAACTAGGACACGCAATTGCACATAGTGTGCATGCAACACAGGCACATGGTAAGCCAGTGCACATGGTACAGCCAAGTCTTCCGCGCTTGTGTTACATGCGGTGTAGAGAGGTTCCATCGACGCATCAACGCGGGCCCCTACTCATGCTGCTGTTAGCGTCAGATGGTGCAGAGAGAGAGAGATTTTTCACACACTATCTATTAGGGCTGTCTTAAATAAGCTTTGTTCGATGGGCATGGGATTCTTTTTTTTTGTGCAAAATCAACGCCTCTCTTTGTTAACTACAACAAGCAATGCTGTTTGTTATTTAAGATGAGGTCGGACTCGGCACTGACAGATTTGTGTTCATTGTGCTGCTTTTATAAAGCCTCGAATGACGGCTTACAATATTTCATGAACGCAGTGTTTCGTTTGTCTAATAAAAGTGCTGTACAAGTCCCACAACATAAATATATATATTTTTTTAATTAAATAAAAAAAATTATTTATACTTTTTTTTTCTCTCTTTTGAAGCCTCGAATTAAAATCGAATCTCGGCCCCGAAGCTTCGAATTCCAAAAAAATATTCGAAGGTCAGCCCTAGTATCTATTAGGGCTGACCCATATTAGTCGATTAGTTGACTAATCGGTCGAAAGGAGCCGTAGTCGACTAGCCAACCTCTTAGTCGAATACAAAAAAAAAACGTATATTTTTTTTTTACATTTTTTTTCATCATTCTTTCCAAAAGAAAAGAGGCCTAGAAGCGTGGCTAACGCTAATGGCACACATACCAGAGGCTAACTGCCTACGAAAACAGGCACAGAGGCAATGAAAGAGGATTTCACCCATCTAATGAACACCAGTGATTGGAATAACGGCGTTATAAATAACGGCGTTATTAACGGCGTTAGTTTTTTCAGTAACGAGTAATCTAACGCATTACTCTTCCAATCTTAATAACGCCGTTACCGTTACTGCCAAAAAATGCCACGCGTTACTATGATTGAAGCAGTTTTTTTCATCAGACAGATCTCTGCGCCAACACACACACACACGCCGCGCATTGCCAACACACACACACACCGCGCATCACCGACACACACACACACATACGCCGCGCATCGCAGAAACACACACCCCTGTCACGAACGCTGTTTCTTGCCTCCCACAAGCCGGCTGCAATGTGGACTAAGTCATACATAGCACACTTTTCACCTGCGCAGCTCGATCTCTCAGTGGCGAGGAGTAACGCGTGGGAGGCTCACGCTGCCCCCGACACTTCCTGATTCTACTGCGCAGGCGCACCAACCGACCTGTAGGAGTCGCTGTCCACAACGCCCGATCCCCACCCATCAGTTTCCCACCCCCTAATACGGCCAATGTGTATTAGTATGAACGACCAGCTAAACTGAAAGCAATGTGGAGCGCTGGGCTCGAACAGGCGAGCCCAGCGTCTCCGCATTCGTGGCGAGCGCCTTGCCCACTACGCCACGTAGCCGCCCCGGACAGCCCTAGTATCTATGCACATCATCAAAGCTCTGCTAATTTTTCATGTAGCAGGTTTAGCCAACTAGGACACACAATTGCACATAGTATGCAGATACAACACAGGCACATGTAAGCCAGGAAGTCTTCCACGCTTGTTTTACATGCAGCGTAGAGATTCCATCGACGCATCAACACGGCCGACTACACACACACACACACACACACACACACACACACACACACACACACACACACACACACACACACACACACACACACACACACACACACACACACACACACACACACACACACACACACACACACACACACACACACACACACACACACACACACACACACACACACACACACACACACATACATACACAAACGCATGCATGCACACACACATACATGCATCCATGCACACTTAATGCACACACACACACAAACACTGGTAATGATGTTATCTGTACAGTTATATAACCGTCTGTAGTGTGATAGTAAAGGGTTAACCTTCTGTAATGTGGCAGTGAAAGGGTTAACCCTTTGTTGTGTGGCAGTGAAAGGGTTAACCTTCTGTATTGTCGCAGTGAAAGGGTTAACCGTTTGGTATTGCGGCAGTGAAATAAGAAGACTATTCTCGAGGCAGCTCTTCCACAGCCTTCTACGGTTGCTTGCTGAGGATCACAGGGGCTCTGATGCCATGGAACCCAAGAGGATGATGGGAATGTTGTTGTTGTTGTTGTTGTTGTTGTTGTTGTTGTTGTTTTCTCTTCAGGGAACTTGACATTATCCCTGCTAGTGCTTGGCTGTCAACTGCGATTCCTTTGATCTTCTCTGCAGCTCTGAGAGATCTGATGCTTTTTAGAAGTGTTTTCTTTATCTTTTCTGTTATTACGTCAGCAGTGACACGGGTGGCTCATTTGTGCCATGGTTTTAATTTAGTTTTTTTTAAGAATTTAGCTGATTTGATGTCTTAGTCCAATACCTACACCCCCCCCCCCCCCCCCCCCCCCCCCCCGTTTACTTAACTCACTCGGCACTAGTAACAAATGAAAATAAATGAAACACGCTGCTTGGCAACAATGGCAACTAAGAACTAATAGATTGATTTCACACAAAATCAGAAACCTAGCTGTAAGATGAGACAGATCTGCTTAGGCTACGTTCACACTGCAGGCAAAAGTGGCCCAGATTTCTTTCAGATCTGTTTATTTCACAACGCAAATCACAACAATGGCATCTGATTTTTTCAATTCTGATTTGGGCCACTTTCATACATACAGTACGTGGTCCTGAATCAGATACAGGTCTGAATTTGTTTTGATTAGCTGGCCTCCACTGCAGACCTTGTAAAGTAACCTTCTGTATTGTCGCATTGAAAGGGTTAACCCTTTGGTAGTGTATTAGTGAAAGGGTTAACCTTCTGTAGTGTGGTAGTGAAAGGGTTAACCGTCTGTAGTGTGATAGTTAAAGGTTAACCTTCTGTAGTGTTGTTGTGAAAGCGGGTTAACCCCTTGTCGTGGTAGTGAAAGGGTTAACCTTCTGTATTGTCGCAGTGAAAGGGTTAACCCTTTGCCGTGTGGTAGTGAAAGTGTTAACCTTTTGTATTGTCGCAGTGAAAGGGTTAACCCTTTGGTAGTGTATTAGTGAAAGGGTTAACCTTCTGTAGTGTGGTAGTGAAAGGGTTAACCGTCTGTAGTGTGATAGTTAAAGGTTAACCTTCTGTAGTGTGGTTGTGAAAGGGTTAACCCCTTGTCGTGGTAGTGAAAGTGTTAACCTTCTGTATTGTTGCAGTGAAAGGGTTAACCCTTTGGTAGTGTGGCAGTGAAAGGGTTAAACCATACACTGTGACTTCAGTGTCCTCCTCCATGTGTCCGTTCACAGCCAAACTAAATAATCAGACCTGAGTTATACATCAGAATTTAGCACTAAGGTCTGCAGTGTGAACGTAATCTATCGCTGCAGTCGGTGGCAGAGAGATGGAAACATCCCTACATCCATAAAACAACCAAGGAACTCCCAAACGCTAGACATGTGCTACAGGAGCAGGATGGAAGAAACGGCCCACCGCCGCCAGTGGAATTATAGCCCTTTCACACCGGCAGGGCTCCGTGCCGCTGTTTTGCACACGGCACATTTTGAGTAAGGCCCCCCCCCCCCCCCCCCCCCCCCCCGTTTACAACGGAGGACGGTGGAACGTCGGTTCTGCTTAAATAGGTGTAAACGCGGGCTGGGTCGCCAGAAAAGCACCAAGGTTCAGAGGCTCCAGAACGGAGCCTGAACCGGAGCCATGTCTGTCTGAAAGCGCTATCAGTGAACCAAAAGAGAAGACTGCGACAAGGATGGATCCCCCCTGCCGCCCCATCTCTTTACTGTGTACATACGTCCATGCATGCGCTCGAGCTGAAGGCCCTTCCCGTCTCCTCTCCGTCAGCCTCCACCCTGCAGGGGGGAGACAACACCCAGCTCCCGCTCTACTGGTCCTGCTGGAAGCGGGAGTGCGACTACGACGTCTACCTGTCCTTGCCGGTCTACCTGTGCCGGCGGGCCGGAGGCCTGCGTTCAGGTAAAATGATGCCGCCACTGGCATCCCCCCCCCCCCCCCCCCGTCGGCTTGGGGTGCCCGTGTCTGGAATGCTTCTCTCTTCTCCTCGAGTCTGCGTTCTTCCATCGTGTCAAACTCCTTCTAATTTTCGCCTCTATGAACGCCTTGGATGCTAGACTAACCCGTTAACGGCCTTGAATGTTCTCCTGTGTAGACCTGGCACGACAAGAGGTTGCATGAGCGTAATTAGGGATGGGCAGAACTGGTTCTAGTAATAATAATAATAATACATTTTATTTATATAGCGCTTTTCAAGAACCCAAAGACGCTGACAATAAGCAAAACAAAGAACAGAGAAACATAGAACCACAGGGAACAAGCAACAGTATGAATCACAAGACATGAAACCACAGGGAACAAGCAACAGTATGAATCACAAGACATGAAACCACAAGTAACAAGCAACAGTATGAATACACAAGACATAAAACCACAGGGAACAAGCATCAGTATGAATACACAAGACATGAAACCACAAGTAACAAGCAACAGTATGAATACACAAGACATAAAACCACAAGTAACAAGCAACAAATATAAAAGCCAGTAGGGGAACAATCAGGGAAGTAAGGAAACTGAGGGGAGGGAGGGGGGGTGTGGGAGGGACAGGATACGGAGAGAAAGTAGGGAGATGGTAGGTTGGAGGAGGGTGGTTATGGGTAGGGAAGGTTGTATGCTTGGGAGAACAGGTAGGTTTTGAGTCGGGATTTAAAGGTGGAGAGTGAGGGAGAGTCTCTGATGGTCTGAGGGAGGGTGTTCCAAAGTCGGGGTGCAGCTCGTGAGAATGCTCGGTCTTCAAAAACCTTTTTGCGGTTGTGGTATATTCTAAGCACATACCTAAGGTTATTTACAGCACAATGAGGTTGTTATCTGGAAGGAGGGAAAGATCATAAGTGATAGAATGGTCTCCTCATCTGACTTCAAATATAGCCAGCAAGGAATAAACGTGCAGTCAAGACTTAAACCTGGTCTAAGATAGGCATCTTACTCTATATCATCACAACAGTGATTATTCCATACAGTTTACTCACGTCGCGGCAAATAGCAGTACAGTCTGTGGAACCGGTGGAGGCCAGAACCCCCTGGGGGTGGGAATATCTGTCTGGCCTCCCTCTCTCATCAATACAGTCTTCCAGTATCAACAGCGAGGAGGTCTGCTGGTGGCCCCATCCTTTTGCTGATAAGGAGGGAGAGGCCCCTTTTCTCCCCTCTGGGATGAATCAGACATTTTAACATTCCCTTTATATTATTTGATTTCCCCATATACATGGTTTGTGTAATGCATCTATGGACTATCTAGCATTAACCCAGTACAGTCATTGCTTCTAGGTTAATACCAAATAGTCCACAAGAGCCAGCACCAACCCTTATTTACCAGACTGACACTTTGTATTACAACTATGATTTAAAGCTTATATGGTTTACAACAAGAGTGAAATGACACTCTATTACCTTCATAACCAGATTGACATTCTAAATGATATTAAAATCTAATGAGTCAGTTACCTTTTAAATTGATATGGTTGAATTAGTTTCAGTCTAACCTTCTGTAAGTACATTCTTCTTTTAGCAAGTCTGTTCTCTGTTTAGACCAGCTTCCCTCTCCAAGTGGGGTGTAATCACCTACATTTACATACAGTCAACTCGAGATGGTGTTGTTTGTTCTATAGATTAGCCATTGCTTGAGTGGGGGTTGAGTGACTGTTGGGCTGGTGCAGCTGTTTCTAGCATGGTTCCTCATTTAGCCCTTAACAACTGAAACTCAGTTTATTCCAAACGGCACACCAGGCTCTTTGCATATATTTCTAGTTATAGACATATGGATTATGAAATACACAGTCAATGTTACCACACGGTCATCACAGCTGTTATGCCATTTACTATAATGCATAACTTTGAGTCTTCTATTTAGGGATGGGGAAAAACTCACAAAATTACTATTCGATAGTCACTGGGAACTATAGTCACTGGGAACTATAGACACCGGGAACTATTCGAATACTACTAACACCCCCATGATATTGTTTTTTTCTTAACACATTGAGTGCCACACCCCTTTGACCATATATGGGCTAGAGTGCCAGCGCTTTAGTCAATGGGAGGTCGGGAAATTTTGCGAAGGCTTAAACTATATCTTAAATTATGGCTATGGGTCTAAAACACCCCTCGCTTATCAATGACTTGCTTGCAGTCAACATGTACAAAACGGATTGTTTTTTCATTGGTACATTTCCGTTTTATACCGTTTTGAATACGAGTATAGTTTTGGAGAGTTCTAGTAATTCCAGAGAAATTCCGCGATAATAGCTCTTTAGTGGAATACACAAAACAAGTTGTAATTTTTCGGCTGATTTATGAATCGTTTTCAAATAAACGCTAGATTATCGATAGTATATGTGTACTTATGCACGCTAGAGAAGCGGGCTGAAAAATCTATTATCCATGACCTGGTCAGCGCTAACATGATCGCTATGAAAAAAAACATCTGATTAACCCAATACTGGTAAAATAGAGTCCTTACCTCACATCAGATGTTCTGCAAAAAGATTAATCCAATTCCTGATATTCCATTCCAAATATTGATTGCGTTTATTGATCCAACGTTATAGTCCAAAATGCATAATCGACGCTGCTCCCAGTGGGGGGACTCAATGCAATGGTATCCAGCTGCATGCCAGAGGAGGGGAAACCCCGGACCAGACTCTTTTTCTGATGCACATGCCCACCCAATCCGATCCAATGATGTGCAATACCATCTGGGAGACGATAGGTGGCGGTATTTGCCCTTTTCGAGCTCAGAGCCATTCACAATGATAACGTCAGGCTGGATCGATGAAAAATGAATGGATATTCCTAATAAAAGCAAAAACGAGAAAAAGACGAGAAAACTCGTCATTGGCACTCAACGCATGGCGAGTTAAGACGACTAAAGTCGTCGTTGGCACTCAATGTGTTAATAGCGAACGTTATATAATCAAGCAAGCTAGCTTGCTGCTGTACGTCATTGCTAACATCTAGATATTTGCGAGTCTAACGTTATTTCCAGGAACAAAGGCATTCATTCCCGAAAAGTTAAATCGGTGATGCTTGAAATATCTGAGCTTCCACATTAACATATGGTTTTGTTTTTGCTTAAAACGAACGTGAGATAATCCAACAAGCGAGCTAGCTGGCTGCTGTCATTGCTAACCGCTAATGCTATCGTATTTCTGGGAAACAAAAGCATTCATTCCGAGTGTTTACATCACTGATGCTTGAAATGTGAGAACTTAGTGAAACAACATGTGTAACATCTCCAGTCTCTCTTTCTTCATCTTTCTTGTCTGTTCTCCTACCTGGCGAACTGTACCCAGCATGCCGTTCAGCGGTGTAACAATCAATATGCTCCTCTCTCAATACACTACACAGTGTAGGTGCCGGTAAAAACAAGGGAAATTTAATATTTTTTAGACAAAACGATATTCACATAAACTACTCGATTCTTTATAATTTAACGACTATTCAAATATCCGAATGCCCATCCCTAAGCGTGACAGGTGCTGTTAGTGTGGCTGCTTTACGTGGGAGAGAAGGTCCTGTTTGAGTGTGTGTGTGTGTGTGTGTGTGTGGTGTGTGTCTGTGTGTGCATATGTGTGTGTGTGAGTGTATTTGTGTGTGCGCTGGCGGGTGATGGAGCGAGTGTGTCCTACTAGCTACCGTCGGCATGTGAATGAGGGAGATTCTCCGTCGACATTCAGCTGTGGCCTGTGCTGCCCAAGAGAGCCCCCATCAAGCTAATCCACTCGACATCTGCTCAACTGGAAAGGATGGATGATGGAGGGAGGAGGGGGGGATTCTCGATAAGGACTTGACTCCGCTCCGAGAGAGAGGAAGTCATAATCAGTTCACTCCATATTGCATGCTGCAAGTCTGGCACTCGATAATATGTCAAGCTCCCATCTCTGCCTCCGCAGCAAGTCTATCGCTTTTTTCCTTTAATACGTCTCGAAAGTGGTTCTGTGTCGATGCATTATTAATAACCCGGGTTGATAGGCAAAGGGATTAGATTAGATTAGATTCAAATGTATTGTCATCATTATACAGCACAGGTACAGTACAAGAAAAAGAGGTTTGGCAGCGGTAAAGTGCAATAGTAATATACAATGTACTAAGTGATTAAACTGGGTATAAAATATATGAATTAGTACTACTGAGTAATAGTGCTAATCAGATGTATGTACAGAGTTGTAGTATTAATATGTACAGTTAATATGTAAGACACATATGTATAGATATAGTATAAAAAGGAAGGAGGCTTGGGCGGTATTACGGTATACCACGGTATTTAGAAATACCGACGGTATTGAAAATCAATACCGTCAAAATCAGTTGGTTTCAGTTTATATTTACACTGAAACGGAGTTTCGACGGGGACTGCACACACACAGCACGGCCAGCAGAGGGCAGTTTCCTAATGATTGATTGGCTATTGTGAGTCACGTGAGGAGAACACAGAGGTGCATCACACTAACCTCAGTAACCTGTATGCATTTCCTCTATCTATTTAGCAGACTGCTAAAGCTTAAGCATCCTCAAACGTCCAGAACTTTCTAGCCTGTTCTAACCGGTTCTACTATGACATCATACTGAAGTGTAACTTGAATTACACTGTGACACGACTGCAGTTACAATAATAATAATACGTTACAATTGAACGATGAAGCGTCGAAGTTAACCACCGTCACTCCAGCCCACGATGAGCTCCCTGACCACAGATGGCTAACGTTTTGTCAAACGAGCTAAACTTGCACACACTGTCGCATTTGGACAATTAAAGGACTGGAGTCTGTTCGGATTTAAGCAAAACCCTCGCCTCCACGAGTCGCCAGTGGCTTCATCCAGCACAACGAGACTACAAGAGACGGAGGCACTTCTTTGGGAATGTAATATAAAACGGGGTGAGTGAGTGTTGACATTTTTTAATCATAATGCAACTGGCTCACGTTGATACGAAGCTAACTAGCTACCATTAGCTCACGTCGATACCTGGATGGTGGCGGCAGTGGCTACTGGCTACCTTCTGTGATTTGTTTACTTCGAGGTTGAAGAAAGTGCACTTTCAGGTTGAAAGAACGGCCCTAATCTCAACGTGTTTCAATATAAGCAAGCGTTATGTATGGTGATAATAACGAGTATATTGTTAGCTCCGCCGCTGGATGCTGCAGGCTTCTGGCTACCATTCTGAGAGCTAACGATAGTAGTACTGGATGCTGCGGGCTAACTGGCCATCTCCGTGATTTGTTTACCGTGTAACACGGGTTGCCACCCCCCCCCCCCCCCCCCCCCCCCCGCTGATGAAAATGAAAGTCATACCATATACCGTATACCGGGGTATTAGGTCATCACAGTATGACGGTATGAAAAAAATGATACCGCCAAAGCCTAATGCAGGTATGTACAGACAGATGTGGATAGATATATACGGTAAAAATAAATATAATATTATACATGCTATCATACAGAGTTATGTGTTAAGCATGTGTATAAGTAGGTATATATAGAAGGATTGTATACAGGTATATTTCAGACAGATATGGATATATATATATGCGGTATATTATACAGCATATAATTATATAAATGTATACCATATAAACAGCACTATTCTCCATGCTATATATGCTATATAGACTATATTATGAGGTAGGTAGTTGTGATTATTATGATTACCGTGTAGTATCTACAGATATGTAAAAAGGATTATATGCAGGTATGTACAGACAGATGTGGATAGATATATATATATGGTAAGAATAAATATATATATATATATATACGGTCTCTACAGCATTATACATATATATATATAATACGTATACAGTATGTGCATGAATATATAATGAAAACGTTTCCACTTGAGCTTTTCTCGTACGTTGGTTGTTTCCTCAGTAGCTGTTTGCACTGAGATGGTATTCTGGACCGCAGGTCTGAGTCCCCGGCCGTGTGATGCATGCGGGCTGCGCTCTCTCTCTCTCTCTCAATCTCTCTCTCTCTCTCGCCCTCTCTGCCCTCGTTCTGTGACCCGGGTCGCCGTGTGTGCAACTCGTATGTTTCACAAAAGAGCCCCCCCCCCCCCCCCCCCCCAACGTATGCATTCACGTGGTCGGTCGCATGACCCCTGAGTCGGAATACGTACGCATTCATGTGCACTCGGGCGCGTGAGCCGGGTTTTTTGTCGGTGTGTACTCATCTGGACTCGTCTTCACATGTGTACAATGTGTACAGCGTGTGGAGTTGTAAGCATGTGCACTCGCGTCACAGCCACGACCCTTGGGGGTAGAGAGAGAGGTTAAAGGAACATGCCAACATTTTGGGGGAAATAAGCTTACCGTCTTCTCCAGAGAGAGAGACAAGAAGATGGATACCAGTAAGGCTGAGACCACTTATCGATTTATCGATAATTATCGATAACTGCGTGAAATCGATAAGTGGGCATCATTTATCGATATTTTTATATATATATATTTTTTTTTAAATACTTTATACTATACTAAAATACTAGGTCTTGTGGCATGTTTTAGTTAAAACATCCCCATTTCATGTCAATTCAGTTGAATTGCAACTCTGCACTGTGCATTCAATATGCAGCGCACTCCTCCATCACATCCAGAGACCACCGACTGTAACATGAGAAGGATCACTGTGGTAGTTTTGAATGGAAAAATCTGTAACACTGAAGATGGCAGCAACAACAAAGAATTGCTGCAAAATAAACATACATTTGTTGTTTAAATTGTTAATTTTTTTGTAAACATAAAAAAAATATATATAAAGGTGGCGCAGTGGGCAAGGCGCTCGCCACCAACGCAGGAGATGCTGGGTTCGAGCCCAGCTCTCGGCATTGCTACCAGCTTGGCTGGTCGTTCATACTAATACAATTGGCAGTGTTAGGGGGTGGGAAGCTGGTGGGTGGGGATCGGACGTTGTGGACAGCGACTCCTACAGGTCGGTTGGTGCGCCTGCGCAGCAGAATCAAGAAGCGACGGGGGCGGCCGTGTCCCTCCCACGCAGACCCTCGCCGCTGAGAGATCGCGCTGTTTCAGGTGAAAAGATGCAACGGCTGCCTCCTCGAGTACCGGAGGGGACACGTGATGCAAGGCTTCGTCCACATTGCAGCCGGCTTGTGGGAGGCGTGGCCTAACAACGTTAAAGACAGGGGGAGGGTAGAATTGGACAATATACGAAATTGGGGACGGGAGAAAAATAGAAAAATGGGGAGAAAAAGTAGATAAAAAAAAAAATATATATATATATATAAATACTAGTGTTGTCACGATACTGGAATTTCGACTTCGATACGATACCTTGAAAAGTATCGATACTTTCAATACTTTCAATACCAAAAAAAAATTAGAATTCTTTTTTTTATTATTATAATAATATATATTTTTTTTTAACAAATTTTGCTTTTGTTGCTGGTTGATTCTCCTCAGCTTCTCTCTGGTACTATACGAGAAGATAAATACACTTTTAAAACCCTTTGTTTATCTTTAGATCAGAGAGAGAGAGAGCGAAAGAGAGAAAGAGAGAGTGGCTGCTGGAGATTTTAGGTCTACTGAGCGCACCTTTCTAGTTATGACCCGAAAACAAGGGTACTTGAGAGAGAGACGAGAGAGAGAGATATGCTCGGAGCATTTATTAACGTTACATTTTCAACAAC
>NC_140166.1:133639585-133747085 GCF_963971535.1 Notolepis coatsorum | reverse complement strand
TCACCATCAGTACTCCATCAGTACTCCATCAGTACTCCATCATTACTCCATCAGTACTCCATCAGTACTCCATCAGTACTACATAATTACTCCATCAGTACTCCATCAGTACTCTCACCATCAGTACACCATCATTACTCCATCAGTACTCTCACCATCAGTACTCCATCAGTACTCTCACCATCAGTACTCCATCATTACTCCATCAGTACGCTCACCATCAGTACTCCATCAGTACTCCACCAGTACTCCATCAGTACTCCATCATCATTACTCCATCAGTACTCCATCATTACTCCACCAGTACTCCATCATCAGTACTCCATCAGTACTCCATCAGTACTCCATCATTACTCCATCAGTACTCCATCATTACTCCATCAGTACTCCATCAGTACTCCATCAGTACTCCATCAGTACACCATCATTACTCTCACCATCAGTACTCCATCAGTACTCTCACTATCAGTACTCTCACCATCAGTACTCCATCAGTACTCTCACTATCAGTACTCTCACCATCAGTACTCCATCAGTAGTACTCTCACTATCAGTACTCTCACCATCAGTACTCCATCAATACTCTCACTATCAGTACTACATCATCAGTACTCCATCAGTACTCCATCAGTACTCCATCAGTACTCCATCAGTACTCCATCATTACTCTCGCCATCAGTACTCCATCAGTACTCGCACTATCAGTACTCTCACCATCAGTACTCCATCAGTACTCTCACTATCAGTACTCTCACCATCAGTACAGGGTATTAAGTACTCTCACCATCAGTACAGGGTAGTAAGTAGTAGTACTCTCACCATCAGTACTCGTAAAGTACAACTCAATTGAAGGCCTTATAAGGCATTAAAAAGTCTTACATTTAATTTGCACAGGTGTTCATTTCTTTGGGGGGGGGGGGGGGCAGCCTGGCTGTCGGGAGATGAAATAATATTAAATATATGAAATGTTTTTGTAGTCATGTCTTAATTTCCATTCCGTACACATACTAGTTTTCTTTCAAATACAAGGGCACGATTGATTGGAATAACTATCAAAATAAAGCAATACAATTTTAAGTTCATAATTGACCAAGATCAAACGTAGATAGAAAACATATTTCTTATCTATGTTCCATCAGTATTTCTGTCCCTTCCCTCTGTGATTTATACAGTTATTTTCATTGTCTTCAATATGTATAATAACATAATGTTTTTGTTTGTGTTTAATGTATTTTCTGAAATACACCGATCTATTAACATCATTGTATTTGTTCTTTGTACGTCTTTTAAATGTGCTAAATAAACTAAACCGTCTTCCCGTCAGAGCCGAGGACGACTACTCGGAGGAGGAGGATGACGACGACGACGACGAGGATGAGGAGGAGGAGGAGTACGACGGGGAGATCCCTCAGCCGGAGCTGGAGCCCAGGAGCCGCAGGTGCCTGATCGGGGAGCCCGGCGTCAGCGTGATCCCCGAGGGCCCCACCAGCAGCGAGGAGGAGGAGGACGAGGAGGAGGACAGGCACAGGGAGGACAGCGACTCGGACGGCCCTGTGCTCTACAAGGACGAAGACTCAGAGGATGAGGACGAGCCCCCGATCAGTACGCTTCCCTTTTTCTTTTTTGCTAAAAGAGTTCCCGCTTCCGAGTAGGGCTGACCCTTATTAGTCGAATAGTCGACTAATCGATCGAAAGGAGCCGTAGTCGACTGCCAACCTCTTAGTCTAATGCAATTTTTTTTTAATTATTATGTTTTTTTTTATGTTTTTTTTTTATCGTTATTTCCAAAAGAAAAGAGGCCTAGAAGCGTGGCTAACGCTAATGGCACACATACCAGAGGCTAACTGCCTAAGAAAACAGGCACAGAGGCACTGAAAGAGGATTTCACCCATCTAATGAACACACTCGACTAGACAAATATCAAGATGTATCCATCAGTGGACCAATTGCATGCTTTCGCAGAGCAGAAGCCTTCCGTCGACTCCTTCAGACATTACAGCCCAAATGGAATGATAAAAAAAAGATTTTTTCTTTTTTTTTCTTTTACTATTTTCTTTCATAGTCGACTAATAGTCGACTATCGGCTAATTTTGGCGACTACAAGTCGACTATACAAATCCTTAGTCGGGGACAGCCCTACTTCCGAGTTTAGATTCTCAAACGCACACTGGATTTGTATCGGTAGCATTGTTCTTAGTGGCGCCGTTGCATTTTACATTTACATTTAATCATTTAGCTGATGCTTTTATCCAAAGCGACTTACAAGTTCTGTACGACAAGTCAGCAGGAAGGAAGGGTACTCAACTCTATCAGCTGAGTAACCATGTTCATCAAAGTGTTCAGACTTGAGTGCTACAGTGTTGAGTGTATGTTCGTATATTAGGAAGAGTGCATGACAGTAGAGGACAGTAAGACGGTTAGTATTTTTCTTCCTTTCAGATATTGGTCAGATATTGGTCCGTTGGTCTGAATAACATGTAGAGGGTTAGTGTGGATGTTGTTGATCTTAGTCCATTACAGTTCAGTATTTTCTTTCATGTGATTTTCACATTGTGTCATGTATGTTGTACTGGTTTGAATGTTGCGTCCTTGCTGTGTTACATTACATGTGCAAGTTGAACATTTCAGACCTTTATTTCAACTCGTAAGACACTGAGGTTACCCTCATTTACAGCGACGAGGTTTACAAGACATGACACAGTTTTATCAGCGATTTCATACATACAGGCACAATAGATAAGAATAAACAATAAAAGATCAGCTAAGACGGTTACAAGTCGACACACGGTGGTCTGAGATCATACTTTTAAACGCAGCAAGAACCTTCAGCTTCAGAGTCAGCTGGAGGGTATTCCAGGTGTTGGAAGCATCAAAGGAAAAGGCAGTTATTCCTAGTTCAGAGCAAACTGGCGGAACCCTAAGAACCAACCAGTCATTTGAACGTGTAGAATAGGTTCCAAGATTCCATTCCAACAGTGTTGTGATGTAAGAGGGAGGTTTAAGTTTAAGGGCTTTAGAAATAAACAAATACCAATGATAGTTACGCCTCTCAACCAGAGAAGGACATCCAACCTTCCCATAAAAGACACAGCGGTGGGTATCTTATCTGTCACCAGTAATAAATCGAAAGGCAGAATGATAGACTGCAGATGTGCAACATCCTGCAATTTTGGAAAACCTCAAACACTCGTTTCCAGGCCTAGAAAAGTAATTTTTTCATAATCTGCTTTTCAAAGATTCAAGTATTTTAACATCAAGCTGGTAGATCTATGTAGCTTTGAGGGAATTATGACCCAAATTACACATTCCCTTGTACGTACAAAGTGGTCGCTGTAGCCAACTAAAGCAAGAACAAGTTATTCACCCAAATACCAGTCATGGGATTTGTGTAATTGAATAGTCATGTAAAGGTCATAGAGTTTGATTAATGCAGGACCATCTGCCACCCGAAGACAATACGCATAATATAATCTAGACGCTTTCAGCTGCTCTGCTCTTAGTGACGGCTCACAGGAAACGCACTTTGCATCTGTGACACTGTGTCCTCGTTCTTACACGACTTTTACATTTACATTTAGGCATTTCGACTTTTATCCAAAGCGACTTACAAGTTCTGTGCGACAGGTCGGCACGAAGGAAGGGTACAACTATCAACTGAGTAACAATGTTCATCAAACAGTGTTGAAACTTGGGCGCTGCAGTGTTGAGTGCATTGTAGTAGAGACATATTAGTACAGTAGGTAGTAATATAGGCAAGGGAGATTAATTAGTGGAACAGTGCATGGATGGAAGACAGTTTTTTTTTAAAGTATGTACTTTTTATTTATTTATGTAACCTTTATTTAACCAGGAAGTCCCATTGAGATACAAGATCTATTTTGCAAGGGAGACCTGGCCAAGATGACAGCAATAACATTTGCAATATATCAGACAGCAATAAAATGTGCGATACATCACACAAGAACATAATAAAAGTGCATGTATACAATATACAATACATCACATGTAAACACAAAAACTACATGTCTACATAATAGTAAAAGTGTATGACAGTAAAATACAGGGTAATACAGTAATTTTACAGTTTTCTAGTTGGGACCCGACTACAGAAAGCAGCGACATTCTTCTTGTAGGAAGTTATGTAATACAGATTTAAATTCGCAGAGAGAGACCAGGGTATCTAAGTGGATATGGTCCTGTAGCCCATTCCATGCCAAAGGTGCGAAGCTTGAAAAAGCTGTTCTTCCTACGTAGTTCAGTGTGTATTCTTGTGTTTTTTTAAAGTAGCCATCTTGTGGACCTGGTATGGTAGCTGCTAGAGAGGCAAAGCTAATTAGATTGGAAAGATATAGGGGAAGCTTCCCTAGGATGGCCTTATATATAAAAACAAACATGTGTGTTTCAAGTGTGTGTGTGTATTTGTGTACTTACTTTGAGTATGTGTGTCTCTGCTTGGCTCTGTACCCAGGCGCCTTGGCCTGCAGGGTGAAGAGGAAGGACACCTTGGCTCTGAAGCTGAGCAGTCGTCCCTGCGCCCCAGAGAGGGACCGGTTCATCCAGGCCAGGAGCACCAGGGACGACCACCCTCCGGGACAGACCGGCCTGACGTGGCAGAGCAGGGAACAGTGGGAGGCCATCCGCACACAGATCGGAACTGCACTGACGAGGCAATAATCATAATAATAATAATAATTAATGTAAGGCTGAGACGATATGCCATTTCGAAGAATCGATAAATCGGGACCAAATTATCGATAAATATAGATATTTGTATTAGTATAAAAAATATATATCTTTTATTATTATTTAAACAGCAAATGTATGTTTATTTTGCAGCAATTCTTTGTTGTTGCCGCCATCTTTAGTGTTACAGATTTCCCCATTCAAAACTACCACAGTGATTCTTCTCATTTTATAGTCGGTGGTAGGGGTGGGCGATATATCGAGTATACTCGATGTATCGCGGATTGTTCTACCTGAGATGTAGTACTGTACTATATCGCGAACATCGAGTATTAGTTTATATGGCGCCGCCCGCGGCCGAGAGACACTCGCAGTGCTTTCCTCGAGAAGCGCTGCAGTCAGAGTGCAGACTCCTGCTTTCCTCTCTCTCACACACCCGCGGCCCGCCCACTCTACGTCACACACACACACACAGAGACAGAGAGGCGGTGCCAAGTCAGCGGCTCAGTGCACATGTTGTTTGGAGGAGACGGGGAATGAGGAAAGAAGAGTTTAGCGAGTTATTTATTTTATTTATTCCGAAACGACAATGGAAGATGGAGCCGGTGCCACTGCCGAGGCGGATGAACTGGTTCCAAAAAAGAACAGTACTGGATCCGTCGTCTGGCGGTGGTTTGGTTACCGCAAGGAAGATGTTGAGACGGTTACCTGCAAAATATGCAGCAGAGCAAACCCGTTGCCACAAAAGGTAGCAGTACCACCAATTTGTTCCACCATTTAAAAATACACCCACTACAAAATGAAGAGTGCGTGAAACTCTAAAGTCAAAGCAACCAGCCCAGATGCAAATGACTCTGGCTTCTTCATTTTCAAAAGCGATCCCGTATGACAAAAAAAGTAAACAACGGAGAGAAATCCATATCCAATCAAAAGGGCAACGGCGCCCTCTGCTGCCACATCACAGAGAGAGCGGGTTGAAACGGAGTTGTCTGTTGATGCTGACAGATCCCCTACAGTGGTGGAAGATTTACCCCTTTTGCAAAATAAAATGTTCTAATAGAAACCACCACTAATGACTACAGTACAGTATAAATAAAGAATGGTTTAATGCAGACATATGTTGCAGGGACTACTAGAATCATCATGTTGGCGTGACTGTATTTTATTTAATTTTTTTAAGTGCTTTAGAGGAAATGTAAAAATATCACGATATATATCGTGTATCACGATATATATCGTGTATCGCGATATAGCCAAAATATATCGCAATATCATTTAGAGGCCATATCGCCCAGCCCTAGTCGGTGGTCTCTGGATGTGATGGAGGAGTGCACTGCATATTGAATGCACAGTGAGTTGCAATTCAACTGAATTTACATGAAATGGGGATGTTTGAACTAAAACATGCCACAAGACCTAGTATTTTAGTATAGTATAAAGTATTTAAAAATATATATATTTAAATTAAATATATTTTTTTACATACCGGTATGCAAATATATCGATATGTGACGCCACTTTTCGATATCACGCAGTTATCGATAATTACCTTGAAGTGCTTAAAGTGCTTGATTTTTTACCCAGAAAAAGTCAATGTCTGGAATTCCTTGAAAACAGCCCATTTCTTGACAAGGTGCTTAAAAGTCCTTGAAATTCAAATCAACTATTCGCGTTGAATGTTTTGTTCATCCATGATCAAATTGTTCTGAATTAAGAAATCGTCTCGCGTGCTCCAACTGCTTTTCCTCATTTATTCGCGTGTGATGCTCTAGCTCGCTCTAGCTGGCAAGCAGGCCAAGAAGATGCTTTTAAAAAAAACAGGATTTAAAGTGAATTGTATCCTTCGAGTGACATCCTTGAAAATGAAAAATAGTGCTTGGAAAAGTACTTAAAAGTCCTTGAATTTCATTTAGCAATGTCTGTGGGAACCCTGCATTTATATAGCGCTTTTCTAGACACTCAAAGCGCTCCCCACAATGTAGGGTGGAAATGGCCTCCTTCACCGCCACTGTGTAGCACCCAACCTTGGGCTATGCAGGCTCAATGGCTGCCATACACTGGCACCCGGCACACATCACACTACACAATAGGTGGCCTTGATGTCAGAGACCTGATTGGGAATTTGGCCAGGAATGCAATGACAAACACATCATGGTGCTCTATCTGTCTGTACATATAATCCGTTTTACATATCTGTAGATACTATATCTATATCTGTACATATCTGTAGATACTATATCTATATCTGTATATACTATATCTATATCTGTACATATCTGTAGATACTATATCTATATGTGTATATACTATATCTATATCTGTACATAATATATCCCTTACCCACTCTTACTAGTTACGCTCTGTTCATACATCTGATTAGCACTATACTCAGTAGTACTGATTTATATATTTTATATCCAGTTTACTGTTACATTTGCACTCTGGTTGGATGCCAAACTTATTTTTGTTGTACTGTACTTGTGCTGTATGATGACAATACATTTGAATCTAATGTAATCTAATGAAATCTAATCTAATAATGATTGCACTGGCACTGATGATTGTGGTTTCAGCTGAAAATAGCCATTGCTCATTGAAAGGAGCTATCAAAGGACAGCTTCTTAGATGGCCTAGATTTTTGTCAGAATGATGAGTGATGAAAGTGTATAAAAATAGTATTCTGCCCCCCCCCCCCCCCCCCCCCCCCCCTAGACGACTAAGCCAGAGACCTTCTGCTGAGGAGTTGGAGCAAAGAAACATCCTTCAACGTAAGTGTCTGTTCTTCCTCACCTTTCTCTTCAACGTAAGTGTCTGTTCATCCTCATCCTTCTCTTCGACGTTAGTGTCTGTTCATCCTCATCCTTATCTTCGACGTAAGTGTCTGTTCTTCCTCACCTTTCTCTTCGACGTAAGTGTCTGTTCTTCCTCACCTTTCTCTTCAACGTAAGTGTCTGTTCATCCTCATCCTTCTCTTCGACGTTAGTGTCTGTTCATCCTTATCCTTATCTTCGACGTAAGTGTCTGTTCTTCCTCACCTTTCTCTTCGATGTAAGTGTCTGTTCTTCCTCACCTTTCTCTTCAACGTAAGTGTCTGTTAATCCTCACCTTTTTCTTACGTAAACCAACCTCCTCATTCCTTTCTTTAAAGAATAGTCTCTCCATCACATTTACATACATTTACATTACGTCTCACTCAAGTAAAATGTCCCTTTGAGAATTTTAGTAAACCAGAGCCTTTGATAAGATAAGATATTCCTTTATTGATCCCCTTGGGGAAATTCAGCATCATAGCATCATAGTGTCATAGCAGCTTGGGGGAGGGGGAGGGGCGGTACAGGTATGGTCAGGGTAATAGTAGAAAGACTTAAATATAGGCGATAAAAATGGAACTGAATATAAAAATATGAGAGAAATAAACAGTATAAACAATATAATTAATTCTAAATATAAAAATATGAGAAAGATAAACAGTGTAAACAATATAATTAACTCTGAATATAGAAATATGATCAGGATAAACAGTGTAAACAAAGGTGCAGATGACGGTCTGTATTCTATTATTTATTACTATTATTTATATGAATGAGGTCACATGTAGAATAGATTCTTACACCATTTCTTCACAACTTGATTAGAAGTGAGATAGACGTGAATTTAACAATTGATGTAAGAACAAGTGCACCATTTCTGACGGTTTAAAACAGAACAAGTGGACCCTGACGGTTTGACGGTCTGATGTAGTATTTCCCCAGAAGTTCATGTGGCTTAGTATGGCCTGAAGTCTTATGTAGTACATGTCCAAATTTCATAAAGATCCGTTCAGAAATTAGTGATTAGGAGTGATTTTGCTAAACTGTGTACAAAAGAAAAGCTCTGTTTTCTCATAGACTTCAATTCATTCTGCGGTTTTTCTCTTCCTGTTTTCGCTCATAACTTTTCACCTAGATCCCTGATTCCTACATCTAGGCTACAACCCTGTCCAATAATTTTCGAGATCGCCAAACGATTGACTGAACTAGAGCCCCAAGAGTGGGGAGTAGTATTTGCGCAATACCGTGTACTTTGCGCAAGCCTCAAATATCGGCATGTAACTCGAGAACCGCTGAACGGATTTTGTCACCTGAAAGGACTATCGACAGGAAACAAATGGGGCTTTAATTCGATATATATATATTGTATTACACACCTGAGCCACTAGTGGTTGCCAAAGTGCCGGTGGGCAAATCGTCCTCAAGAGGGCCCACATGTGGGCCCTTGCAAGGTACAAGTGCACCCTTTCTGACGGTTTGAAACAGAACAAGTGCACCCTTTCTGACGATTTGAAACAGAACAAGTGCACCCTTTCTGACGGTTTAAAATGTGAATCTAAAGCAAAAGTCACCTTTTCTGCAGCCAAAGACAGTTCTTCATGTTGGGACCAAATTTATATTAGTTTTCTCCCCTTCTCTCTCTCTCTCTCTCTCTCTCTCTCTCTCTCTCTCTCTCTCTCTCTCTCTCGCTCTCGCTCTCTCTCACTCTCACTCTCACTCTCACTCTCTCCAGCCAAGAATCCGGCTGACAGACAAGCTGAAGTCAGAGAGATCAAGCGGAGGCTGACTAGGAAGGTATGGACATCACACACACACACACACACACACACACACACACACACACACACACACACACACACACACACACACTTACAGACACACTTAATTTGAGCAGTTTGCATTTTGTACTTTAGTTTGTATATTGTATATTTTGTATGGTGTTTGGACTCTATTCTTTTAACTTTTTTTTACTGTATGAAGCACAATCCCAGGGGGCTCATACAGAACCAAGCATTTCACACTAACGTAAGTTTATACAAGACAAATAAAACAAAACGTTATCTACTTTTTCTCCTCCTTTTTCAATTTTTCTCCCATCCCAATTTAGCCGTGCCAATTCTCCCCTCCCCTGTCTTGAACGTTGCTTGCATGTGCCCCCCACTGGCCGGTTGTAGGGAGGATATAAGCCCGTCATGTGTCCCCTCCGATACATGTGCAGGCAGCCAGTCGCATCTTTTCACCTGCCAGCGCGGACTCTCATTTGGCGAGGAGTAACGTGTAGGAGACTCACACTGCCCTCGCCATTTTCCTGTCTCTGCTGTACAGGCGCCCCAACCGACCTGTAGGAGTCGCTGTCCACAACGTCCAGATTGCCACCCATTGACTTCCCACCCGCTAACTCTGCCAATTGAGTTAGTATGACGGCCGGCCAAAGCCGGAGGCAACACCGACAGCCGGATTCGAACCCGGTGTCTCTTGCGTTGGTGACGAGCGCAATGTCCGCTGCGCCACCCAGCCGCCCTAAATAAAACAAAACTTGAAACACACACACACACCATCCTACATGTAAATAATGTATTTGTCAACTGATTTGTCACCTTGTGCTTACTTTCTCTCTACTGTAGCTGAGTCAAAGACCCACAGTTGCTGAGCTACAAGCGAGGAAGATCCTGACATTCCACGAGTACGTGGAGGTCACAAACGCCCACGACTATGATCGCAGAGCAGACAAGCCGTGGACCAAGCTGACTCCTGCAGATAAGGTACTCCGTCTCATTCTCGTCTCCAGAAGACCCACTGACGAGCCGGTTAACCCTTTCACTGCCACACTACAGACGGTTAGTTAAAGGGTTAACCTTATGTAGTGTGGTAGTGAAAGGGTTAACCTTATGTAGTGTGGTAGTGAAAGGGTTAACCTTCTGTAGTATGGTAGTGAAAGGATTAACTTTATGTAGTGTGGTAGTGAAAGGGTTAACCGTCTGTAGTGTGGTAGTGAAAGGGTTTACCTGTAATGTGGGAGTGAAAGGGTTTCTGTAGTGTGGTAGTGAAAGGGTTAACCTTCTGTAGTGTGGTAGTCAAACGGTTAACCTTCTGTAGTGTGGTAGTGAAAGGGTTAACCGTCTAGTGTGGGAGTGAAATGGTTTATGTAGTGGTAGTGAAAGGGTTAACCGTCTGTAGTGTGGTAGTGAAAGGGTTAACCGTCTGTAGTGTGGTAGTGAAAGGGTTAACCTGTAATGTGGGAGTGAAAGGGTTTCTGTAGTGTGGTAGTGAAAGGGTTAACCTTCTGTAGTGTGGTAGTCAAAGGGTTAACCTGTAGTGTGGTAGTGAATGGGTTAACTTATGTAGTGTGGTAGTGAAGGGGTTAACTTATGTAGTGTGGTAGTCAAAAGGTTAACCTTATGTAGTGTGGTAGTGAAAGGGTTAACTTATGTAGTGTGGTAGTGAAAGGGTTAAGCCCCTACTTAACTGACCCATCTCAAACCTTGCCCTCTTTTCTCGATCCTCCAATCACGATCGTTGCCTCCCTCGAGACAAACTAAGCAACAGTTGTGACCGGAGGATCAGGAAAAGAGGGCGGGGCTTGAGGTAGGTCAACTGACGTACGTCTCACTGTATTCCCATTTTTTTTCTAGGCTGCCATTCGGAAAGAGCTCAACGACTACAAGAGCTCTGAAATGGAGGTCCACGAGGACAGTCGGATCTACACAAGGTACATCTGCATTACTTCGAACTATACTCAGTTTATACCTACCTACTGCTTTCACTGTCTACAACTGCCCTACTCTGTAATCATAGTACTATATCTATATCTGTACATATCCCTTACCTACTCTTACTAGTTGCATTGCTGTCCAGTATGACTACCATAGTGTCTTTATACCTGTATCACTGTACATATTAACACTTTCCGTGCCAGCCATGCAGTGCCTTTGAACCCTGTTGCGTGCCAACGGTCTATTGAATGACAGAACGCTCACATTTGTGAACGCACAAACGATATCTTAAATTATGGCTATGTGTCTAATATGACCGTCGCTTATCAATGACTTGTTTGCAGTCAACATTGTCGAAACGGATTGTTTTTTAATCGGTTCATTTCCGTTTTATACCATTTTGAAAAACGCTATTTTTTTTTAAGTTTCAGAAGAAAATAAAGATTCTGCAGGAATCGCGCTTTACTGTAATACACTGGAATACACAAAATACGTTGTCATTTTTCAGCCTATTTATGAATCGTTTTCAAATAAACGCTAGATTATCGATAGTATATGTGTACTTATGCACGCTATAGAAGCTGGCTGAAAAATCGATTATCTTATTTCCTGATCGCACACACACACACATACACACATACGGGACACGTTGATATATCTGTGAAAATAGCTCTGATTATCCCAATTCTGGTCAAATAGATTCCTTACCTCAGATCAGATGTTCTCCAAAAAGATTATTCCAATTCCTGATCGCCATTCCAAATATCGATTGCGTTTATTGATCCAACGCTGGGTACTGGAAACACGTATTCTCCGCTGTTCTGATAGTGAGCAATGACTGGGATCGTCTCCGGTTACATGTCTGACAAGTAAAATGTGGATTCCGGATTCTTTTTTTCCCATGCGTTTCATTCAGTCCATTCCAATGGGGTGCAATACCATCCGGAGAGACGATAGGGGGCGGTATTTTCCCAATGGAGCTCAGAGAGAGTTCTAGTGGTAACGTGAGGCTAGATTGATGAAATATGAATGGAAATCGCTAATAAAAACACATTGAGTGCCACGGACGCGTTTTGTCGTTAGTTCATGCCGACCTTTGAGTGCCCCCGACGCTATATAGCGTTTGTATGTTGTTGTTGTTTTTTTTATTGGCGATTTTAATTCATATTTCATCAATCGAGCCTCGGGTTAGTGCTGCAGAGTCTCTCTGAGCTCAATTGGGAAGATACCGCCCCCTATCGTCTCTCCCTATGTAACTGCACCCCATTACTTTACACTGACGAAGGGGGGGTGGCCAGTTTCCTAATTTTATTTACCCAGCACTGTAATCAATAAGCGTGATCGATATTTGGAATGGCGATCAGGAATTGGAATAATCTTTTTGGATAACATCTGATCTAAGGTAAGGAATCTATTTGACCAGTCTTAGGATAATCAGAGCTATTTTCACAGCGATATATAAGTGTTTGCCCTATGTGTGGCTGTGATCGCTGATGAGGAAATGAGAGAATCGATTTTTCAGCCCGCCTCTATAGCGTGCATAAGTACACATATACTATCGATAATCTAGCGTTTATTTGAAAACGATTCATAAATAGGCAGAAAAATGACAACGTGTTTGTGTATTCCAGAATATTCCAGTAAATGCCTTTTATCACAGAATCTTTATATTTTCCTTGAAAACAAGGGCTTTTCAAAATGCTATAAAACGGAAATGAACCGATTAAAAAAACAATCCGTTTCGACAATGTTGACTGCAAACAAGTCATTGATAATCTGACAGGCAGATTAGACACATAGCCATAATTTAAGACAGATATTATGCGTTCACAACGCTATCATTGAAGTGGCTGGTGGCATTTAACCATGCTTTACCACGTTAACACTTTCAGTGCCACCAGGGGGCGCACGACTTAGTGCTTGAATGCCACCATCCACTTCAATGTTAACGTTAATATCGCCTAATCTATGTTTTAATGTTTTATGTGTCTAATCTGCCCGTCGCTTATCAAAGAATCATTTTCCAGTCAGTGCTGTCGAGGCAGATTGGTTTTTTATCACTTCATTTCCGTTTGAGAGCATTTTGAAAAGCACCCGTTTTGAGGTAAAAAACAGCCCATTCTGGGCCATTCTGTGATAATCGTCTTTTACTGGAATATTCCAGAACGTTGATATTTGTCGGCCTATTTATGAATAGTTTTCAAATAAACGCTAGATGATGAATATTATACGTACACGCACGCCCATTCGAGCCGCGCGCTGATAATAGCCGTTTTCATTTCCTCATGGATTTTACAGTGAAACCGATAGAGCACATTTCACAAAACAGCTTATATCTTCATCAAAACGAGTCTGATTATCCTAACACTGATAACATAGATTCCTTACCTGACATCAGATGGTATCCAACTGGTATATTCCAATTCCTGATCACCATTCGAAAAAATCGATAAGTGTATAGATCTAACGTGTATACAGTAGAACTCATGATCCGCGGCGCTCAGAGGATCCATAATGAACTCTGGTAACCCCGGCTGCATCAGTGGACTGGAAAATGTGGAGTACAGGATTTTTTTCCCCATCCATTTTCATTGAGTCCATTCCAAAATCCCTGATGTCATCTGGGAGACGATAGGGGGCGCTTTTTTCCACATCTGATCGCCGGCGGCTCTTGGGTAGGCTAGGGTAGGCTCGCGTGATGCAATATGATTTCAGATCGCTTAAAAAATTCAGAGAAATCTCGTGAGTGGCTTTCAACATAACTATTATAAATCCGAGAAAACTCATGAGTGGCAATCAAAGTGGTAATGGCCGGCACTGAAAGTGTTAATCAGCTGTGATAATTGATGTGATGCCCTCTGTTCCTCCAGGTTTCACCGGCCCTAGTGTCCCCGTCCTCCTGGACAGTGAAGCACTTAATTGCCAACCGGCAGAGTCTCTGGCAAAAGCAGAGAGTGGGGGGAGGGGGGGGCCTGCTCCCTAAAACAGACGACCCCCTCTCTTCCTGTTTGTGAATGTACTGTACAGATAATCAGGGATGACCTGGAAACACGGACTGAAAACAGGACCTCCACTCCTCCTCCTCCCTATCCCTCTATTTCACCACACGGCTTTCACTATAAAACTGAGGGAGGGGGGGAGCTGCGGCGGGTGGGGGCCGAGGAACAGATGCAGTATTTTCTCCCTGACGAAGGGGGAGCCACGTGCCAACAAGGTGGAGAGGCGGGGGGCGGGGGGGTTGTTGGGCGAGGGACGCGCTGGAACCCTCCCACCTGGAGAGGGCTTTGCACTCACTCTGCCAAAATGTGGTGTCCCTCAGGGACTCTTCTCGGGGCCTAGTCCAAACCTTTAAAAACCGCCTCTTTCTATGTTGCCTTTTACCTGCTTTTACTCCATATGGCACAGCTAAATCATGTTGTTAATAACATACAATAATAATAGTGATAATAGCGATGACGGTGACAATAATAATAAAATACACAGTAATAATAGATATTAGAGAGACTAAAGGCTGCAGCGAGCGAGAGCGGGTCATGAAGATGAGAGACCGGGACGTGTGTCATTATTATGGGACTGGACTTGCTCTGGGATATTGTGCGTATTTTGTGTTATCGTGTATAGATTGCTGTGATATCTAAAGAATGAAATGTGGAGAGATCTAACGACGAGATATTCTGTAATGCACAAGATTTTTATATTGTAATTTTGATCAAATTTTTTTTTTTTTTAAGCCTTTTTCTTTTCGTTTTCCTGTATTTATGTTTGTGACATGGTGGCCATTTCAGCTTCAAGCTATAGGGAACGGTGGAAGTCGGGAGGTTATAGCAGGTCGTAACACGTGCCAACGCCACCTCTATGCCTGAGAGACTGATAGAACGCAGGTATTTCACATCACTGCATGAGCCGACGCCACAGAACCCAGTGACATTAGATCAGGATTAACCTTTCTCTTCATTTATACTTATTTTTTATCAGTTTTTCTACTGCCCTTTAAAGGTCAAAAACATGCAATGCAAACCGTAGCAATTGTGAATTTGGGTTTGGGTGGTGCTAGTGGCATCTATGGCCAACTGGAGTTAAATGTCTCGCAGAAAGAAAGTTGCCGAATGTCTGAAGTGCAGTGAGTGTGTAGATAATCAAATGGCTTTTAATCAAATGTTAAAAAAGGAAAGAAATATGAGCGGTCAACAGGGAGTCATTTTGGAACTGCAGACGTGTTTTATCATGTATCGTCTTCTGGCCAGTAGATTACAGGGTTCTATGCTGTGTACAGGTTTAACTTAGGTTTAACTGATGCTTGTGTATATCTTGTCTTCCTATTATTTGAAAATAGATTTTAAATATAATAAATAATAAAAGTATTATAGGTTGCTATTTTTTTAAGCACAAAATAATAGTGTATGATTAAACACTACAAGAATGGGAATATGAAACTGTACCTTTTCTGTAAAATTAAGTTGTTTTTTGTTTGTAATTTTATTTGAATTTTATTTTTTTTATGTGGAAATTTATTAACTGACGGTTATTTTCTTTTTAGTTGTAAATAGTCACACCTGGATCTAAATAAACATCTTAAAATTCCTTGTTAAGTCTTGTGTGACATGAGATACCACATCTTTAATGAATACCTAGCATAAATATTCCTGCCTCACCCCCATTTTTTTTGCATAATATGCAAACAATCCACTGTTCAAACAGGAACTTGTGCAATTCATATTCGATCACAGACATCTTGGGTCACAAACCACAGGTGATATTAATCAAATAGCAGATAATTATCATTAAATGACAAACCGTAGCCAGTGAGCAGTGCTGCCCTACAAAGGCAAAAAGTGTTCACTTCCTTTACTGCTGCAAATGGTAAATGGTGCATTATATAGCAGGTTTTATCCAAAACACTTTACAATTTGTTCCTCACATTTTACCCATTCACTCATACATTCACTCACCGACGGTAAAGGCGACCATGCAAGGTGCCAACCAACACTGGAGCGGGAATCGAACCGGGAACCTCTGGATTACCAGACGACTGCTCTACCTCCTGTCCTCTGTCGCCCCCTGTGCTGTGTGTCTTTATACAGCAGTGTACCCCTCTACATTTCATTTCAAACATTTATTTAAACTCGAAAGGAAACTGAGGTTTCCCTCATTGTCGAGTCATGTTGTGTACATACAGAAATTAGCAAAAAATAAATGCGTACAACGTGATTGACAAATTGGTTTTAAACTCTGCCACAGTATGAAAACCACTACATCTGTATCCCTCTAGATTAGTATGTAATAATAATACTACTATACCAGTACTGCCCTACAAAGGCAAACTATAGTAACTGAAGTTACTACCGCACTACAGACGGTTGGTTGTGAAAGGTCTAACCCTTTGTCGTGTGGCAGTGAAAGGGTTAACCTATAACCCTAACTGATTCATTCAAGTTCCTCGGCACCCACATCAGCAATAAACTCAAATGGGACATTAACACCACTGTACCACACAGGTGATGCTGTCTGGCACCTAGTAAAAGGCACCAAGAGAGTAAGAGGTAAGGTGAGGAAATTCTTGCCATCATACGAGGGGCCATACTTTGTCCTAGGCCAACTGGACGATTTGGTGTACCGCATCAAAAAGGGGCCTAAGGCAAAAGTCAAAGTAGTGCACCATGACAAACTCAAACCATACCACTCCCGTACCCTGTTGGATAATGTCTGGGTTATCAAACAAGCACAAGTCTGGAACCCTGCTGGGGTTCTATCCCCCATTCCAGATACCAGCCTCATCGACTCTGACCTGTTCCTGGCTAATCTGTTCCCGGATATGGCGGCGGGGAGTGATAGTGGACAGGAAGCAGAGTCATCTACAGACATTCCCTTGAGCCCCGTTGCTTTCCCCTCTTCGCCACACACAGCCCAAGTCTCCTCGAGTACGGAGGAGGTTCATGCTAGTGGGGGTAGTGCAGTGCAACATACTCAAAAAGCAACGGTTATGGACTCCACTCAGTGCCAGACATCCAGGGGCAGGTCTAGCAGGACCAGGAGACCCCCAGATACATATGGAGAGTGGGTGACTTACTAAAAAAAGTTATATTACTCCTGTTAAAAAAAAAAGAGTAAAGACTTTGTATTGTTTTGTTAAAGAAAAAAAACTTGAGGGACTGTGGCATCATGAGCAAGTTTACTTTTGGTTGTGATCTTGTTTACGGTGAGAAAAGTGAGACCATACGTTTATTTTGGGGTTAACAGGTGAAGCAGGTGTTTTACTCAGTTAGAAGCTAGAGAGGATACTGGGAGGTTGCCTTTAATATTAAGTTATATTGAGGCTGTATTCATTGCGTTGTAGGTGGGTTTCATGCTTCTTTTTCAGAGTGTGTTGGAACCTCAGAAGCACTGAAAGGAGGTGGACTGTTTAAACTCCTAACACTGCACTACCCTGCACCATTACACTCTGTTCTCAAGGGAAACAACTATCGTAAGGATTATAATGGACTGTTTCCTATGGACTGTTTCTTATGGACTGTTACTCCGTCAAGGGGAGATGTTCTTGGGCATTGTGACCCTTAAGGACTCCAGAGACTCAAGAGGTGTTCAAAAGAAGAAAAAAAGTCTATGTAATCTGTTTAGGATATTTTGTGTGTAATCATAGGGGTGCTGGAATGTTATTATTATATTTAGTTAATTGCCATCTAGAGTGGGGTAGTGTTATAAGATTAGGGTCTGCTCCTTTAAGAGTGATGCATAGTGGGATACAGGTGGGCTACGCAAGCAGCGAATATTGTTATGAGACAGTGTGTACGCAGGAACGAGAGAAGCAGGTAGCTTGTTGTGACATATGTAACGTTAATCAACCACATGATATAAAGAATACAATGGAAATAAATGCCCAGTCCTGAAGATAACGGTTTCCAGTGGTTTACTGTCACCACCACACATCTAGAGGGAATTACCCCGAAGTCCGGACAGTACGTTAATAAGTATGTGACTGTGCATGACCACTTCGGCCCTAGAGTGAAGGGAACACTCTCCTGTACTCTTATTAAGGTTCAAGTCAAGTCAAGAGTTTTATTTGTCACGGCATACAAGTATACAATGAAATGCGGGTGGTCTTGCCCGCAACGATGTGCAATACATTTACATTTACATTTAGTCATTTAGCTGACACTTTTATCCAAAGCGACTTACAAGTTCTGTACGACAGCAAGAAGGGTACAACTCTATCAGCTGAGTAACAATGTTCATCAAGTGTTGCGTGTTACAGTGTAGGTTAGTTTATTAGGACAAGTGCATGACAGTAAGGTTAGTCAGGGTTAGGTTTTTATTTTTATTTTTTATAATCATTTCAGATAATGGTTGAAGAAGTGAGTCTTTAGTCGACGGCGAAAGATTGGACGGGATTCGGCTGTCCTAACTGGGATGGGTAGTTCATTCCACCATTGTGGGGCAAGGACTGAGAATAGGCGGCTTCTCTTTGATGACCCTCCGGGAGCTTGGATAGGAGTAGGTCTGAGGCGGCCAGAAGATGCAGAGCGTAGGGGTCTTGAGGGTGTGTAGTTAGAGACCATTGACCGGAGGTAGGCGGGAGCGGTTCCCTTTGCCGCACGGTATGCTAGGTCGAGGGCCTTGAAGCGGATACGTGCAGCAATGGGGAGCCAGTGCAGGTCCCTAAGAAGTGGGGTGACATGGGCCGACTTCGGTAGGTTTGAGATCAGGCGGGCCGCTGCGTTTTGAATGAGTTGAAGAGGCTTGGTGGCAGTGGCCGGGAGGCCAGCTAGCAGTGCGTTGCAGTAATCGAGGCGGGAGATGACTGTTGATTGGACGAGGAGTTGGGTGGCTTCTTTTGTCAGGAAGGGGCGTATCCTTCTGACGTTGCTCAGGAGGAATCTGCAGGTTCTGGTTGTCGCTGCGATGTGAGCAGAGAAGTTCAACTGGTCGTCGAGGACAACACCAAGGTTCTTGGCGGTCGGGGACGCGGTCACAGCTGCATTCTCGACTGTGATGGAGAGGTCGGTCAGGGAGGAGGATTTGGCCGGCAGGTGGAGCAATTCTGTTTTGCTTAGGTTCAGTTTGAGGTGGTTGGTCGTCATCCAGGCGGAGATGTCGGACAGACAGGCCGAGATCCGCTCAGAGACGTGGATATCTGAGGTAGGGAAGGAGAGGAAGAGTTGAGTATCATCGGCATAACAATGATATGAGAAGCCATGAGACGTGATAATGTTACCCAGTGATTTAGTGTAGAGGGAGAAGAGAAGGGGTCCTAGGACCGAGCCCTGGGGGACACCCGTCCGGAGGGGGCGGGTGGCCGACAGAGTCCCTCTCCATGACACTTGGTAGGAGCGGTCGTTGAGGTATGATGTCAGCCATGTCAGCGCAGATCCAGCCACTCCCATTCCTGCGAGGGCCGCGAGGAGGATCTGATGGTTGACTGTGTCGAAGGCTGCAGATAGATCTAGGAGAATCAGGACAGAGGACAACATATAATAGAATCCAATAAAACAACATTGTGCAATAAACAGGTAACATAGTGGGGCATCTCGGAATTTGTACATAAGTTATTTACAGAGCATCGAGGACATGCTAGGTCCTTTGGTAGTGCAATACACTGTTACTGTTGCTATACTATTTTTAAAGTGACCTTTCCTTTGTGGCCATAAGTGTGGGCGTGTGCAGCATGAGTGTGTGCTTGCTCATGTTAAAGTGGCTGCTAGTGTGCGAGCGTGTACAGCGTGCGTGTCGTGTGTGTGCTCATGTGTGCTTGTGTGTGGAGAGTTCAGTGTTCTGTGGCACTCAGTGTTCAGGGCTCTGATGGCCTGGGGGAAGAAGCTGAGCCGAAGCCTCTCTGTCCTAGTAGCTGGGGTTCGCAGGCGTCTGCCTGACCTCAGCAGCTGGAACAGGCTGTTATTGGGGTGGTGAGGGTCTTTCATTATTCTGCAGGCTCTGGATTTGCACCTCTTGTTGTATAGAACCTGCAGGGGAGGTAGTGCAATACCCGTTGTACGCTCGGCTGAGCGCACCACTCTCTGTAGGGCCTTCTTGTCCTGTGCCGTGCTGTTTCCATACCAGGCAGTGATGTTTCCAGTCAAGATGCTCTCTACAGCTCCGGAGTAGAAGGACTGGAGTATCTTCCCAGATACTCTGAACTTCCTTAACTGTCTCAGGTGGTAGAGGCGCTGCTTCGCATTTTTTACGACTGTGTCTATGTGTGTTGACCATGTCAGATCCTCTGAGATGTGGACCCCCAGGTACTTAAAGCTGCTCACCCTGTCCACGGTAGCCCCGTTTATCCTCAGTGGTGTGTGTGTCTCCTGCTGTCCTCTCCTATAATCCACGATCAGCTCCTTGGTTTTACCAATGTTCAGGAGCAGGCTGTTGTCCTGGCACCAGCGTTCCAGTACCTCAACCTCCTCCCGGTAGGCCTTCTCGTCGTTGTCCGAGATCAGCCCCACCACCACCGTGTCGTCTGCAAACTTCACTATGGAGTTGGAGCTGAACTTGGCCACACAGTCATGTGTGTAGAGTGAGTACAGCAGGGGGCTCAGAACACAGCCCTGGGGGGACCCGATGCTCAGGGTGATGGTGTTCGAGTTAATACAGAAAAAGGTAACATCTGACTGTAATGATAAGTGCTATCATAGCTGCTACCACTAAGTGGCAGTATAACATCATGCAAGCTGTTCCTATGGTTACTGGTAGGGCTATATAATTAGGGCACCTGTGTACAACCTGCAGACAATAAACAGCTGGCTGAAGCAAGCATAAAGATCTAACCGAGTGTCTTATTGATAGTAGACTACAATCTTTACATGGTACCAGGAGTAAAAGTAAGAAGCAATGCAAGAAGATGGAAGCATTCAAACCGCCCGGCACATTGAAACTGACGGGAAATGTGGATGCAAATTGGAGAGCTTTCAAACAGCAATTCCTGCTGTATCTCGCCGCTGTTGGAGTGGACAAGAGTGTAGATGCGAGGAAAATAGCCATGCTACTCACCGTCGCCAGCACAGAGGCAATAGAAGTCTTCAACACCTTTGTGTTGCTGCTCAACCCGACGACAAAGACAAGTTTGACGAGGTCATACAAAAGTTTGATGAGCACTGCCTGTCAAGAAGAAATATAAAGCTGACTGTATTTACAGTAGATTTCATTCTCGGTTCTTCATGCACGCCTGGTGATACTAAATCCAAATTCATTGTCATTGGAACGAGTAGATTTGCCCCGATCCATAGATGTGCAACATTGTTATAATAAGGTCATTTATAGGCCTGCTATTCTATATTCTATAATAATATTTCAAATTGCAGTCCGGATGGCAGAATTCAGTACTGTATCTACAAAACATTCTGTTTAATCATCTTCCCTTTATTCATTCCCTTAGATATTTTTGTACACGTGATCTCAAGAAGGTACTGAACGAGCTCAGTGGCAGTTTTTCCTGTCTGGTCATTTTTAGCATGGTGGTATTCCCTGTCAAAGATGCAAAGAAAAATCATAATTCATATTCTCCTGTGGACAGCACTTTTTAGCTTGTATGTCCACAATTGTGTACACTGCTGAATTGGGGCCTTATGGCTACATATGTGGACACTTATACTGCCATCTGGTGGTGTCAGAAGAGTATAACATACATTGGTAAAAATTCAACATGGCGGCGAATAGGAGGGAAGATTCAAGTGGCAACTCCAGACACAAACATCGACCAGGTAAGAAGTCCTGCCTTATTTTATGGCTTATTCTTATTTAGATATGTATATAAGCGTTGGACATTTGTCATGACAAGCAAATCTGAAAGAAAAGTGTAAAAATAAGAACTTAGCATGTTGCTAAACATGATGTACACGTTTAAGTACTTATGGACTGAAGCTCGTCGAAACAGCTAATATACTAGTAAACATGCACACATGTAAAATGAGAAAACAAGTATATCTGGTGCAGTTAAAAGGCTGTACATTGTCTAAATGTAATACATACCAATTCAATCACTAAATACATATATACATACATAAATTAGTTGGGTTATGTATGGCCCTGTATCCTGTATGTACTGTATCCTGTATGTACTGCACTGTATCCTGTATGTACTGTATCCTGTATGTACTGTATCCTGTATGTACTGTACTGTATCCTGTATGTACTGTACTGTATCCTGTATGTACTGTATCCTGTATGTACTGCACTGTATCCTGTATGTACTGCACTGTATACTGTATGTACTGTATCCTGTATGTACTGCACTGTATCCTGTATGTACTGTATCCTGTATGTACTGTATCCTGTATGTACTGCACTGTATCCTGTATGTACTGTATCCTGTATGTACTGCCCTGTATCCTGTATGTACTGTATCCTGTATGTACTGTATCCTGTATGTACTGTACTGTATCCTGTATGTACTGCACTGTATCCTGTATGTACTGCACTGTATACTGTATGTACTGTACTGTATCCTGTATGTACTGTACTGTATCCTGTATGTACTGCACTGTATACTGTATCCTGTATGTACTGTATCCTGTATCCTGTATGTACTGTATCCTGTATCCTGTATGTAACTGAGGGGTACAATTCCCTGACTGTATTGTTAGATATGGTATTTAATACCACTACCTCTTGTACTTTAACTTCTGGCCATCCAGTACATGATATAAATATGATGAACACTTTCCCACCTGATGAAACGAAGTCCACACAAATGTACAAATCGAATATTTAATATAGCAAAAGGTATATACAACGTTCACTTGTTTACACTTATGATTTGAAATATGCACTTGTATGGCAAATGAGTATTCGTAGGTAAATCAACATTGAATGTCCAATCTCTGGTTACGCAGGGAGTAAGTATACAACCTGGATATTTAGGAACTATAGCGATGGTACTTAAATGATTATAGCTGGATACACTAAGGGGGGGGGGGTCCCGCTGGTTGTAAGACAGTAGGAGGGGGGGGTTAGAGAAGCCGCTGGCGGTATCCCATCTGGCCGACGATTTCTTGGGAGAATTCAAAGTCTTGAACACGGTGCCCACAGAACCTCGGTCCGCAGACGAATACAGCTGGACCCTCTGGTGGACGGTGGCTGCCGGTCCACAACGGAGAGACGTGAGGCGACCTCACTGGTGTAGAGCGCCGTCTCACCTGGAGTCCTCTCCGGGGGGTAGTTCCAACACTCCGCAGTGTTGGCCGTTATCCATGGAATAATCAAAGCACCCAAAGCATAATCCAAGCCGTGGAAGGCTCGCCGTCGTCCGGGTAGAGTAATCCAATATACAGGTCCAGTCGCCCTGGCCCGGAGCTCCTCGGATGCAAGCACCACTAGGGGTCTGCCCAGCCTGGTTAAGCGTCCAGATAACGTCAGGAACGATGGGGGTACTGATAACTTTAGAACTCTAACCGAACGATGCACCATACATAAATAGACTATTATTAGCTTAATAGAATACGTCCAACTCGACGGTATAGTGCCAAACTATGACTATTCAACTATTAATCCACATGATATCTCCATGCCTATTCTGAGGCCAAGTAGGCCTTACTACACCACACGTGCGTCGTGGGTGAGGCTTCGCGTCTGTCACTCTGTTGGAGGGTAAAGAACTGGACTAAAAGAAAGTTCTACTTTACTTGCGCCATATATATATGCGCTATGAACAAATAGTACCATTCGTATTTCGCCATACGTATTCCTACGCGGAACCGGGGCTTGCCACGACATGTTGGGCGGCACGATTGAACTTGAACCTAGGGGTATGGCAACCTGGCGCCAGGTTCTCGTCCAATGGTAGAATGAAACTATTATGGGCTGTTTAGTAGACTAAAGGGATATTCAGTGCATATTGTACAAGGAATATACAGGGGATATCAAACGATATACAAACACTATTTAAATATATATATATAAATAAATATATATATTCGGTTTAATCTGATCCTTCACAACAGCCGCCCCCTAATTAGTCCCACCTAATTAGCTAAGCAGAGACAGATTAACCGCACTGTCTACCACTCAAGGTCCGCTGTAAGGGTCAGTCAACTCACAAAGTCATGGGGTCATGGTCATCATCGATAGTATCTGGGAGTCGGGGCAGTTCTATGAGCCTCGCCACGGGTCGTGTGTAAGTGCGCCCTTGGACGAGTACTTCAGCTGCTCGGACCTTGCCATCGGCACCGGTGATCACTTTGCTTACGCGGCCAGCCGGCCACATAGCTCTGGGTAGTGACTGGTCGATAATCATGACGACTGTTCCTTCTGTCAAATTGTCTCTCTCCTTTACCCACTTCTGGCGGGTCTGTAGAGACGGTAGGTAGTGGAGTAGGAAGCTGCTCCAAAACTTGTCAGCTAGTACTTGACTGTACCTCCACATTCTTCGGCCGTTCGCTTCTTCAGGCCTGTACATTGTCTGGGGTAGCGCGGGGTCCAGCCGCCCCATTAGGAGTGTGTTGGGGGTGACTGGGTCGACATCTGCTACATCACTGGAGACGTAACCGAGGGGCTTTGAGTTCAATACTCCCTCGATCTCCGTGAGGACTGTCATTAGGACTTCCTCCGCCACAGTCTGGGCCCCAAGCACGGCGTACAGGGCTGTCTTTATAGAACGTACTTCTCGTTCCCAGGTTCCACCGAAGTGGGGTGCGTTCGGGGGATTAAACTGGAAGTCAATCTGGGATGGAGCGAGGTGGGTCTTAAGTTCTGGGCCCATAGCTTGGAAGCTCTCTCTCAGCTCTCTTTCTCCGCCTTTGAAGTTTGTCCCGTGATCAGACAACAATGTAGACGGTTTTCCTTTCCGTGATGTGAATCTTCGGAAGGCCATAAGGAATGAGTCTGTGCTCATGGTCGGAAGGAGCTCGATATGTATCGCTCTGGTGGTCATGCATTTGAATACAATACCTCACCGCTTCTCGGTTCCTCTTCCTTTCTTTATATACAACGGGCCAAAGCAGTCCATGCCTGTGGAGTGGAATGGCTTGTCGCCGAGTCGGAGGCGACAGGGGGGTAAGTCAGCCATCCGTGGTATGCTGGGCTGCGCGCGCCACTTACGGCAGTCTAGACAGGTTCGCTGGAAGCGCCGCACTGCTTCTCTCCCTTGCAGTATCCAATAACGACGTCTGATCTCCGCGAAGACTCTCTCTGCTCCTGCGTGGTGTACATCCTCGTCGTATTTCTTTATGATCAGCTCTGTGACCTTGTGTCGGCTGTTCAAGACGATCGGGTACTTAATATCATCCGGTAGATCGGGGGCTCTCCGCAGGCGACCACCCACTCTGATGAGATTATGGGCGTCACTCTCTGGTGCCAGGTGGAGCAGTCTGCTGTCTGATGGGACGGGGTTTCCTCCCTGTAGACAGTCTAGCTCATCGGGGAACGAGTCTCTCTGGGCTCGTTGTAGTAGAAGAAGTTCTGCTTCTTCGTAGTCAGCTGCTGACATGTCAGTGGTGGACTGAATCTCTGGGTGGTGCCGCAGGAATGTTCTTTGCTGCGCACTCTCTAGGGTAATGCAGTCATCTATGTTGGGGTCTGTGGAGGCGACTGTGCTCAGTCCACAGAACATAGGTTTCTTGTTCTCAGCCTCCTCGTTACTTGCTTCCCGTGGGGTGGGCGTAGGCCACTCTCCTTCCGGGAGCTTGAGGAATTCTGGTCCGTCACTGTAGATGTTGCGACGGGTTAGGTCATCCAGAGACATTCCCCGGGTGATGACGTCAGCTGGGTTGTGTTTGGTGTCCACATACCGCCAGCTCGCTGCTTCTGTTAACTCTTGAATCTCAGTGACTCTGACTCCCACGAAGACTTTGTATCTGCATGAATCAGACTTGATCCATGTGAGTACTGTCGTGGAATCTGACCACAAGATTGTTCTGTGCACCGGAATGGTGAGTTCACGTTGGATTAACGTGGCTAGATGCGCTCCTGCTAGGGCTGCGCAGAGCTCTAGACGTGGGATAGATTGTTGCTTACGTGGGGCTATTCTTGAGCGGGCCAGGATGAAAGCAGTGTGTATCTTTCCTCCCTTCTCTTGGGCACGCAAGTAGGCCACCGATCCATAGGCTACTTCGGAGGCGTCGCTGAAGACGTGTAGATCAATCTCACATGTCTCTGGCCTCACTGTGGATGGGAAGTAGCTGCGGCGTATATTGACGCCTGGGAGTGAGCGGAGTTCCGTCTCCCACTCTCTCCATGTTGAGGCAAGGTGTGCGGGTATTGGGTCGTCCCAGCCCTGGTCCTTGTCCCATAGTGCTCGTACAATCATCTTTGCCCTGGTGGTGTAAGGTAGAATACATCCCAACGGGTCATATTGTCTGGCGAGTGTTCTGTACACACTCCGTCTGGTGGTCGGTATCGCCGTCGACCTTCCCTGCTCTGGAGCCAAGGGTTTGTGTCTATAGTGGAGCGAGTCTGTTTTGAAGCGCCAGACTAGTCCTAGTGTCATTTCTTGGGCTTCTCCTGGGATGGTCGCCATCCAGGTCTCGCTGCTGGCAGCCTTGTCCGCGGGGGAGAGGCTGCGCAATACGTGCGGGTCACTGCTGGCCCACTGCCTGAGATCAAAGCCGCCTTTGATCAGGGAGGCGCGTAGCTTGATTAGGAGAGCCTCGGCTTCTTCTTGAGTCGAAACGCTTTGTAAACAGTTGTCCACGTAGAAACTGTTCTTCACACTGTGTTGGACCTCTTCATCTGCTGTTGGGTCCTCTGCGACGTGTTTCTGTAGTGCAAATGTAGCACAGCACGGGCTGCATGTGGTTCCGAATGGGAGTACTTCCCACTGGTAGATGGCTGGGTTCTCATCTCCGATCCTCTCTCTCCATAGGAACCGCAGCAGGGGCTTGTCCTCCTCTACTAGTCTCACCTGTAAGAACATCCCTTTGATATCCCCGCTGATAGCCACCTTGTCCTGGCGGAAGCGCAGTAGCACGCCTAGTAGGGAGGGGCCGAGTGTGGGGCCGGGCAAAAGCTCTTTATTCAGATTTTGGGATCCGATCTGGTAGCTGCAGTTAAACACAATGCGATCCTTGCCGTTGTGATGGACCTTGTGATGCGGCACGTACCATGATTCGGTCGTCTGATCGGCCTCTTTAATGTCAATCTTTGTTACGTGTCCCGCTGTGATTAGCTTCTCAATCTCAGCGCGGTACACACTCTCTTGAGCGGGGTCTTTGGCTAGGCGCCGCTCCGTGTTCAATAGATAGCGCTCCGTGGCGTCTTTCTTTGCGTGAAAGGTGGGCATTCCCTCTCGCCTCAGGAGTGGAGTTGCGTATCTCATCACTCCGCCGACTGTGACTCTCTTTGTCCCCTGCTCGAGTAGGTTGATGGCGTAAATGTCTTCTTTAGAACGAATATCTTTCCTTTCGTTCTTAAAGGGCATTGTCTCTAGTGTCCATAGCCTCTCGACATGTTGCAGGAGAGTGGTGTCTTCTTCTGCCGTTCTGGAGTGGAGGCAGCTAGTGGCTGCTGTTCGGTTGAGAGATTTAGCGAGGGGGCCTTGTAGGGTCCACCCTAGGCGGGTCTTGACTGCTGCAGGACAGCCTCAGGGTCCTGTATGGACCCGGTCAATCGGGACTATGAGTTCTGCATGGTCGGAGCCTATCAGCAGGGTCGGGGTAGCGCCGTCTATGAGCGGGATAGGTAATTGGCGCAGGTGCACATATTTATCCATCAACTTGGCGACAGGGTAGGTGTACTGCGATAGTCCTATTTCTTGGCTGGTGAAAGCATTTGTAATCTTATACCGTCGCTCTGGCTGCCCGTTTGCTGCGATAGTGAAGGAGACATTCTCGCCCTTTATCGTCTTTAAATCTCTTCTTATTGTCCGAATCGTCATTTCGTTCTTGCTCCCCCGCAGTCCCAGCTGGGCCGCAGCGGACGCGAGCAGAAGGGTCTTCTCTGACCCGTCATCAAGGACGGCGTAAGTGTCCATGACTTTATCTTGGTAGCTCAATGTCACACGGACTACCTTTAAGAGCACTTGGGCGCCGCTGCTGCTGGCGGGGTCAATGTACATGACACTTGCCTTGGTGCCGCTCGATGGTGCAGGTGGAGGCCGTCTTCTGTTACTTTCGTGTAGTATATCTAGATGGGCTCCGTCGCACCGACTGCACCTTTTCTTTAGGCGGCATTCGGCTGCCATGTGTGGCCGCGCACATCGGTAACAGCGCCTGTTGGACTTTATCCATTGACTCACTTCTTCTGCATTCATCTTTGTGAATAGGTCACATTGTGACAGCCAGTGTTCTTTCTCACAGTAGGGACACGCTATCTTCCACTTCTCTTTTCTCGAGGGGGTGCTGTGACTCTTACTGCTCGGTACTGACTCTGATTGGTGCATGACAGTCACCGATCTTCTTCCATCATTTATTCTCCTGGGTCCCTCTTTGGAGCTTGGCGTGCTCCGCCCGAATGTATCCAGTCGTAAGCTGCTGACTTCTCTCACCAGGAAGTCGGCTAGATCAAGGAGGGATGGCTCGGGGCCGTTGGGATCCCGGTAGTCTCTCTGCCGCCTAAAACGCTCCTGTCTTGCGGGTGGCAGCTTCTCCAAAATCCTCTCGACGTTAGAGTTGGCGTATAGCTCATGCATGCCCTTTTCCCGTTGCGCTCCCAGCATCCCTACCAGGGACTGCACTTTGATTGACAGGTTGTCTAATGAGCGATTGTCTGTGGCTGGGGGTAGGCGATCAATATGCTTTATCTCTTGGATTACGTAATCCCATATACGTCCATATCTCTGGTCCAGCGCCGCTAGGGCCGCTGTGTATGGTGTCGAAGAGGTGGCATAGGCTAGCGCTATATTGTGCGCTCGCGGTACTTTCAGGTGCTTCAGTAATATTGCATACTTGTGGCGTTCATCAGCGACATCCACCATCATTGTCTCTAAGCACATCCGGAGCTCCGTGTACTGTGCTCGACTCTCATAGGCGAAGTCTGGAAATGACGGCGTGGCAATGTATGACGCCGTGGATGGCTGATACTTCGGCGAGCGTTGGGGGAGAGACCTCCTGGGCGAGTCCCCTCTTGCGCCTCGCTGTGGGCTGGTACTGACAGGGTACCATGGCCCGCTGGTCCAGGTGCTATTCCTCAGGGCTGGTCGTGCGTCGTGCTCACCCGTGAATAGAGTCGGGGGTCTGTAGCGCAGCGCCGCGGGGGTATAGCCTGGGCTGTACTGGACCTCCTGGTCCGGTGGAGTACTGTGCTGTCGTCGGGCTTGGTTCTCCTCCTCTCCCTCTTCTTCCTCTATCAGATCTTCCAGATCCTGTAATCGTTTATTTAGCTTCTCCGCAGTGTATGCCGCTCCTTCCTTGTAGCTGGGTCTCGCTTGGACCGGTCTGGGAAGGGGGTCTGCGGGGGGTATAGGCTCGGTCTGTTGGTCAAGTTCAGGGTCGCTTGCTCGTTGAGGAGACGCTGCCCTTGACTGTTGTCTCGACGAGTTCCTTGAACCCCTGGCGGAGGGAGAGGGTGTTGCCTTGCGGATCAGCTGCTCCATTAGCTGCGCTTGTAACTTGTCGCGCTCGACTTCGCGCTTGGTGAGATCTGCTTCTCTTTGGGCACCGGCAGCGGCGCGCTGGGCGTCGGCCCGGTCTCTTGCCATATTCTCTTCCGTCTGAAGGCGTCTCATCTCCAGGCGTGTGCGCTCTTCTTCGCTCCGTTGTTGCGCTTGGAGTTGTTCGCGCTCGCTGAGCGCCTGTGCTTGGAGACGGTCGCGTTCACCCTGAAGTCGATCGCGTTCGGTAGAGGCTGTCAGGCTGACGAGGAACGCCTGTTGTAGCATCCTCTCCGCTTCGCTGGGGGAAGGCGGTTGTGGAGGTGAGCCGCTCCTGCGTGAGCCGCTCCTGGGGGTACTCGTTGGGGAGTCCTGGAGCTCTATTTCCTCTGCGCTCTCCTCCTCTTCTTCCGTGCAGAGTTCTCTCTCTGTAGGGTTGTCTTCCTCCCGGGGGTGGTCGGGGACTACTTCTTCGGTAGTGGCGGGGGGTAAAGGCATGTCCGCTCCCTCCTGGTCCCCACCGTGAGCTTGGTCAGTTACATTAGGACCTACTAGGGCCTCTGTGGTTGGGGAAACCTGGTCGTTAAGGTCAGACATAATTTTACTTTCTACTTTTACCGCGTTTACCGTTTGTCGAAGGCTAGGTAGTTGACTGACAGTGTAATCCTCTAAGTACTGAGGTGGCTGTCGTCTGTGCCGCGGGCGTTCTAGGTTAGGAGGACCGTTTCGTGGAGTGTTCATCATAGGCCATTTCAATATTAATAACACTATATTAATATTACACTAGTTACCATCCGGCTCGAAGGACCAATTGTAACTGAGGGGTACAATTCCCTGACTGTATTGTTAGATATGGTATTTAATACCACTACCTCTTGTACTTTAACTTCTGGCCAGTACATGATATAAATATGATGAACACTTTCCCACCTGATGAAACGAAGTCCACACAAATGTACAAATCGAATATTTAATATAGCAAAAGGTATATACAACGTTCACTTGTTTACACTTATGATTTGAAATATGCACTTGTATGGCAAATGAGTATTCGTAGGTAAATCAACATTGAATGTCCAATCTCTGGTTACGCAGGGAGTAAGTATACAACCTGGATATTTAGGAACTATAGCGATGGTACTTAAATGATTATAGCTGGATACACTAAGGGGGGGGGGGGTCCCGCTGGTTGTAAGACAGTAGGAGGGGGGGGTTAGAGAAGCCGCTGGCGGTATCCCATCTGGCCGACGATTTCTTGGGAGAATTCAAAGTCTTGAACACGGTGCCCACAGAACCTCGGTCCGCAGACGAATACAGCTGGACCCTCTGGTGGACGGTGGCTGCCGGTCCACAACGGAGAGACGTGAGGCGACCTCACTGGTGTAGAGCGCCGTCTCACCTGGAGTCCTCTCCGGGGGGTAGTTCCAACACTCCGCAGTGTTGGCCGTTATCCATGGAATAATCAAAGCACCCAAAGCATAATCCAAGCCGTGGAAGGCTCGCCGTCGTCCGGGTAGAGTAATCCAATATACAGGTCCAGTCGCCCTGGCCCGGAGCTCCTCGGATGCAAGCACCACTAGGGGTCTGCCCAGCCTGGTTAAGCGTCCAGATAACGTCAGGAACGATGGGGGTACTGATAACTTTAGAACTCTAACCGAATGATGCACCATACATAAATAGACTATTATTAGCTTAATAGAATACGTCCAACTCGACGGTATAGTGCCAAACTATGACTATTCAACTATTAATCCACATGATATCTCCATGCCTATTCTGAGGCCAAGTAGGCCTTACTACACCACACGTGCGTCGTGGGTGAGGCTTCGCGTCTGTCACTCTGTTGGAGGGTAAAGAACTGGACTAAAAGAAAGTTCTACTTTACTTGCGCCATATATATATGCGCTATGAACAAATAGTACCATTCGTATTTCGCCAGACGTATTCCTACGCGGAACCGGGGCTTGCCACGACATGTTGGGCGGCACGATTGAACTTGAACCTAGGGGTATGGCAACCTGGCGCCAGGTTCTCGTCCAATGGTAGAATGAAACTATTATGGGCTGTTTAGTAGACTAAAGGGATATTCAGTGCATATTGTACAAGGAATATACAGGGGATATCAAACGATATACAAACACTATTTAAATATATATATATAAATAAATATATATATTCGGTTTAATCTGATCCTTCACAACACTGTATGTACTGTATCCTGTATGTATTGCACTGTATCCTGTATGTACTGTACTGTATCCTGTATGTACTGTATCCTGTATGTACTGTATCCTGTATGTATTGCACTGTATCCTGTATGTACTGTATCCTGTATGTACTGTAATGTATCCTGTATGTACTGTATCCTGTATGTACTGTATCCTGTATGTACTGTATCCTGTATGTACTGTATCCTGTATGTACTGCACTGTATCCTGTATGTACTGTATCCTGTATGTACTGTATCCTGTATGTACTGTATCCTGTATGTACTGCACTGTATCCTGTATGTACTGTATCCTGTATGTACTGTATCCTGTATGTACTGTATCCTGTATGTACTGTATCCTGTATGTACTGCACTGTATCCTGTATGTACTGTATCCTGTATGTACTGCCTTGTATGTACTGCACTGTATCCTGTATGTACTGTATCCTGTATGTACTGCACTGTATCCTGTATGTACTGTATCCTGTATGTACTGTATCCTGTATGTACTGTATCCTGTATGTACTGTACTGTATCCTGTATGTACTGTATCATGTATGTACTGCACTTTATCCTGTATGTACTGTATGTACTGCACTGTATCCTGTATGTACTGCACTGTATCCTGTATGTACTGTATCATGTATGTACTGTACTGTATCCTGTATGTACTGTATCATGTATGTACTGTACTGTATCCTGTATGTACTGTATCATGTATGTACTGCACTTTATCCTGTATGTACTGTACTTTTTGTACTGCACTGTATCATGTATGTACTGTACTGTATCCTGTATGTACTGTACTGTATGTACTGCACTGTATCATGTATGTACTGTACTGTATCCTGTATGTACTGTATCATGTATGTACTGTATCCTGTATGTACTGTATCATGTATGTACTGTATCCTGTATGTACTGTATCATGTATGTACTGTATCCTGTATGTACTGTATCCTGTATGTACTGTATCCTGTATGTACTGTATCCTGTATGTACTCTATCCTGTATGTACTGTATCCTGTATGTACTGTATCCTGTATGTACTGTATCCTGTATGTACTGTAATGTATCCTGTATGTACTGTATCCTGTATGTACTGTAATGTATCCTGTATGTACTGTATCCTGTATGTACTGTATCCTGTATGTACTGTATCCTGTATGTACTGTAATGTATCATGTATGTAATGTATCCTGTATGTACTGTATCCTGTATGTACTGTAATGTATCCTGTATGTACTGTATCCTGTATGTACTGTAATGTATCCTGTATGTAATGTATCCTGTATGTACTGTAATGTATCCTGTATGTAATGTATCCTGTATGTACTGTATCCTGTATGTACTGTAATGTATCCTGTATGTACTGTATCCTGTATGTACTGTATCCTGTATGTATTGTAATGTATCCTGTATGTAATGTATCCTGTATGTACTGTATCCTGTATGTACTGTAATGTATCCTGTATGTAATGTATCCTGTATGTACTGTATCCTGTATGTACTGTATCCTGTATGTACTGTATCCTGTATGTACTGTAATGTATCATGTATGTACTGTATCCTGTATGTACTGTATCCTGTATGTACTGTATCCTGTATGTACTGTACTGTATCCTGTATGTACTGTATCCTGTATGTACTGTAGCCTGTATGTACTGTATCCTGTATGTACTGTATCCTGTATGTACTGTATCATGTATGTACTGTATCCTGTATGTACTGTATCCTGTATGTACTGTATCCTGTATGTACTGTATCATGTATGTACTGTATCCTGTATGTACTGTACTGTATCCTGTATGTACTGTATCATGTATGTACTGTATCCTGTATGTACTGTATCCTGTATGTACTGTATCCTGTATGTACTGTATCCTGTATGTACTGTATCCTGTATGTACTGTACTGTATCCTGTATGTACTGTATCCTGTATGTACTGTATCCTGTATGTACTGTATCCTGTATGTACTGTATCCTGTATGTACTGTACTGTATCCTGTATGTACTGTATCCTGTATGTACTGTATCCTGTGTGTACTGTATCCTGTATGTACTGTACTGTATCCTGTGTGTACTGTATCCTGTATGTACTGTATCCTGTATGTACTGTATCCTGTATGTACTGTATCCTGTATGTACTGTACTGTATCCTGTATGTGCTGTATCCTGTATGTACTGTATCCTGTATGTACTGTATCCTGTATGTACTGTACTGTATCCTGTATGTACTGTATCCTGTATGTACTGTATCCTGTATGTACTGTATCCTGTATGTACTGTATCCTGTATGTACTGTATCCTGTATGTACTGTATCCTGTATGTACTGTACTGTATCCTGTATGTACTGTATCCTGTATGTACTGTATCCTGTATGTACTGTACTGTATCCTGTATGTACTGTACTGTATCCTGTATGTACTGTATCCTGTATGTACTGTATCCTGTATGTACTGCACTGTATCCTATATGCACTGTATCATGTATGTACTGTATCCTGTATGTATGTACTGTATCCTGTATGTACTGTATCCTGTATGTACTGTACTGTATCCTGTATGTACTGTACTGTATCCTGTATGTACTGTACTGTATCCTGTATGTACTGTACTGTATCCTGTATGTACTGTATCCTGTATGTACTGTATCCTGTATGTACTGTACTGTATCCTGTATGTACTGTATCCTGTATGTACTGTATCCTGTATGTACTGTACTGTATCCTGTATGTACTGTATCCTGTATGTACTGTATCCTGTATGTACTGTATCCTGTATGTACTGTATCCTGTATGTACTGTACTGTATCCTGTATGTACTGTATCCTGTATGTACTGCACTGTATGTACTGTATCCTGTATGTACTGTATCCTGTATGTACTGTATCCTGTATGTACTGTATCCTGTATGTACTGTATCATGTATGTACTGTATCCTGTATGTACTGTACTGTATCCTGTATGTACTGTACTGTATCCTGTATGTACTGTATCCTGTATGTACTGTATCCTGTATGTACTGTATGTACTGTACTGTATCCTGTATGTACTGTATCCTGTATGTACTGTATCCTGTATGTACTGTATCCTGTATGTACTGTACTGTATCCTGTATGTACTGTATCCTGTATGTACTGTATCCTGTATGTACTGTATGTACTGTACTGTATCCTGTATGTACTGTATCCTGTATGTACTGTACTGTATGTACTGTATCCTGTATGTACTGTATGTACTGTACTGTATCATGTATGTACTGTATCCTGTATGTACTGTATGTACTGTACTGTATCCTGTATGTACTGTATCCTGTATGTACTGTATCCTGTATGTACTGTATCCTGTATGTACTGTATCCTGTATGTACTGTATCCTGTATGTACTGTAATGTATCCTGTATGTACTGTATCCTGTATGTACTGTATCCTGTATGTACTGTACTGTATCCTGTATGTACTGTAATGTATCCTGTATGTACTGTATCCTGTATGTACTGTATCCTGTATGTACTGTACTGTATCATGTATGTACTGTATCCTGTATGTACTGTATCCTGTATGTACTGTATCCTGTATGTACTGTATCCTGTATGTACTGTACTGTATCCTGTATGTACTGTAATGTATCCTGTATGTACTGTATCCTGTATGTACTGTATCCTGTATGTACTGTACTGTATCCTGTATGTACTGTACTGTATCCTGTATGTACTGTAATGTATCCTGTATGTACTGTATCCTGTATGTACTGTATCCTGTATGTACTGTACTGTATCCTGTATGTACTGTAATGTATCCTGTATGTACTGTATCCTGTATGTACTGTACTGTATCCTGTATGTACTGTATCCTGTATGTACTGTATCCTGTATGTACTGTATCCTGTATGTACTGTATCCTGTATGTACTGTACTGTATCCTGTATGTACTGTACTGTATCCTGTATGTACTGCACTGTATCCTGTATGTACTGTACTGTATCATGTGTGTACTGTACTGTATCCTGTATGTACTGCACTGTATCCTGTATGTACTGTATCCTGTATGTACTGTATGTACTGTACTGTACTGTATGTACTGCACTGTATCCTGTATGTACTGTATCCTGTATGTACTGTATGTACTGTACTGTATGTACTGCACTGTATCATGTATGTACTGTATCCTGTATGTACTGTATCCTGTATGTACTGTATCCTGTATGTACTGTATCCTGTATGTACTGTATCCTGTATGTACTGTATCATGTATGTACTGTATCCTGTATGTACTGTACTGTATCCTGTATGTACTGTATCCTGTATGTACTGTATCATGTATGTACTGTATCCTGTATGTACTGTACTGTATCCTGTATGTACTGTACTGTATCCTGTATGTACTGTACTGTATCCTGTATGTACTGTATCCTGTATGTACTGTATCCTGTATGTACTGTACTGTATCCTGTATGTACTGTATCCTGTATGTACTGTATCCTGTATGTACTGTACTGTATCCTGTATGTACTGTATCCTGTATGTACTGTACTGTATCCTGTATGTACTGTACTGTATCCTGTATGTACTGTATCCTGTATGTACTGTACTGTATCCTGTATGTACTGTATCCTGTATGTACTGTATCCTGTATGTACTGTATCCTGTATGTACTGTACTGTATCCTGTATGTACTGTATCCTGTATGTACTGTATCCTGTATGTACTGTACTGTATCCTGTATGTACTGTATCCTGTATGTACTGTACTGTATGTACTGTATCCTGTATGTACTGTATCCTGTATGTACTGTACTGTATCCTGTATGTACTGCACTGTATCCTGTATGTACTGTACTGTATCCTGTATGTACTGTATCCTGTATGTACTGTACTGTATCCTGTATGTACTGTATCCTGTATGTACTGTATCCTGTATGTACTGTACTGTATCCTGTATGTACTGTATCCTGTATGTACTGTACTGTATCCTGTATGTACTGTACTGTATGTACTGTATCCTGTATGTACTGTATCCTGTATGTACTGTATCCTGTATGTACTGTATCCTGTATCCTGTATGTACTGTATCCTGTATGTACTGTATCCTGTATGTACTGTACTGTATCCTGTATGTACTGTATCCTGTATGTACTGTACTGTATGTACTGTATCCTGTATGTACTGTATCCTGTATGTACTGTATCCTGTATGTACTGCACTGTATCCTGTATGTACTGTACTGTATCCTGTATGTACTGTATCCTGTATGTACTGTATCCTGTATGTACTGCACTGTATCCTGTATGTACTGTACTGTATCCTGTATGTACTGTATCCTGTATGTACTGTACTGTATCCTGTATGTACTGTACTGTATCCTGTATGTACTGTATCCTGTATGTACTGTATCCTGTATGTACTGTACTGTATCCTGTATGTACTGTATCCTGTATGTACTGTATCCTGTATGTACTGTACTGTATCCTGTATGTACTGTATCCTGTATGTACTGTATCCTGTATGTACTGTACTGTATCCTGTATGTACTGTATCCTGTATGTACTGCACTGTATCCTGTATGTACTGTACTGTATCCTGTATGTACTGCACTGTATCCTGTATGTACTGTACTGTATCCTGTATGTACTGTATCCTGTATGTACTGTATCCTGTATGTACTGTATCCTGTATGTACTGCACTGTATCCTGTATGTACTGTATCCTGTATGTACTGCACTGTATCATGTATGTACTGTACTGTATCCTGTATGTACTGTACTGTATCCTGTATGTACTGTATCCTGTATGTACTGTATCCTGTATGTACTGCACTGTATCCTGTATGTACTGTACTGTATCCTGTATGTACTGTACTGTATCCTGTATGTACTGTATCCTGTATGTACTGTATCCTGTATGTACTGCACTGTATCCTGTATGTACTGTATCCTGTATGTACTGTATCCTGTATGTACTGTATCCTGTATGTACTGTATCCTGTATGTACTGCACTGTATCCTGTATGTACTGTACTGTATCCTGTATGTACTGTATCCTGTATGTACTGCACTGTATCCTGTATGTACTGTACTGTATCCTGTATGTACTGTACTGTATCCTGTATGTACTGTACTGTATCCTGTATGTACTGTATCCTGTATGTACTGTATCCTGTATGTACTGCACTGTATCCTGTATGTACTGTATCCTGTATGTACTGTATCCTGTATGTACTGTATCCTGTATGTACTGTATCATGTATGTACTGTATCCTGTATGTACTGCACTGTATCCTGTATGTACTGTATCCTGTATGTACTGTATCCTGTATGTACTGTATGTACTGTACTGTATCCTGTATGTACTGCACTGTATCATGTATGTACTGTACTGTATCCTGTATGTACTGTACTGTATCCTGTATGTACTGTATCCTGTATGTACTGTATCCTGTATGTACTGTATCCTGTATGTACTGTACTGTATCCTGTATGTACTGTACTGTATCCTGTATGTACTGCACTGTATGTACTGTACTGTATCCTGTATGTACTGCACTGTATCCTGTATGTACTGTATCCTGTATGTACTGTATCCTGTATGTACTGTATCCTGTATGTACTGTATCCTGTATGTACTGTATCCTGTATGTACTGTATCCTGTATGTACTGTACTGTATCCTGTATGTACTGTATCCTGTATGTACTGTATCCTGTATGTACTGCACTGTATCCTGTATGCACTGTATCCTGTATGTACTGTATCCTGTATGTACTGTACTGTATGTACTGTATCCTGTATGTACTGTATCCTGTATGTACTGTACTGTATCATGTATGTACTGTATCCTGTATGTACTGTATCCTGTATGTACTGTATCCTGTATGTACTGCACTGTATCCTGTATGTACTGTACTGTATCCTGTATGTACTGTATCCTGTATGTACTGTATCCTGTATGTACTGTATCCTGTATGTACTGTACTGTATCCTGTATGTACTGTACTGTACTGTATGTACTGTATCCTGTATGTACTGTATCCTGTATGTACTGTATCCTGTATGTACTGTATCCTGTATGTACTGTACTGTATCCTGTATGTACTGTATCCTGTATGTACTGTACTGTATCCTGTATGTACTGTATCCTGTATGTACTGCCCTGTATCCTGTATGTACTGTACTGTATGTACTGTATCCTGTATGTACTGTATCCTGTATGTACTGTATCCTGTATGTACTGTATCCTGTATGTACTGTACTGTATACTGTATCCTGTATGTACTGTATCCTGTATGTACTGTACTGCATCCTGTATGTACTGTATCCTGTATGTACTGTATCCTGTATGTACTGTATCCTGTATGTACTGTATCCTGTATCCTGTATGTACTGTATCCTGTATGTACTGCCCTGTATCCTGTATGTACTGTATCCTGTATGTACTGTACTGTATGTACTGTATCCTGTATGAACTGAGATTCGATTAACACATTGCAGAATGGGTACAATACAGTACAGCTCAATACACACAATTGTTAAGGGGATGCAGACCAGAGACTTTCGTCCTGTTTACATCAGGGTCCCCCATTTTCAATTAATCGTAACATATAGACATACACAACATACAGATATACAGTACTGTTACATCCAGACATTTATGACATACAAGATATACAAATATACAGTACTGTTTATTTACAGATAGTTTCTAAAAGAGAATATATACATTTGAGGGGGAAGAAACTGTACATTGGAAAGGGATATCTATTCGACACTCCTTTTTTTAGACACTAGTGAATTATAAATGTAATCTTTACATCGACTGACTTGTTTCTGTTTAAAACTATAGGACCAGTGAATTAGAAATGTAATATTTACATAGACTGACTTGTGTTTCTGCTTAAAACCATAGGACCAGTGGAGACAGCGGCTGGGGGCCTGAGCTCCTGCCTATAGAACTCAGCTGGAGTCATGTGTTGCCGGTTAGAAAGGCTGTTTCAAACGAATGCTTTTTCTATTACCTACATCCAAACGAGGTACCTAATTAAGAAGGTTCCTAGTTAGGTAGCAAGGTGATAGGAAGCTTCCTTGCATTTGAGACACGTTCATTCATCAAAATACAATGTTTATGTCTATAACTCTGCTATTGTGTTACTTTAAAGTGAAACAAGAGAGTTCTATTGTGAAACAGTTCTCTCATCTGCCTACTTTATATACATTTTACACTGATTGGGTGCTTGTGCCTGCCTCTCAAAATATCCCCTTTCGTCATACAGTGAATGTAGCTCTTATTGGCCTAAATCCCAACAGTAGTGGATCAAGTATGGAGCTCATCAGGAAGTGATAAGTTACAGGTTGAAAAAACCCTCAGCTCTGAACTAGGCAAAATCTGCATGGGGCTCGCTAATAACAAACTATCATTACACCTGGGTAAAACAGAGTCCATTCTCTTCAGATCAAATAACAAACTCAGCAAGACCGACGGCTTCTCAGTTACAGTGGGTGACAATATTGTCACAAGGAAAGATGAAATTACATACCTGGGTTCCATCCTAGAGGCAAATCTTTCCTGTGACAAAATTGCATCCAATGTAATCAAAAAAGTCAACCAACGAACTAGATTCTTGTACCGGATCTCCTCTCTGGTAAACAAGAATACCCTGAAGACTGGCAGGAGCACTCATTCAAGGGTACTATATTTGTATGTCGTGTATGTCATAAATGTTATGATAAATTGATTGATTGATTGATTTTATTGTGGATTAGAGACATCATCCAAGGGATAAAAACATGCTAAAATGCAAGCACTTATTTCCATCATGGTCCCTGGTATTAAAAAAACAGTGACCATGATGAAAATAAGTGCTTGCATTTTATCATGTTTTTATCCCTTGGACGATGTTGAATTGAAAATGGGGGACCCTGATGTAAACAAGACGAAAGTCTTTCTCTGGTCTGCAACCCATTAACAATTGTGTGTATTGAGCCGTACTGTATTGTACCCATTCTGCAATCTGTTAACGTTTTCAATCAATCAATCAATCAAGGAAGGAAGAAGATGGTGGTCGCTGGTCACACACACACACACACACACACACACACACACACACACACACACACATGCGCACACACACCTATAGAGCACCATGAACACCCTACATATACATTTTTGTATTATAAAAAATTTAACTATATAATAAAACTCATTATACATCAAAGCCAAATTCACTTTGTTAAATAACTTTCTTTTACCCGACAGGAGTAGTGCTCATTCCTACCAGAGGGGGGCAGCAATGAACTAACCACGCCTAATCTGCGTAAATAGAGGAAGAAGACGGTCACGTGGATCGTGCAGACAGCGGTGCTCCCCGCATGTTCTCTACAACTAAAACTTAAGGTAAGAAGGATCGCCAGGTTGCTACTTATTTTATTCCCAAATGTACAACATAATAATGGGAATAGCAAAACACGCGTGTGAAACATGTATTTACTCCCCCACATGTCTTGAGTTTCCGTACGGGCCAATTTAACCATTTCATTATCATGTTGTTGCCACGGCAGCGGGTCAGTTAGCCGCTAGCTAGCTAAGCTAAGCACGTCGTGTTGGTGGCAGCATCATGTGTGAAACGTGTTAATGTTATTATTAACCTTGGCTAACGTTTGTAAATTAATAACTTCCCGTTGGCGTTGTTGTCTACGGTCGAGATGCACACTTGGCGTGGCTAGTTCATCTCTTGCCAGCTCTGTTTGAGCGACGTGCATTATTACTGCTAACACAAGCTGCTGTTACTGGGCTGTGTTGTGTGCTGCTAGCTAGTAGCCAGTTAGCTAGTGTGTGATTGATTGATTGATTGATTGAAAATCTTATTGACAGATTGCAGAATGGGTACAATACAGTACGGCTCAAGGGGATGCAGACCAGAGAGACTTTCGTCTTGTTTACATCAGGGTCCCCCATTTTCAATTCATCATAACATGACATACAATGTCATGTATGTTGTGTATGTCATAAATGTCTATATTAATTGAAAATGGGGGACCCTGATGGAAACAAGACAAACGTCTTTCTCTGGTCTGCATCCCCTTAACAATTGTGTGTAATTGAGCTGTACTGTATTGTACCCATTCTGCAATCTGTTAAAGTTTTCATTCATTCATTCATGATGATATACAGATAGACAGTACTGCTACATTTATGACATGATACCAGATTTACAAATATAGTACTGTTTGTTATACAAAAAGAGTCTTAAAAAAAGAGAGTATATACATTTGACGAAGAAACTGTACATTGGAGGAGGTTGGGTGGGTGGGTGGGTAGGAGAGGTGGGTGGGTGGGGAACACTGTACAACTGTACAAGCAAAACTGTACATTGGAATATTGACAACCATACTTGGTCATTTACTGTACATTGGAGGGGGTTGGGTAGGTGGCGTGGGGGGTGTGTGCGAGAGGTCATCCGTATGAAAAGTCACCAGCTAGCTTGTTGGCTAGGTTAGTAAGTGTGGCTGACATGGGTGCACCGTTGGGTGAGTTTGCAGCTTGTTGGCCCAAGTGATTCCTAATGAAACGTCAGTGTTCCACACTAATGTATTGGCCAGAAATCATGGCACAGCTGCCACAGACGTTGCCAGCCATGGGGTCGGAACATGAGTCCACCCCCCACAGCTGTCGAGGTCCAGGGGTTAGCCAGTCTCATTATTCACTAACCAACCATACACCGAATGAATGAATAAACTTTATTTAACAGATTACAGAATGGGTCCAATACAGTACGACTCAATACACACAATTGTTAAGGGGATGAAGACCAGAGAAAGACTTTCGTCTTGTTTACATCAGGGTCCCCCATTTTCAATTCATTCTCGAAGTCAACTTCCTGTCTGTTATTGCTACGCAACTGCAGCGTGGGGGGAAACTGCCCCGCCTGGTACATTGTGTACACTATTTAGTGGAGAAACGGATAGTTAAAGTGGCAAATTAAAGACAATCAAGCAGACTTTTCTTCAGTCCTTCACAATGCCAAAGAGCTGCTGTGTTACGCGTTATACTAATGACAGAAACAGAAATCCAAATCGGAAGTTTTATACCATCACAGAGGAAAAAGTGGCTGGTGGCTAACGTTCGGATGTTGTGGTCGTGGTAATCAGGGGGAGTTTCTTTGACTCATATCTCGCCTTTAGAATCACCAGAAAGGCTTTCGAAATAGTGAAATGCCATGTTGGCCTCAATATTTTCAAAACAAATCGTATGAAAATGTTATGAAATGAACAAGAATGTGATAAAACATGTAATAAAAACGGAGCTCAATGCATGGATCTTGTTGCGCGCTCCTGGCCACCACAGCGCGTGCACACACAACACGCAACTTGAAGTTTATCATGATGATAACTTTATTTGAAGAAGCTCTTGGTACCCAAACTCCTGTATCCAATAATAATAAATATATCTGATACACGGGTAGACGGGACCCGTACTGTAATAAAGTTTTCAATCAATCAAACGTCTCATAACTTCCTCTTGTGGGCGTGGCTGGTGGTGACAACCAGGTGACAACTTTTCTGAGCCAATAGGCGCTTTGCGCAGAGATAGCAAGTCGTTTCCCATCATGCATTTGCGTCGAGCAGCCGGGTGAGAGGTACTGTGGAGCTAGAGCCATATGAAATCCGTTTTATTATTTTCCAAATTCCATTTGATTTTTTCCCAAATTCTGTTTTTTTCCGTTTTAATATTTCAGAATTCTGTATTTAGCTTTTTATGCAAATTTTACCATCAGAAATAGTGTCTAATAAGTGGGAATGAATAAATCTCTACAATTGAATAAGATATAACAGTCCATTTAATGTTTTTAAGTGCTGCAACTCAGAAATAGTTACATTTTACACTATTTTTCAAATAATATTGTGACAAAATAAAAATGCACACAAAATAAAAATACACTTCAAGTGTAGGCAATAGATACAGCTACTACTGACATTATCACAATGACAATGTCAGTAGCCTAGCTATATCTATTATATTGTGATGAAATATAGTAGTAATGCATAATTTAGGCACCTTTAATTACTTTATTTCGTTTATAAAGGACAGTGTGTACTGACAATCATTTGCATTAAACAAATGGATGGGTGCACTAGATTTAGCTAGAAGCTATCATTTCCATCTATATTCCTATGTACTGTAACGTTATGAAGCACAATCTCAGGGGGCTCATACAGCATTTCACTATAATGTGTAGACAAATAAAACGACTTGAAACTTTAACTCAAACTATACTGTGAGAGTAAGTAACGTGTGTTGTGATTATTATTACAAGGCTATTGTGCATTCATCTATTTTGCACTGATGGGTTGTAGACTACAGAGGACAGTGTTGTAGCTGCCGTTTCGCCATATCGGGCTTCACTGTCAGCTTTCACAGGAGGAGACGTATCAAAATCTCTTTTATATCCACATGTAAAAAAATATTGTAGCATTGGCTTTTCTAGCATCCAAACGGATTATTTCATTGAACTGGAAAGAACGCAAACCGCCGAACTGTTTCAGTTTGGAGAACTGGCGCAAGGACTTCATGGACTAGCTATCAATGGAACAGGCTGCTCTATCTCTTCAAGAGATTGAGGCTGCGGTTACACACAGGGGTATTTTCGTTTCGTTTTCAAGGTCGGTTTCGCTTTCCAGAACGCAATGTAATGGCAGGCAAGTTAGACATTGGTTTTGCCTCCTGAGCACAGTGATGTAGTACAATGCCAAAGCAGTAGGTGGCGAACATGAAGGCATTTCAACCAATCAGAAGTTGAATGTGCCAATACACTTCCTGCAAAAAAAACAACAAACCACCATCTTTAAATGCCTCGCGGGAGCCATTTAGCCAATGTAGCATTTATTTTTCAGCAAAGAGTGCAATAAACAAAACGGATACATTCACTGTCTTCTGCCTCATTTGTTGATGAAACAAAACTAACATCAACACAATTGACCAAGAGCGGATAGTTTAGTCTCTCAAAAAGATCTCTGATGTTGTTAGCTACATGCTAACGTGAATGGAATATGCCAGTACAACAGTATAGCATTGTGGATAGCATCTTGGTAAAGTTAATGCTAGCAGAATGAATGGATGTAAACTTTATTTAACAGATTGCAGAATGGGTACAATACGGGTAAATACACACAATTGTTAAGGGTATGCAGACTGTTGTAGCTTGGACTGGGCTCCTTATAACAACTAACAGGGTTAATGCTAGCAGAATGAATGGATGTAAACTTTATTTAACAGATTGCAGAATGGGTACAATATAGGGGTGCACCGATGTATCGGTCGGGTATCGGTATCGGCCGATAAGCTCGAATGTGCCGATGGCAGTAGCCGATAAATATCCATCAATTTGTCAAGACAAAAAAAAGTTCACTCGCGACCTGCACAACGCCGTCCCCAGTCCCCCCCACACACAAGCTACTGCATCAAAGTTACTACTTATGATTAACAAGGCATTCGTTTTGTGGCATTAATGTTATATAGTTAGTGTTACACGCAGGGACCGAAACTAAAGCCCGCCGCCCGCCAGGGGCGCTCAGTTTTTACCTTTGGCGCTTGACACTTAGAGGGCTGCCCACCGTGTGACGTGTAATCAATCAAGTTCATAACGATACTCTTATTTAAAAAATCTGTGCAGGTCTCATTTCCGCCCCAAGCGCATCTCCAGTCATAATATCGATGGCTCCGGCAGTTAGCAACATTAGGTTCGTATGATACTCTTATTTTGAAGTCATATCCGCCCAGCCCTGCAGCGGGATACTATTGGCTAAGGGCTTCTGCTCGCAGTGCTCCTGTCAACACAGAGGCAGTCTGCTCTAGTCTAGAAGAGCGGACCTCCATGAGCTACCGTTACTGTTTAAACAATGACCCAGTCAACTATTCACTTTTAGTTTAATACATGACGAGGCATTGTCTAACGGTATCTAGCTGGCTAGCTACTGATAGCTGCTGATATCAACAAATGCTCCAGCAATAGTCGACTCGAGTGCATAATACCTCCGTTCCCTCGTTAGCTAGCTCACGTTAGCTAGCTCACGTTAGATCTCGCTGTCCCAGTAAACTAAATTGTCTTAACGTTATCTACCGGGCTAGCTGTAGCTACAGATAGCTCCTGATATCAATGTCTTATAACATTGATTGAATGCGTATTCTAGCTGAGGGCATGTTGAATGTGATTTGACAAAAGAACCGTAACGTTATACCAATAGGGTCCAGCTGCATCGCCGGAGAATCCTTGCATGCTGAATGTAGGGTCTAGCTGAATATAGGGTCTAGCTGCAGGGCCGGAGAATCCTTGCTGGAGCTGGAGGCTACTCAAGTATACACTAGGGCTGTCTTAAATGCTTCGAAGCTTCGAACGTTCGATTCGATGGCACAAGCTTCGAACATTAAAAAAAAATCGAAGTTAAAAAAAAAAAAAAACGTTTTTTTCAATTTTTTTTTTTTTTTACTTCGATTTGTGTGTGTGTGAACTACCCATCCCAGTTAGGACAGCCGAATCCCGTCCAATCTTTCGCCGTCGACTAAAGACTCACTTCTTCAACCATTATCTGAAATGATAAAAAAAAAAAAAAAAAAAATCTAACCGTGACTAACCTTACTGTCATGCACTTGTCCTAATAAACTAACCTACACTGTAACACGCAACACTTTGATGAACATTGTTACTCAGCTGATAGAGTTGTACCCTTCTTGCTGTCTTGTCGTACAGAACTTGTAAGTCGCTTTGGATAAAAGCGTCAGCTAAATGACTAAATGTAAGTGTGTGTGTGTGTGTGCGCGCACCTTGTAGAATTCCACACATAAGAAAGAAAGATACTGGGATGAATAAACAAAATAGGAAATAAAATGTAGAAATGCATGCAATACATAAATAAATATGAATCTCCATATATGAAATATAACATTTAGATAAGGTGCTACTGAGATGTTTTGGTGAGTTATTTGTTTTTTTGTGGAAGTTGCCCTTCTTAAAAATGCATGAACATTCACTGATAATTGGTCTGTAGTGGAGTCTACAAGGTCTACATTGCCGGACCATGTAGAATCCGGACCTTGTAGACTGACATAATTCTGTGCATAGTTTAGTCTACACAGGCCATATTTCAAATAATCAAAATCTTACTTCATTCATCTTAAACATTCTTGATTTGGGGGATTGGTAGTTCCCATGAAATCTGAAGTTGTTCAAACGACAACAGCGATCCACCTTGAATTAAATCACACAGCCGAGTGAAACCTTGTTGGATGCGTCAGTCACGAAAGGGGCTACTTAATTAATTAATCCAACCCACTTTATTTATAGAGCACATTTAAAAACAACGTTTACGAAAGTGCTGTACAAGTCCCACAACATAAGATAAAAAAAAAATATATATATATATATATATATATATATATATATATATATATATATATATATATAAAAAAAATTTATTTTTTTTAAAAATTTTTTTTTTTTTTTTTTTTTCGAAGCTTCGAATTAAAATCGAAGCTCGGCCCCGAAGCTTTGATTGCCAAAAAAAGCTTCGAAGGTCAGCCCTAGTATACACACAGACAGTGGAGCTGTTTGCAGATAGCGAGCATTTTGACTTATTGCGTGGTGGCGATGTCTCGCAGATAATACAACTACAAGTATGATTATATAATATATATTTTATTTTAAAAAAAAATTTATATAAAATATATATATATATTTTTTTAATCAAAAAAAATTTGGCAGGTAAGAAATATACTTGGCGGGTAGATTCTTCCCATCTACCCGCCACTGGCCGGTGAGTCAAAAAGTTAATTTCGCTCCCTGGTTACACGTTCAATAACATCAGCATATTATTTACCCGAACGTAGCAAGCGTTCATACTAGCTCAGTTCCTTCCGTTGCTCACAGAGCCCTGAGTTTTACCCATTCTGCAATCTGTTAATAACGTTTTCAATCAGACACATGTATAGAAAGGCTTTGTTTTATTATAACATTAGTTGCAGTAAAATCATTATGCCTCATTTAAGTCATCCTGCAGAGCTAAACGTCAGCCGCGTTGTTGTTGTTGTAGAAAAGCTCTCGTCAAAATCAATGGCAGACAAAAGCCGAAGTAAAAAATGTATACGTGCTTGCCGATTGGTGGTAACAGCAGAGGCGGGTGCAAGCGGTGTGTGACGTAATTGGCAGAATCGACTGTCAATCAAAATTTCATTGGTTGAGACAATAGTATCTAGCTGCAGCTAGGGCTGGGCGATATGGCCTAAATATGATATCACGATGTTTTTCTTTTTTACCCCAAACAATTCATTATGAGGCTTACCAAGACAGTATTTGATTTTGCAAGCTAACATTAAAGACAAAATAAAATACCCATGCATTTAGCATTTTTATATTATATATTAGATTTAGATTATTAGATTATATATTGCATATATTTAGCAATGAGATATTATATGATTTAGATATGAAATATGATGAATTGAAAATGGGGGACCCTGATGTAAACAAGACTAAAGTCTTTCTCTGGTCTGCATCCCCTTAACAATTGTATGTATTGAGCTGTACTGTACCCATTCTGCAATATGTTAATAAAGTTTTAAATCAATCAATCAATAGCATTTTAATGAAACTACTGTATATATGTATGTCTCTAAATGTTTTGATGAATTGAAAATGGAGGACCCTTATGTAAAAAAGTCGAAAGTCTTTTTCTGGTCTTCATCCTCCTGTACTGTATTGTACCCATTCTGCAACCCTTTAACAAAGTCTTCACTCATTCATTCTGACGGAAACATATAATTTTGATTGACAGTCGAGTCTGCCAATTACGTCACAGCGCTTGCACCCGCCCTGCTGTTCTTAGCACCAATCGGCAAGCTCCTAGTTTTTTACTTCCTGAATGTCCTGTGGCTGAACAACGTCAACAAAGCTACTATCGTTAGCTCCCCGCGGCCGTCGAGTAGGAGACCAGTGCTCAACAGGATGACAAATGAGGCATAATGATTTTACTACAACGAATGTTATAATAAAAGCCTTTCCATACATCTGTCTGATTGAAAACTTTATTAACAGACCGCGGAATGGCATATCTCAGCACGGGCTGAGATATGAACGAGTAAAGTGTGTAGTGTTAAACAATGAATGAACACTACACAACAACAACCACCAAACGCACATAGCACACACATCCACACGCACACACTCACTTTAAACAAACACACTGTAGCACCCACTCCACACACTTATAGCACACACCCACTTTAAACAAACACACTGTAGCACCCACTCCCCACACTTTATATTTATGGATGAAGGATTGCACTACAACTCGTACACCTTACTGTAAATTGTACCTAAAATTGTACCTCATCCCATTTCTGCTTTGCACTAGATAGTACTGTACATTAGTACACTGCATAGTATTGTGTATTGTATATTATATGGTAACTCAGAACATTGTACATATGTCTATACCGAACACTGTGACCTCATTTTCTTCTTCTAAATTCATGCTATATTATGTTATTATGTTATTTGATACTATCTTGTCTAGCACAGTCTCTGGAGCGTAACAGTAAGAAGCATTTTGTATGAAAGTATTCTGTACTTCTGTATGACAACTATTAAAGAACTTGAACTTGAACTTGAACTTGACAGATTGACGCGACACAATCCTCTTGGGCAAAACATCACGATATCCACGATACGTTGAAAAAGTGTATCGTTAATGAACTGTACCCGATATTTATATAATATCGTCATATCGCCCAGCCCTAGCTGCAGCTAGAGCTGCCGCGATAACCGCATTACCGCGGTATCGCTGTTGCATCACGCTCACCGCAGAGTTAGGCTGAATACCGCGTCACCGCTGTTTTTTATCATAATAATAAAGTTGGCTTGCGGCTCTGCAGATATACTAGTGATGCACCGATGTGAAAATTGTGGCCGATACCGATAACCGATATTAATATTGCTGTTCTGGCCGATACCGATATTTACCGATGTCGATATCTCTGTATAGAAAACACTTTTTTATGATAATCAAATAAAGAGCTATTTTCCAAAACGCATAATTTTTTTACTTTTGTAACTTATTTTCAGAAATGACTGATATTTTGAAACTATTTAAGGCCAAAACATGTTAAAAAAAAAAGATTAATTTTTTTTTTTTTTTTTTTTAATATCGGATATCGGCCCTATCTTGATATCGGACCGATACCGATGTGTAAAAAAACAGCCATATCGGCCGATATTATATCGGCGGCCGATATATCGTGCATCACTAAGATATACCCTACTCGGTTCCAAGCGACCCTATTGGTCCAGCCTGGCTCTGCGGCTCTGCAGATACCCCCTACTCGACGCGTCACACTTTGTAGCCTCTGAACGAAAACAGAACGCCGCGCCGCCATCTTTACTGCCTCGCTAAGGATGCATTTCATTCAGGATTTGTTTGCGACAGAACCAAGTGCAATAAACAAAAGAATGGATTCACTGTGTATTCTGCCTTATTTATTGATGAAACAAAACCGACATCAACCCAATTTACCACCGAGCGGAGAGTTTAGTGTCACAACAAGATCGCTGATGTGTTAAGTTTGTTGTTGTTATTAGCCTAATGCTACCGTCAGCCGATATGTACACGAGAGGTAACGTTAAACCCGGGTTTGCTTGGTAGAATACACAATGAGAGGTAACGTTAGCTTTGGCAGAATAGACGCAACGAGAGTCTGGTTAATGTTGTTATTGATTGATTGATTGATTGAAACTGTGTTAAACTCTGGCTTGCTGCAAGCCCTCGGACATCTATGCCCACGGAGCTTTCAGTGTACACAAGCGGCGCCGCCTGCGTCCCCACACGGAGACAAACGGAGTAGTATCTGGCTGCAGTGGAAAAGGAACGAAGTACCAGGTGCCTAAAGCGGGTCGAGTCGAGTAGGTACTATGCAGTGGAAAAGCGCCATTAGACTAGAGGCAGGCTATAAGAGTAGACTACTAAAAAAAAAAAAAATGCATCAAACTTTTTTTTTGTGTGCGCACTGTGCGGTAATACCGCGGCGGTAGAAAATATTTCGCAAATTCGTGCGGTAAGGAAAATATCAATACCGCGGCAGCTCTAGCTGCAGCCCAGCAGGTAGACTATGTTGGGAGAACTAGTATCTAGCTGCAGCCCTGCAGAACATACTGGGAGAGAGATCAAGTTTCAAGTTTCTTTAATAGTTGTCATACAGAAGTACAGAATACTTTTATACAAAATGCTTCTTACTGTTACGCTCCAGAGACTGTGCAAGACAAGATAAGTATGAAATAAAATAACATAGTATAGCATGTAAATTAGAAGTAAAAAAAATGAGGTCACAGTGTTCAGTACCATATACATATTAGGGGTGGGACGATACATCGATCCAGATCGATACATCGATGTAATTATCAACGATCGAATCTAGAGCTGCCGCGGTATTGATTATTTCCTTACCGCACAAATTTGCAAAATATTTCCTACCGCCGCGGTTATTACCGCATGCACACAAAAAATAAAAGTTTGAATGCATTTTTTTTTTAGTAGTAGTCTACTCTTTATAGCATATAGCCTGCCTCTAGTCTAAATGTCTATTTTTAGAGGATGACTTTGCAGCATGAATATTGTTTGGGATTCGGCAAGCACGCATTAGTTATTGAAAGTGAAACACGGATTCGAATTTTTCCCCTCTGGTCGTGCGCCGTTCACTCGGTGTCGCGGTTACCCCTAACCCCCCCGACCCTTTCTTATTATTATTACTATAAAGTTACTACTTTATAATAAAGGCATTCGTTTTGTGGCATTAACATTATATAGTTATACGTTCAATAACATCAGCGTATTTACCGGACAATAGCAAGGCAAGCAATACTCTATTCATATCTCAGTTCCTTTCTTTGCTCAGAGCGTGCATTCTGCGGTCTGTTAATAAAGTTTTCAATCAGACAAGTGTATAGAACGAAGGGCTTTTATTATAACATTCGTTGCAGACAGTAAAATCATTATGTCTCGTTTAGTACTCCTTAGGAGCGATGTAGTCCACTCCGGCGGAGAGTTAAAGCTAACGTTATTAGCCGTGTAGCCGTGTTGTGATGATCTGACATTCAGGAAGTAAAAACCTAATACGCGCTTGCCGATTGGTGGTAACACACTGCATGACGCTACAACGTGTGACGCGTCTCTCTTCTGACCAATCAGTGGTCTGCAATGTTTCACGTGACTTTTCTGGTACCCAATAGGGTCGCTTGGAACCTCGATAGATGAGTAGGGTATATCTGCAGAGCCGCAAGCCCAACGAGAGGAGGGTAATTTATTATTATAAAAAACAGCGGTGACGCGGTATTCAGCCTACTCTGCGGTGGCCGTGATGTAACAGCGATACCGCGGTAATCGCGGCAGCTCTAATCGAATCGGATCGATGCAATGTAATAAGATCGATTCATATCGATACTCTTATTTTGAAAATCCTGTGGCGAGTCTCATATCCGCCCAAGAACAACAGCAGTAGCTCCGTGTGTGTAGACGTTACAGCATAGCATTCTCCCTTTCTGTGTGTGTGTGTGCGCGCGTCTTTGGAATGACCAGATGAGGTCAGAGCGAGGAGTTTGATGTTTAAATGTTATTTAAACATAAACAATATAATACATAATAAATGTAGGCCTATACATGATCATGCAACATCAACAAATTGTTGTAGGAACGGTTTGGGAGAGGGAGGTAGGGAGGGGTTTTAGGTTGTGAGTTTTGAGTTCCAAAAAATGGAGCTTAAAGTTTAAAGCTCAATATATCAAAACGAGGCACTTTACAGTGAACAGGAGGTCTATTTGTATTAAAAACAATAGATTGATTTTCCTTTAAATGTCTGGAAGAGCTCAAAAATACAAATGTCAAATGATATTTTCGTTACCGTTTTTTAGTTGATCTAAATGTTACTGATTGTGTTAAATGGGCATATGATATCATCTCATATCGATTGCAGGCACCTGAATCTAATCTAATCGTATTGTATCGTGAGCGACTTTGTGATATCGGCAAATATCGTATCGTTGTCCAAAGAATCGATATCGTATCATGATGAAACTGGTGATTCCCACCCCTAATACATATGTACAATGTTCGATGCAGAATAGACGTAACTGAGTTACCATATATACAATACTGTGCAGTGTACTAATATACAATACTATATAGTGCAAGGCAGAAATGGGATGAGGTGCAATTTAGGTACAATTTACAGTAGGTGTACGAGTTGTAGTGCAAATCCTTTATCAATAAATATAAAGTGTTTGTGTGATCTAAAGTGTGGAGAGTGGGTGCTGCAGTGTGTTGTTTAAGTGCATGTGGGTGTGTGTGCTGTGTAGAGCTGCCGCGGTATTGATGTTTTCCTTACCGCACAAATTTGCAAAGTATTTCCTACCGCCGCGGTTATTACAGCACGCACACAAAAAATAAAAAAATAAAAGTTTGAATGCATTTTTTTTTAGTAGTAGTCTACTCTTTATAGCATATCTCTAGTCTAAATGTCTATCTTTAGAGGATGACTTTGCAGCATGAATATTGTTTGGGATTCGGCAAGCACGCATTAGTTATTGAAAGTGAAACACGGATTCGAAGTTTCCCCTCTGGTCGTGCGCCGTTCACTCGGTGTCGCGGGCAGGGGTGGTTACCCCCCCGACCCTTTCTTATTATTATTACTATAAAGTTACTACTTTATAATAAAGGCATTCGTTTTGTGGCATTAACGTTATATAGTTATACGTTCAATAACATCAGCGTATTTACCGGACCATAGCAAGGCAAGCAATACTCAATTCATATCTCAGTTCCTTTCTTTGCTCAGAGCGTGCTGAGTTGTCCCATTCTGCCGTCTGTTAATAAAGTTTTCAATCAGACAAGTGTATAGAACGAAGGGCTTTTATTATAACATTCGTTGCAGACAGTAAAATCATTATGTCTCGTTTAGTACTCCTGAGGAGCGATGGTAGTCCACTCCGGCGGGGAGCTAAAGCTAACGTTATTAGCCGTATTGTGATGAGCTCTGATCAATGGCTGACATTCAGGACGTAAAAAACACTTGACGCGTCTCTCTTCTGACCAATCAGTGGTCTGCAATGTTTCACGTGACTTTTCTGGTACCCAATAGGGTCGCTTGGAACCTCGATAGAGGAGTAGGGTATATCTGCAGAGCCGCAAGCCCAACGAGAGGAGGGTACTTTATTATTATTATTATAAAAAAAACAGCGGTGATGCGGTATTCAGCCTACTCTGCGGTGGCCGTGATGTAACAGCGATACCGCGGTAATGCGGTAATCGCGGCAGCTCTAGTGCTGTGTGCATTTGATGGTTGTTGCATAGTGTTTATTGTTCGTTTAGCAGCCTGATGGCCTGGGGATAGAAGCTTCTTCTGAGTCTTTCTGTGCTCGCCTTAAGACTCCGGTATCGCTTGCCTGACCGCAGCAGTTCAAAGAGGCAGTTGTTCGGGTGGCTCGAGTCCTTATAAAAGATGTGCTATTTCTTGATGTTTCCTTTTTTTAAGTAAGTAAAGAGGCCTATGTTCATATCGGTGAGCACAATTTGTAACACAAATATACAGTAGTTTCATAAAAAAATATATATATATATTACAAAAAGAAAAAATATTACAATTATTAAAAAAAAAAAAAAAAAAAAAAAAAAAGTTGCCACAAATATCGGTATCGGCCGATTGTGTTAGTTGACCAATTGGTATCTGTGGCAAATTTTCATATTGGTGCATCCCTAGTACAATACAATACGGCTCAATACAAACCATTGTTAAGGGAATGCAGATTGTTGTAGCTTGGACTGGACTCCTTATAACAATAACTTGACAACACATGGTAGCTGCAGTTATTTGGGACGCGTCTATTCGAAAGGCAACCGGAGCTCTGCTGTAAACACTGGAAATAACCGTGCGGGTCTCTACTGCGCATGGGCGTTGAGCAACAACGGCTCCGTATCCGGCTCGCACAGATTACATGGCACGTTGTCGGCGAGTTTTGGCGAGTATCCAAAACGGAAACACAATTTCAGCGTTATCCTGCCAAAACGGTGTTTCTTTTTAACTAGTTTCAAGTTCAAGTTTCTTTAATAGTTGTCATACAGAAGTACAGAATACTTTTATACAAAATGCTTCTTACTGTTACGCTCCAGGGACTGTGCTAGACAAGATAAGTATGAAATAAAATAGTATAGCATGTAAAAAAAGGTCACAGTGTTCAGTATAGACATATGTACAATGTTCGATGCAGAATAGAACTAACTGAGTTACCATACAATATACTATGCAATGTACTGTACAATACTATATAGTGCAGAAATGGGATGAGGTACAATTTACAGTAAGGTGTACGAGTTGTAGTGCAAATCCTTTACCAATAAATATAAAGTGTGTTAGGTGATCTAAAGTGTGGAGAGTGGGTGCTGCAGTGTGTTGTTTGTTTAAGTGAGTGTGTGCTGTGTGCATTTGATGGTTGTTGCATAGCAGGGTTCGAAATTAACGGGGGCTTGGGGCAAAATGCCCTCGAAAATTGACCAAATGCCCTCGAACATCAGTTAAGGGGGGCAAAAAAAGCCCCCGACAGTTTACTAATTATATATATAATTATATATATGCTCTACAGTGCGAGCATTTCCCTCGTATTGCCCCTAATAATATGTGTGTGTGCAAACCGGAAAAATCATTTACTTGCAGTGTGCGAGACAGACGAGTGATTGTGAAGATTACAAAACAGCTCTGCTGTTAATAGTTCAGATTGAAACTGGACTGAAATTCAGTTTTTGGGTGGAATGTTTGTTCCAAGGAGGAGGGAGGCGGGGCCCGCTGCGTGTTACAGGCACTTGAGAGGTGCTGCGATTCCTGCGAACACAGAGAGAGCGCTCTGCTCTCATCAAGCATTACACTGCTATCTTAACGTTAGCAAGCTAAGCATCTGCATACTGTAGCGCGACCTGTGTTCTGTGTAACGTTAAGGCCTAACAAAATTAATAGTTGGTTTCAGGTTGGTTGTCAGTTTGGCCATGGGTAGGTAGGGAATTTATTTAATTTTATTTTTTTATTTTATTCTTTCCCACGGCGACTATGGATAGGGAATTTCTTTATTTAATTAAAATGTTCACAACAACATGGATGCATGTACTCTGCCAGCATGTTTAATATCCATAATACTAAATGTTTGACTAAGATTTCTATGAAACTTTATTAAAAAAAAAAAAAAAAAAAAAAAAATCTGATTTTTTTTTTTTTTTTTTTTTTTTTAACTCATAAAATATATTGGGTCGCACCTAAATCGGCAGGGTCGGTCGGCAACCTGAAACCAACTATTATTTTTGTTAGCCCTAAGTAACTTGTGTTCGGCGGGGAAAGACCATTCCATTTGTAACACAACTCCAAAAGAATAACATCCAAATCCGATCCCGATGCGCATTTCCTTCATTCCACAGCGCTGAGCGCGCAACGTATTTCATTGATCGATCTGGCCAGAGTCTATACTCACAAACGTTGCGTGTGTGGGGTTTTTCATCAATTTGAAACAAGCTTCTTGACTGTTGGAATTAGGGATGTTAAAAATAAAATATCTAATAATATTATTCAATATTAGACATTCGTTGATCCAGAGGCAACCGGTTATTATATCAAGACAACAACACAACTTGCCCTCACTCAGGGACAATAATATTTAATCTATTTAGATAGAGTATGTATGTATTATTTACAGATAATTGAAGGTACCTCAAAACATGAAACCAAGCCATGATGTCACACATCGTGTGTGTTACTTGAACAATTGTCACTGTGCTCCTAAATTTCTGTGTGCTCCTAAATTTGTATTTAGATTTTATTTATTAACATTTTATTTAGGAGCACATGTGCTCCTTGGGAAAAAGGTTAGCGTAGAGCCCTATATATGGAGACATTAACATTACGTTATCAAACATAGGGACGAAGACTGTAAAAAAAGTGTCAACAATGTTTTATAATCTTTATGTTAATTTTCATTATAAAAATGTTGTGCCCCCGAAATACAAAAAAAAGCCCCCGAAAAGCAATTATGGGGGGCAAAAAAAGCCCTTGAAAAAAAATGTTAATTTCTAACCCTGTTGCATAGTGTTTATTGTTCGTTGAGCAGCCTGATGGCCTGGGGATAGAAGCTTATTCTGAGTCTTTCTGTGCTCGCCTTAAGACTCCGGTATCGCTTGCCTGACCGCAGCAGTTCAAAGAGGCAGCAAACGTAATCATTCAACAACAAAAACAAAAACCCCAGTGTAACCATGGCCTGATAGGCCCGATGGCCTTCAAGGTCCCTGGAACTTTATTAGATCACTATCTTGAATATGTTTGTGTACTACTGAACCTTTAACACTCTGCAACCCCCCCCTCACCCCATTGTTATTATAATTTGTAGGGATGCCCCGATCACGTTTTTTGCCACCGATCACCGATCGTCTTGAGCCATATCGGCCGATACCGATCCGATACCGATAGTTTTTGATAAATGAAAAAAATATTTTAATTATTTTATATATATATATATATTTTTTTTATAAAATATATATATTATATAATTAGACTTGTACTTGTAGTTGTATTATCTGCGAGACAACGCCACCACGCAACAAGTCAAAATGCTCGCTATCTGCAAACGGCTCCACTGTCTGTGTGTACTCAAGTAGCCTCCAGCTACGGCCAGGATTCTCCGGTGCTGCAGCTGGACCCTATTGGTGTAAATCACATTCAGCGTGCCCTCAGCTCGAATACACATCGAATCAATGTTATAAGACATTGATATCAGGTAGGGATGCCCCCCGGACCCCGGTTTTAAACGGGAACCGGTACTATATTAGAAAATACCGGAGTATTTATAAGCTCCGACGTCCTCGGTACTGCTATCGATACTCTAGAGAAATTATTATTATTATTATTTAAAAGTTGCGAACGATCTCTCCTCTCTCTGTCTCTGCACGAGAAGCGAGTCGCAGCGAGTCATTATTACACACACTCCTCGCGAGTCGCGCTACACATACATACGGGTACTCCTTAATGAAAGCGCTGTCAATAGTATGCAGCTGCAGCACGTCAGACCGCAGCGCTTACAAGCCCCGCACATACAAGCCCCGCACACCTGATGTGCTGCAGCTGGAAGCATCTCAGCGCTGTCTCCGTGCTGACGCGCGCTGCACACAGACACAGACAGCTCTGCATGGACTGAGTCGTGATGGCGGATAGAGCGAAGCGTTCACAAGTGCAACAAAACATTTGCCAGTAAGGGTGGCAATACGAGCAATCTATCAAAACATTTGTTTGCAAAACACTATATTAGTTTGCAGAAATGCGCCGTATTCGACTGCCTTGCGCGCAGTGGTCCATCTGCATCCACGTCCACTGCAGCCGGTAAGCCAAGATACGGAGTTTCCTAGGCTAATAACGAATTATTACAAATAGGCTAATAAACAAAATAATTGTTTAGCTACAAATACTACAATCTAAAAACTTTTTATAGATCGTCAAGCTGAGGTCAGCCACCAATGTGTCCCAGTGAGCCCACCACACATCCTCCCTCTACCTCCACCACCCAAAGTCCTTTCTCCCTAGCAGCTAGAGGAAAGATGACAGAGGATAGGGTGAACGAGTGTCACAGGGCTGTGACAAAGTTTGTTGTCAAAGGCCTGCACCCGTTCTCTACAGTGGAGTCCAAGGACTTTAGGTAACAACTAATCATTCAGTGTATATCGTTTTTGTTGTATACATAGTTGTCTAACTTGTCTGTTGTTGTTATAAGTTATTATTGAAGCAGCTATTCCCACCACTCCACACAAATTTACAATAATTCAATCATTTCTAATCTTTACTGTAGGGAGATGACCAATGCTCTCAACTGCAAATATAAAAATCATAAAAAAATTATCAAAAAGAACCGATAAGAGTATCGATAAAGTACCGAACCGTTAAGCAGTATCGATAGGAGTAGTAGTATCGATAAAATCCTAACGATACCCATCCCTAATATCAGGAGCTATCTGTAGCTACTGCTAGCCGGCTAGATAACGTTAAGACAACGCCTCGGTGAACTATTTAGTTTAGAGCTAACGTGTGAGCTAACGTGAGCTACCGAGTCAACAGAGGTAACTTATCATGCACTCGACTATTGCTGGAGCATTTGTTGATATCAGTAGCTAGCCAGCTAGATAACGTTAGACAATGCCTCATGTAGTCACTGGGTCATTTAGTTTAAACAGTAACGTTAGCTCGGTACTACCGTAGGTAGCCAACGTTAGCTCACGTCGCATGCACCAGACTATAGCAGACTGCGAGGCATAGCCTCTTGTTTACACGAGTGCGGGAGGGGCTGGGGAGGAGGAGTCCGTATGCTGCAGGCAGCTGTGTGTCTGAGAGAGAAGTCTGCAGTGAGATCTCTGCGAAGAATCGGATCATGTTTTTCGATCGGTTTTGATGATCGGCGAAAATAAAGCATTATCACAGATCACCGATCTCATATTTATACTGAATATCGGCCGATACCGATTGCTGGCCGATCGATCGGGGCATCCCTAATAATTTGTCTTAGTTTGTCTTGTCATGTTTGTATTGTCTTGCTTGGTAAAAATAAAAACTTTAAATATGAAAAATAAAATCTCTTATCTTTTTTTCAGGTCCGTTTCTGTCATGTCTCCCAGAAAGAACCCCAGCAAGAGACCGTCTGACTCTCTCAAACCAGCCAGGGTCACACCAGCCAGGGTCACACCAGCCAGGAAGAACCCCAGCAAGAGACCGTCTGAGAGCAGGTTGGAGGATGTTCAGGATGCAAAGAAGGTGAAAGGTATGTACCAGACCACAGGCCCTAGGTTTGCTTTCAACATTGGGCTGGACATTTCTTAATAATTTTTTGCCTCATCCCCCTATTTAGTCATCATCATCATCAACCTTCATTTATACTCAAAGACAATTGCGGTCACCCTAATTTTCAATGTCGTCAAGACTTTACAGACATTTCAATGCGCACATTTCTACAATATAACAATATATATATAGTATAAAATCAGCATAGGCATAAAATCAGCATACAGAATAAAAAAAACAATGCATAAATTGCAGACATAAGAATAGGTATAAAAGACAATAAAAGTAGTGCAATGTAAACGTGCAGACTTAATAATGGCATAAAATAAGTACAATGTCGCTCGAAGGCATGTGAACCACCCCCCCCCCCCCCCGGAACAGTCAGTCCCCCCAAAACACCCACACATACATCCCTACCACATCGCCATCCAAGACGCACCCCCCGATAAAGCACGCCATGACCGAAGGAAAACACAAAAACAGCCCAGTTATGCCAATTCCCTTCCTGGTCATTGCGTGCATTGTCCTACTGTTGGTCTGGGCAGGGTGTACACTATCACATGCTGCCCCACTGTCTGTCTGGGGAGGGTGTAGACTACCACATGCTGCCCCACTGTCTGTCTGGGGAGGGTGTAGACTACCACATGCTGCCCCACTGTCGGTCTGGGGAGGGTGTACACTATCACATGCTGCCCCACTGTCTGTCTGGGGAGGGTGTAGACTACCACATGCTGCCCCACTGTCTGCAGCCATTATTGCTGTATTATGAATAGCCCCAACTTTAGCCAAGGTAACGTTATGGCTAAACCTTTAACGTTAGTTAATGCTAGCTTTCGGTTAGCTGTTCAATGCTAATAACACCACCAAGCGAACCCATCAGAGCTCCCCGTCAACACCGCTATGTCGGGAGGATGGCATTTAAGAAAGTATCTGCTGTTAAAATGACAAACAGCATTGACACTTTAATTCACGGTCGGTTAAACATACGTTTGTTTTATAATGCTCACAGCAGACCGCAGTGTTGTTGATAAATTACGTGGGGCCGGGGGGATTTAAGTTCCGCAAAAAAAGGTTCCGTACCGTTTCAATCGTACGGTGCACAGCTCGTACTGTACCGGAGGACCACATTGACGTATCGCGTACCGTTACACCCCTAATTGTAACTGTGTAGTGTAGGAATTATGAGAATGACAAGAATGTTATTAATGAAATTAATGAATATTATCAAACGGAATTGTTTCTGTATACACATTTATAAAACGATCAAGGCATATTTAGCCATTCATGCGTTCACATGCGCTTTTTGCGGAGCTAATGATGGAGCATCGCCGTCGGTTGTGTGATAGTAAAGGGCTAACCTTCTGTCGTGTGGCAGTGAAAGGGTTAATGGGAATGGTGTGCTTGTACATTTGAACATAGTTCCATGATACGTGGCTGCGTTGTGCTGAGAAAGAGGCGCAGATCCGCTTCTACTCTGAGGCGAGATCTGCATTTATTTTTTTATTAAATAGCTAGAATCCCGCTTCACAGAGGTATGTTGATGCAAACGGGACAAGCTTTCTCAGCGCAGCATTACACAGCACTGGGTAGTCGTTCCGGACTGATATCCAAAACTTTGTGAGGGCCTGTCCAGTGAACTTGACTTTCAGTAGCTCGTCACATGAAAGATTGATCAACGCCTCCTGCTCAGACAGAGGGAGGCCTGTTGCGAGCGCCATGTGCAATGAACGGATCTTGGATCCAGTTGTTCAAATTGTCCGTGCTCTTTCTTTCTGGGAAATAATTCCAAAATTGATCAATGAGCCCTTCTATGTGGCTACAGATGATGGGCTTCAAATCACCGTTTTAAATGCAGGATGCTTAGTTTCCAAGTGCCGCTGTAATTTACTTGGTTTAAAGCTCTCGTTAGAAAGGATCTCGTAACACAACGCACTGTGGTCTCGGGTCATCTTCTTGGCCAGTCCAAGTAAATCCATATGCCAAGTATTTAGGATCATAACTTCTTTTACTCCGTTTCATAGTAGTTCTGGTATCGCTACTACTAAATTCTGCCTTTCTCTTGCCAGCATTTGGAACACACGCATGTGACGCGCCGCTTCTGACAACAGACCTATCCATTTCGAGTGTCCAGGTTAAATTAATAAACTTATCAGCTTTATATGCTTGGCCTGGAACGAAACCTTACTTGGTCCCAAGAAGAGGGTCTCGTGTATTATTGGGTTAGGACATTTACTGTACATTGGAGGGGGTTGGGTTAGGACATTTACAGGGGCCAGTTTTGAATTGCAGTCTCCCATACAGGGCTCTACAGTGCGACCATATTGCTTGCATATGCCCCTAGAAATATGTGTGCAAACTGGAAAAATCAATTACTTGCACGGTGTGCGAGTGAAGATTACAGCCTCAGTCGTGCTTTTTTTTATTTTCTCCGCTAATAAATCGTTAAACTACAAGTCCCACATTGCACTCAAGCCAACGGTCCAATCACAGTAGAGTGACGTGACTGGTTTCAAGGGAAATAAAGGAAATGACCAATCGGAAGCTCTCATTTAGCTTGTTTACTTCCTGAAAGTCGGCCATTGCGCTATGCGAGGCTTCTCCGAGACAGTGACTTATTCTAGTCTTACCAATAGCAATAGATTTTAGAACACCTAGATTTATCGATAGCAATAGTAATATAACGTTAATGCAACAAAACGAATGCCTTGCTTTGTTAATCATAACGTTGATGCAGTAGCGTATGTCGTTGTGTTGACTGTAACGCACATGATAATAACATAACGCTGTGTACACATTCAAATTGCGATAATCGATTCTAACATTTTCAAATCGATGCAGTTGAATTTTCCCCTTAGGATCGATGCATTGCGATGCATTGTTACACCCCTACACCAAAGTCACTGGCCCACTGTGCGTGTGTGTATCTGTGTGTGTGCTAACTTGCTAGCGTTATCAACAGCAGAGGTGCAGCGCCGGAGTGCAAGCGGTGTGATGTAATTGGCAGAACGCAAACTCATAAACAATGTTTCTGTACTGGAGGTGTACAGTATTTCAATAGGCAACCCTGAAAGGATTATTTTTCTAGAAGAGCAACACTAGCCAAAACATAGGTGTTACGAAGGATCAGATTAAACCGAATATATATATTTATTTATGGATATATATTGAATAGTATTTGTATATCGTTTGATATCCCTTGTATATTCCTTGTACATATACACGGAATATCCCTTTAGCCTACTATAGCCCATAATAGTTCATTCTCTTATTGGACAAGGACCTGGCGCCAGGGGACAAGCCCCTTGGAGCCAAGTTCAATGGTACCGACGAGACATGTCTCTACTAGCCCCGGCTCTGCGCAGGAATACGGCTACCGAAAGGAGAGTGGCACTATTTGTTCACCGTGCATATAAATATGGCGCAAGTAAATGTAGAAGTCCTCTTATCCCTTAGTCCTTTACCCTTCTACCCAACTAAGTAACAGAACGTGAAGCCTCACCCACGATACCGCGTGCGGTGTAGTATGGCCTGTTTGGCCTTAGAATAGCATTGAGACCTCGTGCGAATTAATAACTGAATTGTCAGAGTTTGGCACTGTACCGTCGAGTGCGACGTATTTCTATGAAGTAATAATAGTCTATCGGGTATGGTGCATCGTGCGGTTAGAGTTCTAAAGTGACCAGCATCTCCAACGCTTCCTCGTGTTATCTAGAGTCTTATCCAGGCTGGGGCCGACCACACATGGCGCTTTCTTCCGAGGAGATCTAGACGAGGACCGAGGGACATGTACACTGGATTACCTACCCGACGACTGCTGAACCCTATGCGGCTGGAATATATTTGCTTTGGTACTGTGATTTGTGGAGCGGATAATCGCCGACGCCTGTGAGTGTTGGATTTACCCCCGAGAGGAGTCAAGTTGAGTCGGCACTCAGAGACTGAGGTCGCCTAGCTTCTTCTTCATTGTGGAGCTACAGCCTACAAGAGAACCAAGGTGTATTCATCTGCGGATCAAGAGTCTACTGCACTGTCTTCTGTACTTGAAGTCTCCCTAGACATCGTTGACCAGACGGTCTACTACCGACGGCTCTCCTACCCCCCCTACCGGCCTACAACCGGGAGGACCCCTTCCAGAATATCCTGCTATATCATTAAGAGTACCATAGATCTAATTCCCTAAGAGCCAGGTTGTATACTTGCTTCCTGCGTAACCAGAGATTGGACATTCAGTGTTGATTTGCCTACGAGTACTCATTTGCCTTACAAGTGCATTCAAATCATAAATGTAATAGTAACTATTATATGTACCTTTTGCTATATATTAAATATTTGATTATTACCTTGTGTGGACCCGATTTCATTGTGGGAAAGTGTTCATCATATTTAGATATCGTGTACTGTATGGCCAGAAGTTAAAGTACATAAAGCGGTAGTGGTTTAATGATACCATACTTATCAATACAGTCAGGGAATTGTACCCCTCAGTTACAATTGGTCCTTCGAGCCGGAGGGTAATTAGTGTAATATTAATATAGTGGTATTAATATTGAAATGGCCTATGATGAACACTCCACGAAACGGTCCTCCTAAAGTAGAACGCCCGCAGCGTAGACGACAGCCACCTCAGTACTTAGAGGATTACGCTGCCAGTATACTACCTAGCCTTCTACAAACGGTAAACGCGGTAAAAGTAGAAAGTAAAATTATGTCCGACCCTATCAACCAGGATACCCCGACCACAGAGGCCCTAGTGGGTTCTAATGTAACTGACCAAGCTCACGGTGGGGACCAGGAGGGAACTGACACTACTTTACCCCCCGCCAAGACCGAAGAAGTAGTCCCCCAAGAGCTCCGGGAGGAAGACAACCCTCCAGAGATGGAACTCTGCACGGAACAAGATGAGGAGAGCGCCGAGGAGATAGAGCTCCAGGACTCCCCGCAGGGGAACGCATCCCCAACGGGTACTGCCAGGAGCGGCTCACCTCAACCAGCGTCTTCCCCCAGCGAGGCGGAGAGGATGCTGGCACAGGCGTTCCTCGCCAGCCTAGCAGCCTGTATGGAGCGTGATCGACTCCAAGCAGAGCGCGATCGACTCCAAGCACAGACGCTTAGCGAGCGCGAACATTCTACCATTGAAAGAACGCCTCCAAGCGCAGCAACGGAGCGAAGAAGAGCGCATACGTCTGGAGATGAGACGCCTTCAGACGGAAGAGAATATGGCAAGAGACCGGGCCGACACCCAGCGTGCCGCTGCCGGTGCCCAAAGAGAAGCAGATCTCACCAAGCGCGAAGCCGAGCGCGACAGACTACAAGCCGAGCGCGACAGACTACAAGCGCAGCTAATGGAGCAGCTGATCACCAGGGCAACACCCCCTCCCTCCACAAGGGGTTCCAGGGCCTCGTCAAGACACGGGTCAAGGGCACCCTCCCCTAACCGATTAAGCGACCCTGAGCCCGACCACCAGAGAGAGCCTACACCCCCCTCCGAACTCCTTCCCCGACCGGTCCAAGTGAGACCCAGCTACAAGGAAGGAACGGCGGACACCGCGGAGAGGCTAAATAGACGACTACAGGATCTAGAAGACCTGGCAGAGGAAGAAGAGGGAGAAGAGGAGAGTCAAGCCCGACAGCAGCACATTACTCCACAGGACCAGGAGGTCCAGTACAGCCCAGGCTATACCCCCGCGGCTCTGCGCTACAGACCACCGACTCTATTCACGGGTGAGCATGACGCACGACCAGTCCCGAGGAATAGTACCTGGACCAGCGGGCCATGGTACCCTGCCGGTACCAGCCCACCGAGAGGCGTAAGAGGAGACTCGCCCAGGAGGCCTCTCTTCCAACGCTCACCGATGTGCCAGCCATCCACGGCGTCATACATTGGCACACCGACGTTTCCAGACTTCACCCATGAGAACCGAGCACAGTACACGGAGCTACGGATGTGCTTAGAGACAATGATGGTGGATGTAGCTGATGAACGCCACAAGTATGCTATCCTATTGAAGCACCTGAAAGTGCCCAGAGCGCACAACATAGCGCTGGCCTATGCCACCTCTACTACCCCATACACAGCGGCTCTAGCAGCACTAGACCAAAGATATGGACGTATATGGGATTACGTAATACAAGAGATAAGGCATATTGACCGCCTACCCCCAGCAACAGACAATCGCTCACTAGACGACCTGTCTATCAAAGTACAATCCCTGGTAGGGATGCTGGGGGCGCAACGAGAAAAGGGTATCCGTACAGAGCAGCAAGAACCACAGTACCCCCTCGATGAAAGAGAAGTGGAAGATGGTGTGCCCGTACTGCGAGAAGGAACACTGGTTGTCACAATGTGACCTGTTCAAGAAGATGACCGCTGAAGAAGTGAGTCACTGGATAAAGTCCAACAGGCGCTGTTACCGATGTGCGCGCAGTCACATGGCAGCCGAGTGCCGCCTCAAGAAGAGGTGTAGTCGGTGTGACGGAGCCCACCTAGATGTCCTACACGTAACAGAAGAAAGCCTGCACCATCCAGCAGCACAAAGGCAAGTGTTATGTACATTGACCCCGCTAGCAGCAGCGGCGCCCAGGTGCTCTTAAAGGTGGTCCGCGTAACACTGAGTTACCAAGATAAGGTCATGGACACTTACGCCGTCCTTGATGACGGGTCAGAGAAGACCCTTCTCCTCGCGTCCGCTGCGGCCCAGCTGGGGCTGCGGGGGAGCGAGAACCAGATGACGATTCGGACAATAAGAAGAGATCTAAAGACGATAAAGGGCGAGAATGTCTCCTTCACTATCGCAGCAAGCGGGCAGCCCGAGAGACGGTATAGGATTACTAATGCTTTCACCAGCCAAGAAATAGGACTATCGCAGTACACCTACCCCATCGCCAAGCTGATGGATAAATATGTGCACCTGCGTCAACTCCCTATCCCGCTCATAGACGGTGCCACCCCGACCCTGCTGATAGGCTCCGACCATGCAGACCTCATAGTCCCGATAGACCGGGTCCATACAGGACCCAGAGGTTGTCCTGCAGCAGTCGAGACCCGCCTAGGATGGACATTACAAGGCCCCCTCGCCAAGTCTCTTAACCGAACAGCAGCCACTAGCTGCCTCCACTCCAGAGCGACAGAAGGAGACACCACACTCCTGCAGCATGTCGAGAGGCTATGGACACTAGAGACAATGCCCTTTAAGAACGAAAAGAAAGACATTCGTTCTAAGGAAGATATTTACGCTATAACCCTCCTCGAGCAAGGGACAAAGAGAGTCACAGTCAACGGAGTGATGAGATACGCAACTCCACTCCTGAGGCGAGAGGGAATGCCCACCTTTCACGCCACAAAAGAGGCGACGGAGCGGTATCTATTGAACACAGAGCGGCGCCTAGCCAAAGACCCCGCTCAAGAAGCTGTGTACCGCGCTGAGATTAACAAGCTAATCACAGCGGGACACATAAAGAAAATTGACATTAAAGAGGCCGATCAGACGACTGAATCATGGTACGTGCCGCACCACAAGGTCCACCACAACGGCAAGGATCGTATTGTGTTTAACTGCAGCTACCAGATCGGATCACAAAATCTGAATAAAGAGCTCCTGGCCGGCCCAACACTCGGCCCCTCTCTACTAGGCGTGCTACTACGCTTCCGCCAGGACAAGGTGGCTATCAGCGGCGACATCAAAGGGATGTTTCTGCAGGTGAGACTAGTGGAGGAGGACAAGCCCCTGCTGCGGTTCCTATGGAGAGAGAGGATAGGAGATGAGCACCCAGCCATCTATCAATGGGAAGTCCTCCCTTTCGGAACCACATGCAGCCCATGCTGTGCTACGTTTGCACTACAAAAACACGTCGCAGAGGACCCAGCAGCAGATGAAGAGGTCCGACAAAGTGTGACAAATAGTTTCTACGTGGACAACTGTTTACAAAGCGTCTCGACGCCAGAAGAAGCCGAGGCTCTCCTACTCAAGCTCCGCGCCTCCCTGATCAAAGGCGGCTTTGATCTCAGGCAGTGGGCCAGCAGCGACCCGCAAGTACTGCGCAGCCTCTCCCCCGAGGACAAGGCAGCGAGCAGCGACACCTGGATGGCGACCATCCCAGGAGAAGCCCAAGAAATGACACTAGGACTAGTCTGGCGCTTCAAAACAGACTCGCTCCATTATAGACACAAACCCCTGACCAAGGAGCAGGGAAGGTCGACGGCAATACCGACCACCAGACGGAGTGTATACAGAACACTCGCCAGACAATATGACCCGTTGGGATGTATTCTACCTTACACCACCAGGGCAAAGATGATTGTAAGAGCGCTATGGGACAAGGACCAGGGCTGGGACGATCCCATACCCGAACACCTTGCATCCACATGGAGAGAGTGGGAGACGGAACTCCGCTCACTCCCAGGTGTTAATATACGCCGCAGCTACTTCCCACCCACAGTGAGGCCAGAGACATGCAAGATCGACCTGCACGTATTCAGCGACGCCTCCGAAGTAGCCTACGGTTCGGTGGCCTACTTGCGTGCCCGAGAGGAGGGAGGAGAAATACATACTGCTTCATCCTGGCTCGCTCAAGAATAGCCCCACGAAAGCAACAATCTATCCCGCGTCTAGAGCTCTGCGCAGCCCTAGCAGGAGCGCAGCTCGCCACGTTAATCCAACGTGAACTCACCATCCCGGTGCAAAGAACAATCTTGTGGTCAGACTCCACGACCGTACTCGCATAGATCCGGTCTGATTCGTGCAGATACAAGGTCTTCGTGGGAGTCAGAGTCACCGAGATTCAAGAGTTAACAGAAGTAGCGAGCTGGAGGTATGTGGACACCAAACACAACCCAGCTGACGTCATCACCCGGGGAATGTCCCTGGATGACCTCACCCGTCACAACCTCTACAGTGACGGACCAGAGTTTCTCAAGCTCCCCGAAGAAGAGTGGCCTACACCCACCCCACGGGAGGCGAGTAAAGAGGAGGCCGAAAACAAGAAACCTATGTTCTGTGGATTGAACACACTCGTCTCCACAGACCCCGACATAGACGATTGCCTCACCCTACAGAGTGCGCAGCTAAAGACATTTCTATGGCACCACCCAGAGGTTCAGCCCACGACTGACATTTCAGCAGCTGACTACGAAGAAGCAGAACTTCTTCTACTACAACGAGCCCAGAGAGACTCGTTCCCCGATGAGCTAGCCTGTCTACAGGGAGCAAAGCCCGTCCCATCAGACAGCAGACTGCTCCACCTAGCCCCCGAGAGCGACGCCCATAATCTCATCAGAGTGGGTGGTCGTCTGCGGAGAGCCCCAGACTTACCGGATGACGTCAAGTACCCGATAGTCTTGAACAGCCGACACAAGGTCACAGAGCTGATCATAAAGAAATACGACGAGGATGTGCACCACGCAGGGGCAGAGAGAGTCTTCGCGGAGATCAGACGTCGTTATTGGATACTGCAAGGGAGAGAAGCAGTGCGGCGCTTCCAGCGAACCTGTCTAGACTGTCGTAAGTGGCGAGCCCAGCCCAGTATACCCCGGATGGCTGACCTACCTCCCTGTCGCCTCCGACTCGGCGACAAGCCTTTTCACTCCACCGGTATGGACTGTTTCGGCCCGCTGTATATAAAGAAAGGAAGAGGAACCGAGAAGCGGTGGGGTATTGTATTCAAATGCATGACCACCAGAGCGATACATATCGAACTCCTCCCAACCATGAGCACAGACTCATTCCTTATGGCCTTCCGCAGATTCACATCACGGAAAGGAAAACCGTCTACATTATTGTCTGATCACGGGACAAACTTCAAAGGCGGAGAAAGAGAGCTGAGAGAGAGCTTCCAAGCTATGGGCCCAGAACTTAAGACCCACCTCGCTCCATCCCAGATTGACTTCCAGTTTAATCCCCCGAACGCACCTCACTTCGGTGGAACTTGGGAACGAGAAGTACGTTCCATAAAGACAGCCCTGTACGCCGTGCTTGGGGCCCAGACCGTGGCGGAAGAAGTCTTAATGACAGTCCTCACGGAGATCGAGGGAGTATTGAACTCAAAGCCCCTCGGTTACGTCTCAAGTGATGTAGCAGATGTCGACCCAGTCACCCCCAACACACTCTTGATGGGGCGGCTGGACCCCACGCTACCACAGACAATGTACAGGCCTGAAGAAGCGAACGGCCGAAGAATGTGGAGGTACAGTCAAGTACTGGCTGACAAGTTTTGGAACAGCTTCCTACTCCACTACCTGCCGTCTCTACAGACCCGCCAGAAGTGGGTGAAAGAGAGAGACAATTTGACAGAAGGAACAGTCGTCATGATTATCGACCAGTCACTACCCCGAGCTATGTGGCCGGCTGGCCGCGTAAGCAAAGTGATCACCGGTGCCGATGGAAAGGTCCGAGCAGCTGAAGTGCTCGTCCAAGGGCGGACCTACACCCGTCCCGTGGCGAGGCTAATAGAACTGCCGAGGCTCCCTGATACTATCGATGACGACCATGACCCCATGACTTTGTGAACTGACTGACCCTCACAGCGGACATTGAGTAGTGGACAGTGCGGTTAATCTGTCTCTGTTTAGCTAATTAGGTGGGACTAATTAGGGTGCGGCTGTTACGAAGGATCAGATTAAATCGAATATATATATTTATTTATGGATATATATTGAATAGTATTTGTATATCGTTTGATATCCCTTGTATATTCCTTGTACATATACACGGAATATCCCTTTAGCCTACTATAGCCCATAATAGTTCATTCTCTTATTGGACAAGGACCTGGCGCCAGGGGACAAGCCCCTTGGAGCCAAGTTCAATGGTACCGACGAGACATGTCTCTACTAGCCCCGGCTCTGCGCAGGAATACGGCTACCAAAAGGAGAGTGGCACTATTTGTTCACCGTGCATATAAATATGGCGCAAGTAAATGTAGAAGTCCTCTTATCCCTTAGTCCTTTACCCTTCTACCCAACTAAGTAACAGAACGTGAAGCCTCACCCACGATACCGCGTGCGGTGTAGTATGGCCTGTTTGGCCTTAGAATAGCATTGAGACCTCGTGCGAATTAATAACTGAATTGTCAGAGTTTGGCACTGTACCGTCGAGTGCGACGTATTTCTATTAAGTAATAATAGTCTATCGGGTATGGTGCATCGTGCGGTTAGAGTTCTAAAGTGACCAGCATCTCCAACGCTTCCTCGTGTTATCTAGAGTCTTATCCAGGCTGGGGCCGACCACACATGGCGCTTTCTTCCGAGGAGATCTAGACAAGGACCGAGGGACATGTACACTGGATTACCTACCCGACGACTGCTGAGCCCTATGCGGCTGGAATATATTTGCTTTGGTACTGTGATTTGTGGAGCGGATAATCGCCGACGCCTGTGAGTGTTGGATTTACCCCCGAGAGGAGTCAAGTTGAGTCGGCGCTCAGAGACTGAGGTCGCCTAGCTTCTTCATTGTGGAGCTACAGCCTACAAGAGAACCAAGGTGTATTCATCTGCGGATCAAGAGTCTACTGCACTGTCTTCTGTACTTGAAGTCTCCCTAGACATCGTTGACCAGACGGTCTACTACCGACGGCTCTCCTACCCCCCCCTACCGGCCTACAACCGGGAGGACCCCTTCCAGAATATCCTGCTATATCATTAAGAGTACCATAGATCTAATTCCCTAAGAGCCAGGTTGTATACTTGCTTCCTGCGTAACCAGAGATTGGACATTCAGTGTTGATTTGCCTACGAGTACTCATTTGCCTTACAAGTGCATTCAAATCATAAATGTAATAGTAACTATTATATGTACCTTTTGCTATATATTAAATATTTGATTATTACCTTTGTGTGGACCCGATTTCATTGTGGGAAAGTGTTCATCATATTTAGATATCGTGTACTGTATGGCCAGAAGTTAAAGTACATAAAGCGGTAGTGGTTTAATGATACCATACTTATCAATACAGTCAGGGAATTGTACCCCTCAGTTACAATAGGCATTGTATGCATAAAAGGTATGATTAAAAACAAGAAACAAGTTACATAAACTAAATCAGATTAAAAATGATCACAGTTCTGGTTTGCCTTAAAATGCAGTTTAAGATGAGTCTTGAACATGGAGTATGTGGGGCACTCTCTAATCACAACTGGTAGGCTATTCCAGTAGTTACCACCTTTAACAGAGAACACAGTTTTAGCAAAGGTAGTATACCGAAAAGGCACCTTACAGTCCCCTCTACTGATGTGGTAATGCCAGTGTCTCCTTTTTGTTCAATGTCACTGGCTTTTTTATTAGGCCTAGTTGTTGGCTACAACTTTGCCACAGTAGGCATTAATCACTTAATAGTTCAAGTCTGTGTCCCATTCCCGTTTGCACACGCAGATACGCACACAGTGGGCCAGTGACTTTGGTGGTATGTGCTATTGCACAGATCTTGTGTCCCGTTCCCGTTTGCACATGCACAGTACAAATATATATTTATTTTTGAAAGAAATAATAAACTGTTACTTGAAATATTTTCACTGTGCTCCTAAAGTTGTTCATTTAGGAGCACATGTGCTCCTTGGGGAAAAAGGTTAGCGTAGAGCCCTGCCGTAGGTGCTCCTTGAGAGTGGTTTTAAAAGTGAGTAGTGATTCACATTCCTTTACAGCTGTGGGTAGTGCGTTCCACATTGATGTGGCATAATTGCGAAACGTGTTTAGTCCCTTGTTTGAGCCGAATCTGGGTTTAACATGATTTGTGGAGCTCCCTCTGGTGTCGTGGTATTCACTGACCTTTGGGAAGTATTTTGACATGTACTTGGGTACCTTAGTCGTGTAGTGTATCTTGTAGACCAGGCCCATTGCAAGTTGTTGTACTCTGTCGTCAACTCTAAGCCATCCTAGGTTGTCAAAGTGGGCAGGGGTGAGGTGGGTTCTAGGAGTAAGGTCAAGCAGTAGTCTGACCAGTTTGTTTTGAGATGTTTGTAATTTTGTTTTCAGCGCTTTTTGAGGTGCTTTGGTACCATGAGGTGCAAGCATAGTCGTAGTACCCTTGACTGAGTGCTCCTGCCAGAGTCTTCAGGGTATTCTTGTTTACCAGAGAGGAGATCCGGTACGAGAATCTAGTTCGTTGGTTGACTTTTTTTTATTATATTGGATGCCATTTGACCTATAGGCTATTCATGCGGAGTGAATCAGTTCCCCCAGCCACATTTGTGTAAATTTTTTTTTTTGCGGAATTAACTGATCGAAAATGTATCCAATCGTGGTCAAATGAAGAGATTTCATGATGCATTGAATCGTTGCCTGAAGAGTCGTAATCGAATCGTTGTGGGGTGAACATTTACACCCCTAGCGACAACGGATCGATGTAGCTGGAGCCTGGAGCGTCATGCCGTCATCCCAACCTTTAGCTCCTTTTGGTGTGTTTTGGAAGGATGTTGTTCAGCCGTTTCTCTTGTGTGCCCCCCCCCCAGTATCTCACAGCAGCCACGGGAAGGAGCCGGGGCAGGTCCTGGTGCTGGGCCAGGGCGAGGTCGGCCAGCTGGGTCTGGGGGACAACATCATGGAGCGCAAGAAGCCAGCCCTTGTGACTCTTCCGGAGAGCATCGTCCAGGTGGCGGCTGGGGGCATGCACACGGTCTGCCTCAGCCACTCTGGCACTGTGAGTACTGTATACTATATTATGTACTACGTGTAGGGATGGGTACCGAATTCGGTACTTTTGAGGTACCGAACCGAAACACGTCGGTACTACAGAGTATCGAATCAAGTGAGAATTTTTTTTTTTTTTGCTTTTTTCTTTTCATGTCAACGTTCACACGCACAATATATGCTTACCTAGGATTTGACTTGATTCAACAACAAAGCAGTCGGAGCAATGACAAGCCGAAAACTGTCAAAATTGTAATTATTTGAAGTTTGGATTTTTCTTTTTACGACTGAGGTAGGTAAATTACATTTCTTGAGACTAAAGTACCGAAAAAAGGTACCGTTGGGTACCGGTATCGATTCACAGGTACCGGTACCGGTATCGGTTCAAATGTGAAAGGTACCCATCCCTAACTACGTGTGTGAGATATTTATATTAAGGCTGAGACCACTTATTGATTTATCGATAACTGTGTGAAATCGATACGTTTCGAGTTTTTTTTTTGTCCATCTGTACATTTTTTTTTATAATTGAAAAGATCGATATTCATCGATAATTTTGTCCCGATTTATCGATTCTTCCAAATGGCATATCGTCTCAGCCTTAATTTATATATATATATATATATATTATTTACACATACAGTCGGGCCCATAAATATTTTGACATTTTCAGAATTCTGTCTCTGTACACCACCACAATTGACTTGGAATGAAACAATCAAGATGTGCTTTAAGACATTCAGCTTTAAGTTGAGGGTATTTTCATTCAAATCAGGTGAGCCATGTAGGAATTACAACAGTTTCTACATGTGCCCCCCCCCCCTCCCAAAAGTAGATCGATCCATTACCTTCTCAATGAACTGTTAACAAAATTTTACAAAGCAAGTCACTTTGCTTTGATGTCTGGCTCGTTGGATGCGTTTCTTGGCATCAGATTTTAGTATCTGGGGGGAAATGATCCGATACCGATATCTAGGGATGGGTACCTTCACATTTGAACCGGTACCGGTACCTGTGAATCGATACCGGTACCCAACGGTACCTTTTTTCGGTACTTTAGTCTCAAGAAATGTAATTTACCTACCTCAGTCGTAAAAAGAAAAATCCAAACTTCAAATAATTACAATTTTGACAGTTTTCGGCTTGCCATTGCTCCGACTGCTTTGTTGTTGAATCAAGTCAAATCCTAGGTAAGCATATATTGTGCGTGTGAACGTTGACATGAAAAGAAAAAAGTAAAAAAAAAATTAATAAAAAAAAAATATATATATATTTTTTTGGTTTCTCACTTGCTTCGATACTCTGTAGTACCGACGTGTTTTTGTTCGGTACCTCAAAAGTACCGAATTCGGTACCCATCCCTACCGATATCCCAGTAACTTGATCTGATACCGATATCTCAGTAACTTTATCTGATACCGATATCCCGGTAACTTGATCTGATACCGATATTTCAGTAACTATCTGATACCGATATCCCGGCAACTTGATCTGATACCGATATCCCAGTATCCCAGTAACTTTATCTGATACCGATAAAAGTACCGATTTGTGTGTCCGTTTTCAAAAGTTCATCCTCCCAAACATTCTGTCCGTCAAAACGGGACACTGAGATGGACACATAATCAGCCCTGTCCCAACAAACAGAAAATTACTCGTAGGGTATTTTCATTCAAATCAGGTGAACGAGGAATTACAACAGTTTCTACATGTACACGCCCCCCCCCCCCCCCCCCCCCCAAAGTAGATCGAATCATTACCTTAACACATTAACTGCCACGGAGTTTGATCATCTTATACCATTCTCTGTCAGCACTGTAAGTCTATGGAGGTGTTCACCTTCTTTGCAGGGCTATAACTTTTTAAATTGTATTGCTAAATTGACACTACTATGGCCCATTCAACATCGATTATCTATCGTTCAGGATGTAGGAACGTTTTACTTTTCCATTCATACGAAAATACCGTCTAGACTATAAATATGTTTTTATCGTTTTCTACAGTAATTCCTAGAACGTGAGATATAGGCATAAATGCATATACATTATCAAATGCCGTTTGTTGCTGATCCACGCTATATTAAAAATGTCAACTGTACATGGTCCTAAACGTTATGACTGATCATGCGCGGGTGAACGGAGGGGGGGGGGTCGTTTATAATTCTGTGATCGTCGTTGAATGCTTTATGTGGTATGGGTGATATATAGATCAGAGCAGTTTGCATGGATAATAATAAACACTCACGCTGAAAGTCACGGCAGCCTCTTACCGTTGGGCGATGATACTGGAGCAAAAATATCCCAGTTATTTGATGGGGATCGAGTCGATTCATTTCCGGTTTGTATAATCATAATAACAGCCCAAATCATGTCGATTATTGAGTTATGGCAGCGATCCATATCCATGGCGTGTGTCTACAGTCCCGCAACGATATGCGAGTGGCCGGACGTATTTAGGAGACGCACCGATATCCAACCGGCCATTTCCGGTTTGGCAACTCGCCGATCATCCACCAGGTGGCAGTATTGAAGCGTTGCAGAGTTGTGCCTAGTTCCACTGCATCAGACGAGGCTCCGTGAGGGAAATATGAATAACATGGCGGAAATATGATCTCAATAACGTCGTACGCCGTGATCTGGCAGAATTAGCATGAACTTGAAACACGTCGTACAACGTGAATGGCGCAAGATGTGTTAATGAACGGTATACAGTTAATCATTTTGGTCCAGTGGCCTCCAAAATGAGCGAGATATAATAAAAATAAATGTGTTAAACAAAATTTTACAAAGCAAGTCACTTTGCTTTGATGTCTGGCTCATTAGATGTGTTTTTAATTGGCATCAGATTTTAGTATCTGGGGGGAAATTATCTGATACAGGTATCCCAGTATCGTTATCGGTGAGTCCCTAATATATATTACATTGGGTTGGATTCAAATGTATTGTCATTATACAGCACAAGTACAGTACAACAAAAGTCCTCCAACCAGAGAGCAAATGTAACGGTAAAGTGCAACAGTAATATACAATGTACAGGTGATTTAAACTGGGTACAAAATAAAACTAGTACTATTGAGCAATAGGGTTTGGTACCGATCTCTTTACTTTTTAAGGGTACCGACCGCATTGATCTAGCCATAAATTACTGGAAAAGGTACCGGTATCTATTTCCAGGTACCGATTCAAATGTGAACGGTACCCAACCCTACTGAGCAGGGCTCTACTAGGGCTGACCTTCAAAGCTTTTTTTTGGCCGTCGAAGCTTCGGGCCGAGATTCGATTTTAATTCGAAGCTTCGAGATAAAACTAATAATAATAATAAATATTATAATATATATATATATTTTAATCTTATGTTGTGGGACTTGTACAGCACTTTGGTCAACTTTGTTGTTTTTAAATGTGCTCTATAAATAAAGTGGATTGGAGGTAGGGCTGGGCGATATGGAAAAAAATCATATCGCGATAACGATATGATAATTTTATTTTATTTCTCGATATCAATAATTATCGAATTGTTATAAGTATAAAAAAAATAAAATGTTTTTTATTTTTTATTTTTTAACAACATATGTATGTTTATTTTGCAGCAATTCTTTGTCATTGCCGCCATCTTTAGTGTTACATCCCCTCACACTCCAGTTCTCAGGCTGCAGCTGGTTTAAAAGCTAAAGTAAACCGGCTTCTCTGCTGGCTGTGGCTCCAGAGGAGTTGAACAGTTCTGGCTCTGCTCGTTTATTTTCGATCTTTTGGCGCTTTTTTGGTGGACAAACCACCGCACATGTGCACTGTGACTCGTGACTGGAGTCTAGTTCTGCTAGCACACATAGCCTACTGTGTACAGACGGTTTCAAAATGTATTTTAAATTAGAAAGCAAACAAAATAAATGGACAAGAGAAAAAGAAATCTGAATTTGGTCAGTATTGTCATTTGGACAAGCAAAGCCATTACTTTAAGTTGCAGGCAAGAAAGACAAGTCTGTCCACTGTCTCTGGTTTTAAAACTGCCCTGTTGCAGGTAAAAAAAAAAGAAAAAAAAAAAAAAAAAAAAATTGTTTTTATTTCGATATTCGATATCGATTATTACAATATATCGCGATATTTATCGTTATCGTTATATCGCCCGGCCCTAATTGGAGGGAGCTGCTCTGCCTGTGCGGCTGCTCTCCGTTACACAGCCAACAACATTACATTACATAATTATGTTGCAAACAATTATATAAATATTTATATGTAGTTAATGCAGACAAAGGCAGAATTCGACTTGTTGTTTTTATTAGTGCTGTCAGGCGATTAAAAAAAGTTATCTAATTAATTATAGGATTTGTAATTAATCGCATAACTATTTTAGGCCTGATATTCTATAATCATATTTCAAATTGCATGTGTCCGGATGGCAGAATTCAGTACTGTATCTACAAAACCTTCTGTTTAATCATCTTCCCTTTATTCATTTGCTTAGATTTTTCAGGTCTAGTCAATTTGAGCATGGTGTTCTATATCATACTAGCTTCCGCTCAGCGTCATCTGCACTAACCTCACTTTGTGCATTTGCACTTAATAAAAATTCACAATGTACCTTTACATACCAACATTCGTCTGGCCACACCCCCATCCGCTACCTTCATAAGCAGGTGTGTGGCCACACACTCGCCCCCTTCTTCACTTTCACCACAAGGAAGTGCCTGTTATATACATCACTTGACGAGGTTGTTTAAGCTGAAGAAAGTTGAGTTACGTGTTTACATTTTTTCTTTTTTTCTTTCTCTCATAACTTTAAAAAGAAAAAAGCTAAGTCATAATGTTTACCTCGGAGGGTCGCGCTACCAACGTTACCCTTCACCAGCAGTTCTCCATTTCCTCCTGTCGTGCGTCTTGGAGCGGGGTTGAGGCCACTTTCGTGGTTGGCAGCCACGCCCGGTAGGCGTCCGATAGGTAGTTTGCCTCTCCAAGGAGCTGGTGCACCAGCGCCGTCTCCTGTGCGATGGCCTGGTTTTGGATTTGAGACGCAAACTTTTTGCGTCGGCTCGCTCCCGTCGTAAGATGGTGGCTTGTAGACGCGAACGGCCTGGTTTTGGTGAGTTGCTGGAGCCGGATGAGGATGCGTCTGATTCTCCATGGCTGATGGAAACAGAGGACTACATGGTAGAGGCAGACGGGTTCTTATTTGACGCCCCGGTGGAGACATGTCCGCCGCCCGTCCAGGTAACACTGGAGGGGTGATATGTCTCCTTGGGGTCCCTCGTACGCTGATGTTTGGTTAGAACCTCTGACTCGGCGGCGGGATGCCCTGCTATCAGCCACATCATCTCCTTCGTGACTCTCCCTGTCCTGCGTTGTGTTTGTATCAACCCCTGTTAGTACATCCGTTAGTCATAAGTAGGGATGCACCGATCCGATATCGGTATCGGCCGCCGATATCAGTAAAAAACGGATCTTTATTTTAATTTTTTTTTAAATAATAAATAAAATAAGAAATAACCATTCAGTACATTTATATCGGTCTTAATTTGTTACATTTAGTTTCACTAAGTTAGGAAAGTAATGTTTTAAGTCAAGCCTGATGTTGCCTTGTTGCACAAAAGAATGATCCCAGTCTCCTCCACACAGTGACAGTGAGGCATACAGTTTATTAATTGAATGAATGAAGTTTATTTTCTGTCTTTGTTTACAACAAATCAAAAACACACTTGTGATCCTTTACAATTCTTAAAAACTATATATATATATATATATATATATATATTTTTTTTTTTTTTAACCTTCTCTTTCTCCTATTTTTCTTTGATTTTCTCCCCGTCCCAATTAGTCGTTGTGCCAATTCCCCCCCTCCCCTACCTGGTTGTTGTACGCATGTTCTCCCACGTCGGTACAAGGGTGTCCTGATGTCGAACGCACACTTCCTCCGAGACGTGCGCCGTTAAGCCAGTGACGCTTTTTTCACTTGGCAGCGAGGACTCTCATTGGTGAAGTGTAACGCGTGGGAGGGCACGCTATCTCCACCAAGTTCTGCCCCGCTGAGCAAGCGCCGAGACCTGACCTGTAGGCGTCGCTGTCCACAACGCCAGATTCCCACCCACCAGCTTCCCACCCCCTAATACTGCCAATTGTATTAGTATGAACGACCAGCCAAGCTGGTAGCAACTCGAACCCAGCATCTCCTGCGTTGGTGACGAGCGCAATCTCCGCTACACCACCTGACCGCCGAAACTAAATATGTTTTAATATAAAAAATAAACTTGGATAATTTTTTTTATTTGCAATGGGTATCGGATCGTTATCGCTATTGGCCGATACCCAAACCCAAGTATCGGTATCTGGACTGAAAAAGTCGGATCGGTGCATCCCTAGTCATAAGAAACGACACTGCAACGTGATCTCTTTCCTTAGATCCTCATGTTTATTTTCATAAACATAGCCTCTGTACCCGGTGTAACTCATTCTGTATTGTCCTTGAACAGTCTTAATTAATTATTCTCCACCGTCTCTTCTGTCACGACAGTCCAATGGTTCTGGGCCTCTTCGTGGCCAACCACCATTCCCTGTTAGCCGAAGATAGCAATGACATGGCATATTCCCTTCCTCCCCGCGAGGGGATGAGGGACTGTTTCAAAGTCTCTGATCAACTCGTCCGCTCGTCTGTGCTTCGTATCTCAGTCTAACTTACCCCGGAAGGAACTCACACCTCATAACATTCTTACCATAGCACCGGGGGCCCGCCCCCTTTTCTTGTTACTACGTGACACGCAGTCTTTGACAACGGCTCTTTGACCCAAATCACTATAGCAATGGCGATGTTGACATTACCGCCCCTCTTACCCCATAACAAATGCTGTGGCTTGATGATGCACTTTCTCCAGATCGAGTAACCTTGATCCTTGATGCTGTGGCTATCAGCTGTTTATGTTAAACAGCACAGCCCGAATCTTCTATGAAGCTTCTATCCTCAGGCCATCAGAATGCTAAATGACAATAACACTATGTAGTGATGCACCGATGTGAAAATTGTGGCCGATACCGATAACCGATATTAATATTGCTGTTCTGGCCGATACCGATATTTACCGATGTCGATATCTCTGTATAGAAAACACTTTTTTATGATAATCAAATAAAGAGCTATTTTCCAAAACGCATAATTTTTACTTTTGTAACTTATTTTCAGAAATGACTGATTTTTGAAACTATTTAAGGCCAAAACACAAAAAAAAATTATATCGGCCCCATCTTGATATCGGACCGATACCGATGTGTAAAAAAACTGCCATATCGGCCGATATTATATCGGCGGCCGATATATCGTGCATCACTAACACTATGTAACAACCATCAAATTAGGGCTGGGCGATATGGCCTAAATATGATATCACGATATTTTCTGACCTTTCGGCGATACACGATACACATCACGATGTTTTTCTTTTTTACCCCAAACAATTCATTATGAGGCTTACCAAGACAGTATTTGAGTTTGCAAGCTAACATTAAAGACAAAATAAAATACCCATGCATTTAGCATTTTTATATTAGATTTAGATTATTAGATTATATATTGCATATGAGATATTATATGATTTAGATATGAAATATGATGAATTGAAAATGGGGGACCCTGATGTAAACAAGACTAAAGTCTTTCTCTGGTCTGCATCCCCTTAACAATTGTATGTATTGAGCTGTACTGTACCCATTCTGCAATATGCTAAAGTTTTAAATCAATCAATCAATAAATAGCATTTTAATGAAACTACTGTATATATGTATGTCTCTAAATGTTTTGATGAATTGAAAATGGAGGACCCTTATGTAAAAAAGCCGAAAGTCTTTTTCTGGTCTTCATCCTCCTGTACTGTATTGTACCCATTCTGCAACCTTTTAATACAGTTTTCATTCATTCATTCTGACGGAAACATAATCATTTTGATTGACAGTCGAGTCTGCCAATGACGTCACACCGCTTGCACCCGCCCTGCTGTTCTTAGCACCAATCGGCAAGCGTTATAGTTTTTGACTTCCTGAATGTCCCGTGTGCTGAACATCAACAAAGCTACTAACGTTAGCTCCCCGCGGCCGTCGAGTAGGAGACCAGTGCTTCACAGGATGACTAAATGAGGCATAATGATTTTACTACAACGAATGTTATAATAAAAGCCTTTCCATACATCTGTCTGATTGAAAACTTTATTAACAGACCGCGGAATGGGCATATCTCAGCACAGGCTGAGATATGAACGAGTAACGTGTGGACAGATTGACGCGACACAATCCTCTTGGGCAAAACATCACGATATCCACGATACGTTGAAAAAGTGTATCGTTAATGAACTGTACCCGATATTTATATAATATCGTCATATCGCCCAGCCCTACATCAAATGCACTCACAGCACACATCCACACGCACACAATCACTTTAAACAAACAACTCACTGCAGCACCCATTTTAGACACCTAAACACACTTTATATTTATTGGTAAAGAATTTGCACTACAACCCATACCTCATTACACCTTACTGTAAATTGTACCTAAATTGTACCTCATCCCATTTCTGCATTATACTGTATAGTATATTGTATTGTAACTCAGTTACTTTTCTACTCTGCATTGTACATTGTATATATGTATATATTGAACACTTTTGTCTACGTACTTGACTTCTATTTTATACTTATTTTATACTTATCTATTTTTATCTATTTTTATCTAGCACAATCTCTGGAGCAAAACAGAAAGAAGCATTTTATATAAAAGTATTCTGTACTTCTGTATGACAACTAATAAAGAAACTTGAATCCTCATTTGCTGCTGTTAGTCTGCTGCAACACACTCTGACTGCCGGCTACTTTTAAGATCTATAGATCCGTCTGAGTAGATGCTGTCACCCACCAATACATTATATACACATTGAAAAACATAGATTCCTTCACAGGTATTGAGACACTATGGTAGTAAGTCATACTGGCCAGCAGCGTATATATGAATATAAAATCCCCTCTTGTCGCAGGTCTACACATTCGGCTGCAACGATGAGGGCGCTCTGGGCAGAGAGACGTCGGACGAGGTGGGCGAGACGAACCCGGACAAGGTGGCGCTGGAGGAGAAGGTGGTCCAGGTGTCTGCCGGGGACAGCCACACGGCCGCACTTGCGGACAGCGGCACGGTCTACCTCTGGGGCTCCTTCAGGGTGAGTCTGCGCACAATCTGAAGCAATGCATCTCTACCTCATTTTGTATTTTATTTTTTATAGTGTTTCAAGTTTTGTTTTTATTTGTCACGTATAAAGTACATGCAGTGTTTCCCACAGGATCTTGTGAGACTGTGGTGGGTGAACCTCTGACCCTCTAGGGGTGTCCGGGGGCATGCTCCCCCGTGAATTATCTTTTTTGGTACATTTTAAAGTTAAATGCATCAATCTGGTGCACTTTGAGAGCAAAATATAGAGGCTAGGTCTATGATGAACTTTGTGATCAAAACACAAAAATCCTGTGTTGAACTGGTATATTTTTTAGAAAATAAAAAATATATACTAGATTACTATTATGACTACTACCACTGCCAATACTACTGATATATCCCTATTGGCAAACTTTATATATATATATATATATATATATATATATATAATTCGGTTCATTATACAACTGTGGCGGGCCGCAAACACTGTACATGTACATTACAATGAAATGCTTGGTTCTGAATGAGCCCCTGAGAATGTGCTTCATACAGTAAAAAGAATAAAGTCCCAACACTATACAAATAAACAATATACAACCTAAAGTACAATGAAGTAAAAATGCAGACAATGAGGTACAAAAATGCTAACTTTTTCTTTTGGTCTTTATTATTTTTTACTTCTTTACTGAAATGAAGCACAATCTTGGGAGGCTCATACAGAACCAAGCATTTCACTGTAATGTGAGGCTCATACAGAACCAAGCATTTCACTGTAATGTGAGGCTCATACAGAACAAAGCATTTCACTTTAATGTACCTTTTATTTTTATGTGACTAATACAACAAAGACTTGAACTTGAAACCTAAACACGAACGTTCTGTACCGCTTGCACCTGAACCTCGCTGCTCCGTGTTCAGGATAACAACGGCGTCATTGGTCTCCTGGAGCCCATGAAGAAGTGCACCCTCCCCATCAAAGTCCCCATGACTGAGCCCGTTGTGAAAATTACATCAGGTGAGAGAGATGAGTCCCCATGTGGTCCATAGAAGAATCAAATGATTTATGTTAATATTAGGGATGTCCGATATTATCGGCCTACCGATATTGGCATTAAAATGTAATATCGGAAATTATCTGTATCGTTTTTTATTTTTACATTTATTTACTAACCTTTATTTACCCAGGCAAGTAAGAACAAATTCTTATTTTATTTATTGTCAAAAGTATGCATAATGTGTTAATTCCACGACAAGAGATACAATGGGGGAAATAAGTATTGAACACATCAACATTTTGTTCAGTAAATGTATTTCCAATGAGCGTATTCAAGCGAAATTTGCACCAGACGTTTGTATTAACTCAAGAAATCCAGACAAGAAATCTAAACATTAAAGTCCATATGTAAATAAAGTTGTGTGGAATGAAACAGGAAAAAAGTATTGGACACACTAAAAAAAAGCAGTACACCACAGCAAGGAACTAGCTGAAAACAAACTAATTTAGGAGGCAACTCTACCTCCTATCTGTGCTAATAATGTCAACTGGGTTAGAATATATTGATTGGCTATAAAATGTTTTTTTTTGTTACCAAGGTGCCGCACAAGAAACATCAAATGATGGGTAAAAGCAAAGAGCTCTCAAGACCTTCACAAACAGATTGTTGCAAATCATGAAAATAGAATTGGCTAAAGATGTATTTCACAACTTCAGAATCTTCCAGTAAGCACCATTGGGGGCATTCTCCATAAGTGGAAGCAACATCACTCCATCATCAACCGGCCATGCACAGGTGCTCCTCGCAACATTTCTGATCAGGGAGTCAGAAGGATACTTAGAAGAGTAGCCAGAGAGCCAAGGACCACTAGGAAAGAGCTCCAGAAAGACTTGTAGGCAGCAGGTACAACTGTGACCGAAAGGACCATAGGCAATGCACTCCACCGCCATGGCCTCTGTGCACGCTCAGCCCGCAAGACTCCACTACTGAAAAAAATACATGTTGAAGCTTGTTTAAAGTTTGCCTAACAACATTTGGACAAGCCAGTGAATTACTGGGAGCATGTACTCTGGTCAGATGAGACCAAAATGTTACTTTCTGGCTGTCACACAACACACCATGTTTGGAGGAGAAATGGCAGTGCACATTACCCGAATAACACTACCAACAGTGAAGTTTGGAGGTGGAAGTATGGTGTGGAACAATGAATGGAGCCATGTACAGAGAGATTCTTGAGATGAACCTGCTGCCATCCACCAGGATGCTGAGGATGACACGTGGGTGGACCTTCCACCATGACAACAATCCAAAGCATACAGCAAAGGAAACTTGCAGTTGATTTCAGAGAAAGAAAATCAACTTGTTGGAATGGCCCAGTCAATCACCTGACTTAAACCCAATTGAACATTTGTGGAAGCATCTGAAGATCCAGATTCACAAGAGGCCCCTCCACAATCTTCAAGATTAAAGACAATCTGTGTAGAGGAATGGGCCAAAATCACACCTGAATACTGTGGGTGATTAGTTACACTTACATCATACAGAAAGCATCCTTGGAGCTGTCATTATAAACAAAGGCTTCTCTAATTATTGAATTAATTTAGTTAGTGTGTTCAATACTTTTTTCCTATGTCATTCCACTTTATTACACATAACTTTATTTATGTATGGACTTTAATGTTTAGATTTAGTCTGGATTCCCTGAGTTAATACCAAAGTCTGGGGAAAATTTCACTTGAATGGCCACATTGGAAATATATTTACGGGACAAAATTAGGGATGCACGATATTGATTTTTTGACACCGATACCGATAACTTTATGCTCCTCAAGCCGATACCGATAACCGATATTTATTGTATTATAATATTTTTTTTAACTGTATATATATATATATATATATATATATATATATATATATTTTTTTTTTATCAATTTTTTTTGAGTATTTATAAGCGCCGACGTCATCGGTACTGCTATCGGTACTCGAGAAATTATGGAGTTTTTTTGAGGAATTTAAACGTCGCAAACTAATCTTGTTGGCCGTTGTCTATCTCTCCTGCCTCTTGTGTCTCTCTGCCTGCGCGGGGAGCGGGCTGCCTGCCTGCTCTCTCCTCTCTTCCCCTCCCACACACACACACTCACTCACACACACACTCACTCACACGGGTGCTGCGCTGGAGTACAGACAGCTCTGCTCTCATAATGGCGGACAGAACGAAATGTTCAAAAGTCTGGGTCTATTTTACTAAAGTCGATGCCGACAACGCTCGTTGCCACAAGTGCAACAAGACATTTGCCAGTAATGTATAAGCGCTGGTACTTGTCAATGTGGCTGGCGGGGAGATAACGTTAGCTCCGAGTAGAGTAATGGCTGACAATCCGGAGGTAAATAAACGAACGAGAGCTTCTGATTGGTGGTAAGAAGAAGAGGTGGGTGCAAGCCGTGGGACGTAATTGGCAGATAGACTGTCTCCGAATGTAACGTGACTACGTCACAGCCAAGAAAGAGAGCGCTGGATTTGTGAAACTCCCTGTTCCTAAACCACACGCTATCAGTTTTACCACAGTACTGGCAAAACGGGAGGAGGCTATAATAAAAACAAGCGCCCTTCATCCAAATCCACCCACACCGGATTTCTTTTAACCAAAAAATGTATTATATGTTATCGGAGCTATCAATAACGTTATCGAGTTTATCGGGATGACGTCATAATTGCTGATATCGGCCCGATGATTATCGGCCCGATAATTATCGTGCATCCCTAGACAAAATGCCGATGTGTTCAATACTTATTTCCCCCATTGTATGTAATGTTAATTACCTGAAATTATTCAGTTTTTTTGGGGGGGGGGGGGACCCTGCATGTATCGGAAATAGTTGGACTATATCGGATATCGGTAAAAAAGTCAATATCGAACATCCCTAGTTAATATCGTTTTGTCTCCAAAAATATATTTTCCCTTGTTTTTACCGGCAACGTTTTGTACGTTTGCCATGTTGTTTCACTAAGTTCACACACTTCAAGCATCAGTGATGTAACATTCAGAATGAATGCTTTTGTTCCCGGAAATCCGCTAGCGTTAGCTGTTAGCAATGACCGCAGTCGGCTAGCTCGCTTGTTGGATCATCTCACGTTCACTATTAAACATTAATAGCTCGGACATTTCAAGCATCAACGATGTAACATAAGCATTTCGGAATGAATGCTTTTGTATAACGTTAGCCTGCTGCGACTCCTAAATGTCTAGCCGTTTGCAATGACGGCAGCCACCTGGTCCACTTGTTTGATTGTCTCCCGGTAATTCTCACCTTATTTGCCCGTCCCCGGTTTGGAGCGCTGCTTCTCTTACTACTCTTTCATGTTGATGGATTCTCATTGCCAGGTAACAACCACCTTGTGATTCTCGTTGCCAGGTAACGACCACCTGGTGATGCTGACGCAGAGCGGGGAGCTGTACACCTCGGGCTGCGGAGAGCAGGGTCAGCTGGGACGCGTGGCTGAGGTGTTTGCCATGAGAGGAGGCAGGACGGGCCTTTGTGAGTAATTTTAAGATCTAGGCCGCCACGTGCACCTGCAAATGGAGCAGGAGAGTAATGGAGGTTTAGTGCAAAAAATACCCCCAGAAAGTTCATGGAATAAGATGGAGCTATTCCTTTATTGATCCCCTTGGGGAAATTTGGGTGTCATAGCAGCATGGGGTAGGGGGAAGGGGAGGTACAGGTATGGGCAGGGTAATGGCAGAGAGACATAAATATATGCAATCAAATTAGATCTGGATATAAAAGTGTGAGAAAAAATAAACGGTGTGAACAATTAACTCTGAAATATAGAAATATGAGGAAAATGAATGGTGTAAACAAAGGTGCAAATGAGGGTCTTTATGCCCTATCGGTTATAATTTATTATACGTTACTATAGGCAATAAATACTAGGGGTGTAACGGTACACAAAAACCACGGTTCGGTACCTACCTCGGTTTTGAGGTCACTGTTCGGTACGGGTTTTTGGTACAGTGGGGTAAAGTTTGGCTTTCCATGTTCCACCCAGGGGTGATGTAGTGTGCAGTAACTAATTGTACTTGTAGGGCTGTGAACGAATATTCTATATTGAAATTAATAATCGACTTGTTAAATCTTTTTTATATTAGATTCATTGTGAAAACTGCCCCCGGTGGTTAACATACCGTTGTATTCGTTCGGTACACAGCCGTACTGAACCTAAGGTCCAGTACTGAAACTTCGGTACGGATACGTGTACCTTTACACCCCTAATATATACTATGAGTTTATTGACACAATAAAGTATAAAAAAAAATATATATATATACATACTATGAGTAGGAGTAAACGGTATACACAAGGTGCAGTATACACTACCAATACAGACGTAGACGGACGGACACAGTGGATCAATGTAGCCGCATAACGTTAAAGATCAATGTAAGCGCTCTACAGATATTGAGCGTAATTGTCAAATGTCCGGTGTCACCGGTAATACCGGTGTTGTCTCATGAGGAGTTTATGGGAAATCTCACATCACAGCGGCAACCCCCCCCCCCCCCCCCCCCCCCACTGCTGCTAACAAGGAGGTCGAGATTCAACTTCTAAAAATAAATCCAGTGCATTATGTGGAACAACTAGTAGGCTATATAGGCTTTACATAATGTGTGAAGAGCAGTTCAGTCCACGTTTATAATTCAAACCTATGCGTATATAAGCATCACGCTGAGACCTTTTCTGCTCTATAAAGCTGTGTTTCATTTTCAGAAAAGCACACGTATTCTACATAGGCCTATAGTAGATCATACAGGCTGTGTGAGAAGATCACACGCACACGCATGGTCAGGCTGCTGGGTGGGGAGGTGTTATTCTGTGGGGTTGTTTGACAGAGCAGGTGCAACATCCACTGTTTAGATTAGATTAAATGTATTGTTGTCACAACAGCACAAGTACAGTACAACGAAAAGAAGTTTGGCATCTAACCAGAGTGCAGATGTAACCGTAAAGTGCAACAGTAATATACAATGTAAAGGTGATTAAACTGGGTGTAGTGCTAATCAGATTGGTTGTATAATATGCACAGTGATACAGGTATAAAAACACTGGTAGTAAGTCATACTGTCCAGCAGCGTAACTAATAAGAGTAGGCTATGTACAGATTAGGGCTGCAACGATTAGTCGACATAATCGACGACGTAGATCGTAAAAACTCGTCGACGCCGAATTTTTGCGTCAATGCGTCGTATACATGATTTTTTTTTTTTTTTTTTTTTAATATACTTTTTTTTTTTTTTTTTTGCACTACCTATCTTTGTGAAAGTGGCTTCTCAGCTCTGGTCCAGCTGAAGACAAAGCAGAGGAACAGATTGGACATTGAGCATGACCTCAGAGTTGCTTTGTCTACCATCACCCCAGACTTTGAGACTCATGTCAGGAGCAAACAACATCCCCAGTTATCGCATTAGTTCCCCGGGATGTTAAGCTAAGAAGTCTGCTAAGAAGGATATATTATTTATTATTATTATTATTTTATTTCATTGTGTTTTTAGCCCTAGTTGCACTTTTGTTGCAACCCCAGTTATCCCATTAGTTCCCCCAAACTTACTGTCGGTCTATGTTAAGCTAAGAAGTCTGCTAAGAGCCCGGAAAAGGAGCCGCGCCCACAGGAAGCAGAGATGGAGGGTGTGACAGAAATAATCGTTAGATTAGTTGCCTAATCGAAAAAAGACTTGACAGATTAGTCGACTACCAAAATAATCGTTAGTTGCAGCCCTAGTACCTATAGGATACAGCGATTTTATATATTTTTTATTCCGTGATCCTCTCAAACTGGCCATGAAACCTGTACAGAGTACTATCCTCCAGAATAATGGATCAATTATAGAGGTGTAGAGAGCATCTTGACTGGAAACATCACTGCCTGGTATGGCAACAGCACGGCACAGGACAAGAAGGCCCTACAGAGAGTGGTGCTCTCAGCCGAGCGTACCACGGGTATTGCACTACCAACCCTGCAGGTCCTATACAACAAGAGAGCCACCCAGGGTTTCCGTTAGAAAAAATTGTTGCCGGTCTCCGTGACCTGCAAGATTTAAATCTACCGGACAAATGAGATTAATTCCGGTCATAGTTTATTGAGCTTTAAAACAATTGATAGGCAGGCTATATAAAGAATGTCATCCTCAAGGCATGTAGATTTATAATAGTATTACTTAAAACTAGGCTACTTTTGCGTATACAGTCATTAATATATTCCAAATAAAATAAGTCCCTCGATACTCCGTGCTGCTGCTGACTTGAAATAAAATAGACCGCGTATGTGGGCAGTCGGTCCGACACTAAACAGCAGTCTGTTATCACATTTTTATGAGCTAACGAATTCCGTTATATTGGACATTTGTATTAATTATATCAAGCGAAGAACTGAGAAAGCAGAGAGATGGCAACATTATCGTGGTTTGCGTGACGACTCTCTCCACCTCGCAACGACTTATTTGCAAAGAGTATGGCGCTGCAGAGCAGCTGATTCAGCTGTTATTGGCTCTTTTCTGGGAACCGCACAGCAGCGCCCCCCACCCAACATTGGCTGAAAATGGCTGAATTGGAGTACTGCTGGAATACTGCATTGTGCTGCTGTTGCTATGGCTCTGCAGCTTCACAAAAGTTTGCACACCCAGCACTAAGCTCTCGCTGACAACGTCGTTGTCATTATTAGAAGCAACGAGGAAACAAATGTAATGATCGTTTCGTTCATCGCATAGGCTATTTAATTTTAGCCTATTTTAATACAATTCAAATAATCAAATTGTGCTTAGACTCAGGGAATTATTTTCACCGGACATTAAGACCGGAGAGATTAAATATGTCGGACTTCAACAGATTTTGCCGGTCAAATACCGGTGATTACCGGCTAACGGAAACGCTGGAGCCACCCTAGGCTGTTGAAGTGCGGCTGGTCTAAACGTGTACGAGTGGGGAGCTGCAGGACTATCCTAACTAGCTTGTTCTGGGCAGTTTGAAGTCTAATTTTCATGTTGCTGGGGGCACTGTCATACCAGGACAAGCAAGCATAGTCGGAGTGTATGTCACGATACCCGACTGTCTCTCACGTGTCACCACTCACGAATCACGATACCCGACTGTGTGTCTCTGTCGTGTCACGATACCCGACTGTCTCTCACGTGTCAAGATTAGGGATGCCCCCTGAAACCCGGTTCTAAACGGGAACCAGTACTAAATTCGAAAAAAACAGTATTGATAAGCTCCGACATTATCGGTTCTGCTATCGGTAGTCTAGCAGCGGAGTAGCTTCGGAGCTAACAGAGTGTACCATCCATATGCGACACAATGGTGGCAGCAACACTGGAAACTCCATGGACTTAATTAAACACTTCATGGAAACGGAGTAACGTTAACGACTAAACGATTTTAACAAAATAAAAAGCAGCAGCACTATTACATAACTGAGTCATGTTTGCTATGTATTTTTTGTTACCGTAACATTTGTTTCGCAGTTTTAGCATGATGTTTTTTTTTTTTTTTTACTTTATATACCGTATATATATATTTTTTTTTTTAGCGTTTATCGCTTTTCTGGTCAAGCATGACCGACAGATACAGGGTGAAACGGGATATAGAGCAGGGGAAGACATTCGGCAAATGACGGCGGGTCCGGGAATCGAACTCGGAGTCAACCAGATCCGTGACGCAGCACGGTTTTCCCCGACGCAGAAATAGCGCCGAGATATGCGGTGGGCTACTGGAGCCCCCCTAGCATGATGTTTTATAGATGGCTAGGTTAAACACAGGTTTTTGTTAAGAGGGGGGGTTTGATTTGATTGAAGTTTATTTCAAATATGCAACACAACAAACAAACATCAAATAGCCTTAAGCCGTTCAAATAATAAATGTGTATTTTTTTTAAAAATAATAATAATCTAAAAGAACCGATAATGAGTATCGATAAAGTACTGAACCGTTAAGCAGTATCGATAAGAGTAGTAGTATCGATAAAATCCTAACGATACCCATCCCTAGTCACTATACCTGACTGTCTCTTGATGTGTCCCGATACCTGACTGTGTCTCACGTGTCACGATACCTGACTGTCTCTCTCGTGTGACGATACCTGACTGTCTCTCTCGTGTCACGATACCTGACTGTCTCTCTCGTGTCACGATACCTGACTGTCTCTTGATGTGTCACGATACCGGTCTCTGACGTGTCACGATACCTGACTGTGTGTCTCACGTGTCACGATACCTGACTGTCTCTTGATGTGTCACGGTACCGGTCTCTGACGTGTCACGATACCTGCCTGTGTGTCTCTGACATGTCATGATACCTGACTGTCTCTTGATGTGTCACAATACCTGTGTCTCTCTGACGTGTCACGATACCGTGTCTCTGTCGTTGCAGCACGGTTGCTGGTTCCCCAGGCTGTTAAAGTCAGAGGAAAGGTCCAGTTCACAGACGCCTTCTGCGGGGCCTACCTGACGTTCGCGGTGACAAAAGAAGGCTACGTTTATGGGTTTGGCCTCTCCAACTACCACCAGCTCGGTGAGTACGACACACACGCATGTCTGTGTCAAACTGGTCACATACTTTTATTTTTTAGGGGGTTTAATTTTGTGGTATTAATTTATTCCCTTGTATGTGTGGGTTTGCTTTTCTTGTAAAAATGGGTCTGTCTGACAAGGATTTAATTGAAGTTAGTTGAACCTTTTATTAATCACCTTGGGGACTTTTGCAGTGGGTAGCCAGCCACACGGTGTGGCGCCTGGGGACAAACTCTAGTTAATGCCGATACCTTGGTCAAGGGCAACTCTTAATTTCCGATACCGATATCAACCGATATATACCAAAAACACAACATTATGCATACTTGTCACAATAAATAAAATAAGAATTTGTTCTTACTTGCTTGCCTGGGTAAATAAAGGTTAAATAAATGTGGGGGGGGGGAGAATTTTTGAAAACCGATACCGATCATTTCCGATATTACATTTTAATGCCAATATCGGTAGGCCGATAATATCTGACATCCCTAGTATATACCTATCATGTATGGTGTGGGAGGAAACCGGAGTACCCGGAGGAAACTCACACGGGGAGATGCATGCAAACTCCACACTGAAAGGCCTCCTGCTGGGGTTTGAACCCAGGACCAGGCAACAGTGCTGACCACTACGCCACCGTGCCACCAAACCTTTATTTCATCTCCTAAGACACTGAAGTTACCCTCATTTACAGTGACGATGAGCTTACAGCAATTTATCAGCAATCTTTATTTTAAATTTTTTTCAATTTGGGATTTTATTATAAATACTGGAATTATTCAAATGAAGAATATTCATTATTTTAACCCCTGCTAATTCTCCAGACCTCTTCTGGCAGAGCCTGAGGTGTGGCCAGCAGTAGCAACCCCCCCCCCCCCTATCCCCCTATATACCCACTGAAATCCAACACTCTCAAAAAAAACACAAACGAAGCACAATACCAAGAGGTCGCTCTTTTGCCTAGAGTGGTTCACTGTTTTGCCTAGATAGGTCGCTCTTTTGTCGACATCACAGATGCTACATTAAGTGTTGTTAGGCTGCCGTCAGATTATCTGTGTTCATGAGAGAGAGAGAGAGAGAGAGGGGTCACGGAGCGTTCTAACGACCCCTGTTTCACTTCTTACAGGCACTAAGAGCATCGACACGTGTTTCGTCCCCGTGAAGTTGACCTGCTTCAAGAATTCTACCACCTCATGGGTTGGATTTTCCGGAGGACAGCATCACACACTCTGTCTGGATGCGGAGGGTGAGTCTGAGGACCACTGGTCTGGAGTGTTTTTTAACCTGGTGGCTGCGTCAAGAGAACAGCAGCAATGGAAATACAATTTACATAGAAATAACCAAACAAAGATTTTGTCAGAATTTGTCACATTTTGTTTTGCTTTCAAATGTGCTGTAAGTGGTATTTTCTTTTGTTAAGTGGTCTACGTGTTAAATTAATAGCTCTACATTCAGACAGCCTGCTATAGCGCGTCTCGGTCAATAACATGGCTCTCCCAGTCCCAGTCCCCTCCACACAAAATACATTGTGAAAATATATCAGACTCGTTCATCGTCAGACTCGTTCATCATCAGACTCGTTCATCATCAGACTCGTTCATCATCAGACTCGTTCATCATCAGACTTGATCATCAGACTTGATCATCAGACTCGTTCATCATCAGACTTGATCATCAGACTCGTTCATCATCAGACTCGTTCATCATCAGACTCGTTCATCATCAGACTCGTTCATCATCAGACTCGTTCATCATCAGACTCGATCATCATCAGACTCGATCATCATCAGACTCGTTCATCGTCAGACTCGTTCATCGTCAGACTCGTTCATCATCAGACTCGATCATCAGACTCGTTCATCATCAGACTCGTTCATCATCAGACTTGATCATCAGACTCGTTCATCATCAGACTCGATCGTCAGACTCGTTCAACATCAGACTTGATCATCAGACTCGTTCATCATCAGACTCGTTCATCATCAGACTTGATCATCAGACTCGTTCATCATCAGACTCGTTCATCATCAGACTCGATCATCATCAGACTCGTTCATCATCAGACTCGTTCATCATCAGACTCGTTCATCATCAGACTCGTTCATCATCAGACTCGTTCATCATCAGACTCGTTCATCATCAGACTCATTCATCATCAGACTCGTTCATCATCAGACTCGTTCATCATCAGACTTGATCATCAGACTCGTTCATCATCAGGCTCGTTCATCATCAGACTTGATCATCATCAGACTCGATTATCAGACTCGTTCATCATCAGACTCGTTCATCGTCCGACTCGTTCATCATCAGACTCGATCATCATCAGACTTGTTCATCATCAGACTTGATCATCAGACTCGTTCATCATCAGACTTGATCATCAGACTCGTTCATCATCAGACTTGATCATCAGACTCGTTCATCATCAGACTTGATCATCAGACTCGTTCATCATCAGACTCGTTCATCGTCAGACTTGATCATCAGACTCGTTCATCATCAGACTCGTTCATCATCAGACTCGTTCATCATCAGACTCGTTCATCGTCAGACTTGATCATCAGACTCGTTCATCATCAGACTCGTTCATCATCAGACTCGTTCATCGTCAGACTCGTTCATCAGACTTGACTATGACCAGTCTTGGTTTGACTCGGGACCCGACCAAGGCGTCCCCCCTCGGTACTAACCCGGGCGCCTCTGCTCTCCGTCGTCCTCCAGGACAGGTGTACAGCCTGGGCCGAGCGGAGTACGGCCGCCTGGGCCTGGGCCAGAAGGGGGAGGAGAAGAGCGAGCCCACGCCGGTGGCCGGGATGGGGCCGGCTAACGGGATCACCTGCGGGACGTCTGTCAGCTTCGCCGTCACCAGAGAAGGTGAGGATAATAATACATTTTAATTAGGGATGTTCGATATTGGATTTTTTACCGATATCCGATATACCGATATTGTCCAACTCTTAATTTCCGATACCGATATCAACAGATACCAATATATGTGGGGTTTCCCCCCCAAAAAAACGGAATAATTTCAGGTAATTAACATTACATATCTCTTGTCGTGGAATTAACACAACATTATGCATACTTTTGACAATAAATAAAATAAGAATTTGTTCTTACTTGCTTGCCTGGGTAAAAAAAGGTTAAATAAATGTAAAAAGAAAAAATATATATATATATATATTTTTTTGAAAACCGATACCGATAATTGGTAGATAATATCCGACATCCCAAATTTTTATTATATAGCGCTTTTCAAGAACCCAAAGACGCTGACAATAAGCAGAACAAATGAACAGGGAAACAAAGAACCACAGGGAAGAAGCAACAGTATGACTACGCAAGACATAAAACCACGGGTAACAAATACAAAGTCCAGTAGGGGAACAATCGGGGAAGTAAGGAAACCGAGGGGAGGGGGGGGGGGGGGGGGGGGGGGGGCAGGAGAGGGAGAGAAGGGAGGGGATGTGGTAGGTTGGGGGAGGGTAGCTATGGGTAGGGAAGGTTGTATGCTTGGGAGAACAGGTAGGTTTTGAGTTGGGATTTAAAGGGGGATAGTCTCTGACAGTCTGAGGGAGGGCGTTCCAAAGTTGGGGTGCAGCTCGTGAAAATGCCCGGTCGCCAAAACTGTTTTGTTTGGATGACGGGACAGTGAGGGAAGCAGTGGAAGAGGACCGGAGGGCACGTGTCATATAGGGGTGTAAATATTTGACCCCACTTCGATTACGATTCTTCAGGCAACGATACAATGCATCATAAAATATCTTAATTTGACCACGATGCGATGCATTTTCGATCAGTTAATTCCCCCAAAAATGTTGAATACACAAATGTGACTCTGGGAACTGATTCACTCAGCATGAATGGACTCGACCTAATAACATAACGATTCTAACATTTTCAAATCGATGCAGTTGAATCGTCACCTTAGGATTGATGCATTGTTACACCCCTAGTGTCATAGGATTGTGTCGTTTAACACTTTCAGTGCCCACGACGTGATATGATGTTTTATCAGCCCCCCCCCTGAATGCCCACAACGCTAATTATCGGTTTTTTTTTTTTTGTATTTTTTTTTTTTTTTTTTATCCACTTTTTCTCCTATTTTCTATATTTTCTCCCATCCCAATTTCGTATCATTCAATTCAACCCTCCCCTGTCACGAACGCTGTTTCTTGCCTCCCACAAGCCGGCTGCAATGTGGACTAAGTCATACATAGCACAAGTCCCCTCCGGTACTTGAGGTAACAGCAGTCGCATCTTTTCACCTGCGCAGCTCGATCTCTCAGTGGCGAGGAGTAACGCGTGGGAGGCTCACGCTGCCCCCGACACTTCCTGATTCTACTGCGCAGGTGCACCAACCGACCTGTAGGAGTCGCTGTCCACAACGCCCGATCCCCACCCATCAGTTTCCCACCCCCTAATACGGCCATGTGTATTAGTATGAACGACCAGCTAAACTGAAAGCAATGTGGAGCGCTGGGCTCGAACAGGCAAGCCCAGCGTCTCCGTCATTCGTGGCGAGCGCCTTGCCCACTATGCCACGTAGCCGCTATCGTTTTATTTTATTACCGATCTGAATTCATATTTCATCAACCGAGTCTCCCGTTGGTACACCAGCCCCATCAGCAGCTCAGAATGGAAAAAAGCGCCCCCTATTGTCTATCCCTGAAAACTGCACGTCAGTCGCTTAGACCAGGGGTTCCCAAACTTTTCAGGCCAGGGCCCAGAAAATAAGGCGTCAGAGAGCCGCGGCCCAATGCACATCGTCAGGCTTTTTTTTTTTTTTTTTTTTTTTGCCAGGAGACGATTTTTTAAGCCAAATATCACTTCAATCCTATTAAGTTAGTTCAAGTTACTTATTCATTTATATGTGCTATTTATGAGAGCGCTAACTTGTTGCAAAATAATAATGATAATAATAATAGCCTCATTAAAATACTATTGTTGCTTCGGTTGTTTTCAGCGTTTTATGTGCATAATCTGTTATTTAGTTTGAAATGTTTGTTGAAATAAGTAGATTTTTCGTTTTTGTTTATTTATTAAGTTAATATAAAACCATATAGTCACATTTTAGAATACAACTAGAAACACTGTCCTGGCCTGGTTCTAAGTTCAGTGGCCTGACAAAAAAAAATGTAAATAATTTTTTTTTTTTTTTCTTTTTTTTTTTTTTTTAAATCATCTCGCGGCCCACCCGTGGCTGCTCGCGGCCCACCTTTGGGTCGCGACCCCGACTTTGGGAACCACTGGCTTAGACTGACCTGGGATCAGTGATATGTAGAGGCGGGGCCAGCTGGCTCCCTGAGCTGGCAGCCTATTGCTTATTAACAGCGGAGCAGTGCTGCCGTTGCTTCCGCGTTTTCCCTGATTGGCTGCGACACGCCCCGTGGCAGGCGCGGCAACCGCGGAGCGGAGCGGCAGAGCTTGCGGCATTATGTAGCCCTAATCCGCCATGATTTTCATTCGAAGCTCAGCTCACCTGGCAGCGCAGCGGTCCTGCGGTCCGTTGGTGACTAGTTCGAATCCCATAATTTCTTTTTTTTTAACGTGTATTCTTTCGCCGGTTAAGGTTAGGCATGGTTAAGGTTAAGGTTAGGCATTGTTTCGGAGTTGGTTAAGGTTAGAACGGTTAAGTTTAGGCGCTGTTAAGGAGCTGGTTAAGGTTAGAGTTTGTCTTAGAGAATGGCAATATTCTTTCTATGGTTAAGGTTAGGCATTGTTTCGGAGTTGGTTAAGGTTAGAACGGTTAAGTTTAGGCGCTGTTAAGGAGCTGGTTAAGGTTAGAGTTTGTCTTAGAGAATGGCAATATTCTTTCTATGGTTAAGGTTAAGGTTAGGCATGGTTAAGGTTAAGGTTAGGCATTGTTTCGGAGTTGGTTAAGGTTAGAACGGTTAAGTTTAGGCGCTGTTAAGGAGCTGGTTAAGGTTAGCGTTTGTCTTAGAGAATGGCAATAGACAGCCTATTTCCGCACTGCCGCTCTCTCGCGCTGCCGCGGTCACATGGTCACTGTCACATTCTTGCACTGCTCCGCTCTTAAAAAGCAACACGCGAGCTGGCAAGCCGTCTGCTCAACATGGAAGTGACCGCGGGACGGGAATCAGCCTGGAATATATATTCACAGTAGTCGATAGTAGACAGTAGTGATCGATTTTTGGAATGGCGATCAGGAATTGGAATGATCTTTTTGGAGAACATCTGATCTGAGGTAAGGAATCTATTTTACCAGTCTTGGGATAATCGGAGTTGTATTCGCTGAGATATCAACGTGTGTGTGTGTGATGTTGAGGAAATGAGGTAATCGATTTTCAGCTCACGGCCCCAGCGTGCATATGTACACGCATACTATCGATATTCTAGCGTTTATTTGAAAACGATTCATAAATGGGCCGAAAAATGACAGTTTTTGTGTATTCTAGAATATTCCAGTACAGGGCGTTTATCATGGAATCTTTTTATTTTCCTTAAACGAGGGCTTTTCAAAATGCTATAAAACGAAAATGAACCGATAAAAAAACAATCCGCTTCGACAATGTTGACTGGAAAACGAGTCATTGATAAGCGACGGGCAGATTAGACACATAGCCATAATTTAAAACATAGATTAGGCGTTATTAACGCTAACATTGAAGTGAACATTCAAGCACTAAATTGTGCGCCCCCTGCTGGCACTGAACGTGTTAATGTTGGGGGTCTGTTTTCTGATCAGATATTTGCTAGATATCGGATACTTTGCTTGCTCTTTTATTTTTTTTGTAATTAAGTAGTTTATGTGAAAGGATGTATTACCAATACCATATCGGAATCCGAAGATCTTTTATTGCCAAGTATTTTTCACATACAAGGAATTTTATGTTTTTGGTGTGACATTAACGGACAAACAATTATGGTAGAATAAAAAGGTGGAATCAAATTGAATGGAATATGAACTAAATGAACATAGAAGCACAATATAAAATAGGAATAGGCCAGGGCTGTACAACTGTGCATGATGTGGTCAGGTATATACACTAATTAGAATAAAATGAACAATCTTACTTGGCTGCCAGAGTTGTACCCTTCCTTCCTGCTGACTTGTTGTACAGAACTTGTAAGTTGCTTTGGATAAAAGCATCAGCTAAATGACAATGTAAAATGAGATGAGAGATTCCTTCCTTTATTGATCCCCTTAATTCAGTCATCATAGCAGCATGGGGGGGGGGGGGTGCGGCTATGGGCATGGTAATAGTAGAAGACATTAATACAGACAATAAAATTATAGCAAGTAGGCAGTGTGATCAGAGGGTCTGTATGCCCTATCAGCTATATTATACATTACGATAAATATGGTTACAATAAGCACTAGAATCTAAATATATACTGAGTAAGAAAAGTATACAGTAGGCATACGTGTCAAATGACAAAGTGTGCAGATTCCTCTTAACCCTGTCCTCTGTCCCCTCGTAGGGTCTGTGTATGCCTGGGGGATGGGCACCAACCTGCAGCTTGGCACGGGGGAGGAGGACGACGAATTTAGCCCTGTGAAGATGACCGGCAAGCAGCTGGAGAACCGCGCAGTACTGATGGCCTCCAGCGGGGGGCAGCACACGGTCCTTCTGGTGAAAGACAAGGAGAGCTGATGAGTGACACAGAGGGCCTCATGTATAGACACTGCGCACTGCACACCACGCCGGGCTACAGAGATGCAGACGCCACTTTTTAAGTAGAACATGCGCTTCTCGCCGTCGACACTTCAGCCCAGTTTTGTGACTTTAAGGAGACGGTGCTATAATTGACCTCTCAAACCCCGCCCTCCTTTTTTGATCCTCCAATCGTGACCGTCTCTTTCCTCGGACCAACTTTGAAAGCGGCAGTTGTGATTGAAAAGAAAAGAGGGCGGGGTTTGAGAAGGGTGAATTGCGCTTATAGTATCAACTAGGGCTGTACCGAATGTCGTTTTTTTAAACTAATCCTCAATTTGAATAAAATGATTAATCTGATTAAATGAGTCTTTTTTTATTATTAAATCAACTTTCTTTAATGAATATAACTCAGTTTTTCGTCAAATATAAATAATCCAATAAGGGCACGGTTGGTACGAAAGTGATGGTGACGTCTTATAGTATAATATTATAATATTAGTGTATCCTAAACTTTATCTGCAACTGTGAAGAAAAACCCCATTGGTTTAAACGGATTGAATAGACATATACAAAAAAGATTAATAAAATAAAGAAAATTCAAAATATATATATTTTATTTCGAATGTTGATTTAGAAATGATCGAAGCTTCGAAGCATTCGGTACAGCCCTAGTATCAACCTATACAAAACCTCTGAATTAATTGTATAATAAATAAATAATCACTAGGCAGGAAAAAAAACAAAAAATCTAAAGTCTTATAGCGTCTTCAACGGCACTAAAGCATATAATATAATTATTGCATAAAAGTTGTGGCTTAAGTAATCGTCCTAATGAGGCATCTCAACTGAAAGGGTACTGAATGGAGCACTCGGCAAAGCCTGTTGATCTCGTTTTATATCTTTGATTTTATTATTATTATATTGAATTTTATTGTATTTTTGTTTAATAATAAAAGTGAGATGTCATGGTGTAGTGCAGTGGTTCTCAAACTTTTTACACCAAGTACCACCTGAGAACGTAGCTAGCTCCAAGTACCACCATATGACCGACGTTAAAATACAGTCTATTCAGCTATGCACAGTTCACGCAGGAGGCAAATGTATTCCTAATACCATTATTTATTCTTAACTTTTGTCACACAGCCACAATGTACAAAGGGATAGCACTAGAACTAGCCAACTCTTCCACACAATTCATACAATGCAAGGGGCATTGAGAACATAATAACTAACATTCTCAGAAAATTAAGAACAACTGTATTTCAGCAAATGTACTTAATTCTCTCTCGCACACACAGCAAGCAATTTTCCTTCATTCTCTCTCTCTCACACACACACACACACACACACAGCATGTTGTCCATTGACAACTCACATAAGCAGGGCCGGACTGGGGAAATAATTCAGGCTGGGAAATATAGTGTGAAATATAGCCCCAGTCAGGCTATCTTTCTAAGTGGGGGTCCCCCACCAGGAATTATTGTTACAAAGACTTAATTTCCTGCATTCTGGTGCAGGAACTTTTGAATTTGTACCCTTTAAATGCCAGTGTTTGTGATGGGCATCACAAATTATTGTAAAAAAAAGAAAAAAACATTTTCGAATTGTAACCCTTTAACACTTTGAGTGCCCACCACGTGATAACATGTGTTATCAGCCCGCCCCCTGAATGCCCACCACGACAATTGGCGTGTTATTTTTTTATTAGCAATCGGAATTCATATTTCATCAACGAGTCACCCGTTGGTAAACCAGCCCCATCAGGAGCTCAGATGTGAAAAAACCGCCCCTATCGTCTCCCAGATGGTAATGCACCCTTTTGGAATGGACTCAATGAAAATGGATGAGAAAAGAGAAATCCGGAATCCACATTTTACTTCTCAGGCATGTAACCCGAGCCGATCGGATTCATTGTGGACCATCAGAACAGCATGGAATATGTGTTTACAGTATGTAGCGTTGGATCAATAAAAGCGATCGATTTTTGGAATGGCGATCAGGAATTTGAATGATCTTTTTGGAGAACATCTGATCTGAGGTAAGGAATCTATTTTACAAGTCTTGGGATAATCAGAGTTGTATTTGCTGAGATCTCAGCGTTCACCCTATGTGTGTGTGTGGGCGATGGCTTTGAGGAAATCAGAATAGATTTTTCAGATCGCCTATATAGCGTGCATACGTACACATAATAGGGGTCGGCAATTAGGTCTGGCCACAGGCCAGATTTTCCCCAAGCCTTTGCTTGGCGGGCCAGGATCAAAAACAATGGCTAATTTAATATACTGATAGTGAAAAATGCAGCACCGCGGCGGGTGCATACACTTAATAATGATAATTATAATAACTTTATTTGTATAGCACTTTTCATACAGAGGTTGCAGTTCACAGTGCTTCACAACAGTAAAAAACAGGCATAAGCGAGCACTCGCAAATGGGAGACCCTGATGTAAACAAGACAAACGTTTTTCTCTGGTCTGCATCCCCTTAACAATTGTGTGTATTGCGCCGTACTGTATTGTACCCATTCGGCAATCTGTTAAATAAAGTTTTCATTCATTCATGAACAGCAGATCAGCTGTTGCAGATCACCGCGGCGGGTGATGAACAGATCAGAATGCATGAAAACACGACTCGCCATACCTTGTTTGTTGTTCAGTCCTCCAAAATCCCTGCTAATGTTTGAAACATGTCCAATATCCACTCGCCGCCCTCCAATTCCAGATTGGCGTTGAATGCAGCTACTTTATCTGCCAACTTGAACACAGTTGTCATCATTGCCTCGTTGTTGTTGTTGTCGCCACATATTATGCAGAGAGGACGTCGGCTCGGCACGCAAGAATCACCGACCTGTTGCGATAAACCCGTATTTTAAGTATGGCTCCTGTTTATTAAAAGAAGCGTTATATTTCCCTGTTGCAAAGAAGCTATCCAAAGATGTTTGTTTTGTTTTTTTTAACACATTTTGTTACTCGCTCGCATCTCGAACGCGGAAGTGAATGTGCGTTAGGGAAATATACACGCGGCCCGGTGCGACTATTCCATTGGTTCTCCCAGTCCACGTGACCATTTCTAGTATTTCAATTGGCTAGTGACAGACATACTTTTGATGACTACCGGTAGATACAGCTTCACAAAGACACCCTGGCGTCCAGAGTGAATATTCCCCGCGCATAAAATAAATATCATATTCTCAAAATAATCTGACGGGCCAGAAATGATTGCTGGCGGGCCAATGTCGGCCCGCTGGCCGCCTATTGCCGACCCCTGACATATACTATCGATAATCTAGCATTTATTTGAAAACGATTCATTAATAGGCCGAAATTTTTTCCTTGACAACGAGGGCTTTTCAAAATGCTATAAAACGGAAATGAACAGATAAAAAAACAATCCGCTTCGACAATGTTGACTGGAAAACGAGTCATTGATAAGCGACGGGCAGATTAGACACACAGCCATAATTTTAAACGTAGAATAGGCGATATTAACGCTAACATTGAAGTGGATGGTGGGCATTCAAGCACTAAATCGTGCGCCCCCTGCTGGCACTGAAAGTGTTAAATGCCAGTTTGTGTGATGGCATCACAATTTATTGTTAAAAAAACACAAGTAAAATATTTTCAATATATCAAATGCAAAGTAAATTTTTCTGGGGGGGGTTATTACAGGCTAGGCATGTGTCAATGATTAGCAACAACACAGATTTTGATGGATTTTTAGTTTTTTGTAATGTCAGATGTAACAACAACTCTTCAGAAAAGTGGGAGTATTTCATTTTTTTTCTGACATTACAAAAAATCTAAAAATATAAATGGTTATGATCAGGGCTGAAGTTTAATAAAAGATGTATGATTGTTTAGACTGCATTACTCTCCGTCACAGTGATCTCCTGGTTGTTCCCAACCAGCGTTTCCGTTAGCCGGTAATTACCGGTATTTGACCGGCAAAATCTGTTGAAGTCCGACATATTTAATCTCTCCGGTCTTAATGTCCGGTGAAAATAATTCCCTGAGTCTAAGCACAATTTGATTATTTGAATTGTATTAAAATAGGCTAAAATTAAATAGCCTATGCGATGAACGAAACGATCATTACATTTGTTTCCTCGTTGCTTCTAATAATGACAACGACGTTGTCAGCGAGAGCTTAGTGCTGGGTGTGCGAACTTTTGTGAAGCTGCAGAGCCATAGCAGCAGCAGCACAATGCAGTATTCCAGCAGTACTCCAATTCAGCCATTTTCAGCCAATGTTGGGTGGGGGGCGCTGCTGTGCGGTTCCCAGAAAAGAGCCAATAACAGCTGAATCAGCTGCTCTGCAGCGCCATACTCTTTGCAAATAAGTCGTTGCGAGGTGGAGAGAGTCGTCACGCAAACCACGATAATGTTGCCGTCTCTGCTTTCTCAGTTCTTCGCTTGATATAATTAATACAAATGTCCAATATAACGGAATTCGTTAGCTCATAAAAATGTGATTATAACAGACTGCTGTTTAGTGTTGGACCGACTGCCCACATACGCGGTCTATTTTATTTCAAGTCAGCAGCAGCACGGAGTATCGAGGGACTTATTTTATTTGGAATATATTAATGACTGTATACGCAAAAGTAGCCTAGTTTTAAGTAATAATATTATAAATCTACATGCCTTGAGGATGACATTCTTTATATAGCGTGCCTATCAATTGTTTTAAAGCTCAATAAACTATGACCGAAATTAATCTCATTTGTCCGGTAGATTGAAATCTTGCAGGTCACAGAGATTGGCAACAATTTTTTCTAACGGAAACCCTGTTCCCAACGTAGGTTATCTAACTATCTGCAACTAGAAACACTGGCCTGGCCTGCTTCTAAGTTCAGTAGCCTTCAAGTACCACCAGCAGTACCACCAAGTACCACTAGTGGTACGCGTACCACAGTTTGAGAACCACTGAGTGTGATTGCCTTTGTAAAAGAAAAACAACGTATTTTTGCGCACCTGCAGTCTCTGGACAGGTCCGTAGGAGAGGACCAATCCTGCACACAGTTTTCACTTGCAAATTGTATCTACACGCAACGTTTGGGTTATCCGGCCTTCAAGATGCCTCATAAAGGTCTGACGACAGAGATGTGTATTTGTGTATTTTTCAGTCATCAATGGCTTTATGAATTTAAATGATTGCGACAGGGTTTATATTGACACTAAAGTCAAGGAGAGTGTCTGGTCAGTGTGTATCTGATCAGTATGTGTGGTCAATATGTGTATCTTGCCAGTGTGTGCGTCTGGTCAGTGTGTCTGTCCTTAAACTGCATACAATTAAGGCCGGTAGCTGCAGTCCATTAGGAGATTGGCGACATCATTATGCTGCTCCGCATGCAGGTCTGGCCCCTCAGAGATGACAAATAGCATAATGTCCTCTGGGAACAAACGCATGTACAACATAAATGAGACGGTAAGTGTCGGCGTAACCTGCGGTTTCCTGTCGGGGAAGAGCTTTATAACCTTTTCACTGCCACACTACAGAAGGTCAACCCTTTCACTACCACACACTACAGATGGTTAACCATAGTGAAAGTGTTAACCTGTAGTGTGGTAGTGAAAGCGTTAACCTGTAGTGGCAGTGAAAGGCTAGCCTTCTATTTTGTGGTAGTGAAAGGGTTAACATGTAGTGAAAGGGTTAACCTGTAGTTTGGTAGTGAAAGGGTTAACCTGTAGTGGCAGTGAAAGGCTAGCCTTCTATTTTGTGGTAGTGAAAGGGTTAACATGTAGTGTGGTAGTGAAAGGGTTAACCTGTAGTGGTAGTGAAAGGTTAACATTCTGTAGTGGGGTAGTGAAAGGGTTGACCTGTAGTGTAGTAGTGAAAGGTTAACCTGTAGTGAAGGTTAACCTTATGTAGTGTGGTAGTGAGAAGGTTAACCTGTAGTGAAAGGTTAACTTGTAGTGAGAGGAACCTGTAGTGTGGTAGTGAAGGGTAAACCTTCTGTAGTAGTGAAAAGTTAACCTATAGTCTGGTAGTGAAAGGTTAACCTGTAGTGTGGTAGTGAAAGGTTAACCATCTGTAGTGTGGCAGTGAAAGGGTTAACCTGTAGTGTGGAAGTGAAAGGTTGACCTTCTGTAGTGGTAGTGAAAAGTTAACCTGTAGTGGTAGTGAAAGGTTAACCTGTAGTGTGGTAGTGAAAGGGTTAACCTGTAGTGTGGTGAAAGGTTAACCTTCTGTAGTGATCGTGAGAGGTTAACCTGTAGTGGTAGTGAGAGGTTAACCGTCTGTAGTGTGTTAGTGAAAGGGTTAACATGTAGTGAAAGGTTAACCTTCAGTAGTGTGGTAGTGAAAGGTTTAACATGTAGTGGTAGTGACAGCTTGACCTGTAGTGAAAGGTTAACCTGTAGTGTGGTAGTGAAAGGTTAACCGTCTGTATTGTGGTAGTGAAAGGTTAACCTTCTATAGTGTGGTAGTGAAAGGTTAACCTTCTATAATGTGGTAGTGAAAGGTTAACCTGTAGTGTGGTAGTGAAAGGTTAATCTTCTGTAGTATGGTAGTGAAAGGGTTGACCTTCTGTAGTCTGGTAGTGAAAGGTTAACATGTAGTGTGGTGAAAGGTTAACCTGAGAGGTTAACCGTCTGTAGTCTGTTAGTGAGAGGGTTAACATGTAGTGAAAGGTTAACCTGTAGTGTGGTAGTGAAAGGGTTAACCTGTAGTGGAAGGTTGACCTGTAGTGAAAGGTTAACCTTCTGTAGTGTGGTGTTAACTGTCTGTAGTGGGAGTGAAAGGTTAACCGTCTGTAGTGTGGTAGTGAAAGGTTAACCTTCTGTAGTGTGGTAGTGAAAGGTTAACCTGTAGTGTGGTAGTGAAAGGGTTGACCTTCTGTAGTGTGGTAGTGAAAGGTTAACCTATAGTGTGGTAGTGAAAGGTTAACCTATAGTGTGGTAGTGAAAGGTTAACCGTCTGTAGTGTGGTAGTGAAAGGTTAACAGTCTGTAGTGTGGTAGTGAAAGGTTAACCTTCTGTAGTGTGGTAGTGAAAGGGTTTACCTGTAGTGTGGTAGTGAAAGGTTAACCTGTACTGTGGTAGTGAAAGGTTAACCTGTAGTGTGGTAGTGAACGGTTAACCTTCTGTAGTGTGGTAGTGAAAGGTTAACCTGTAGTGGTAGTGAAATGGTTGACCTTCTGTAGTGTGGTAGTGAAAGGTTAACCTGTAGTGTGGTAGTGAAAGGTTAACCTGTAGTGTGGTAGTGAAAGGTTAACCTTCTGTAGTGTGGTAGTGAAAGGTTAACCTTCTGTAGTGTGGTAGTGAACGGGTTGACCTTCTGTAGTGTGGTAGTGAAAGGTTAACCTGTACTGTGGTAGTGAAAGGTTAACCTTCTGTAGTGTGGTAGTGAAAGGTTAACCTTCTGTAGTGTGGTAGTGAAAGGTTAACCGTCTGTAGTGTGGTAGTGAAAGGTTAACCTTCTGTAGTGTGGTAGTGAAAGGGTTGACCTTCTGTAGTGTGGTAGTGAAAGGTTAACCTGTACTGTGGTAGTGAAAGGTTAACCTGTACTGTGGTAGTGAAAGGTTAACCTGTAGTGTGGTAGTGAAAGGTTAACCTTCTGTAGTGTGGTAGTGAAAGGGTTGACCTTCTGTAGTGTGGTAGTGAAAGGTTAACCTGTAGTGTGGTAGTGAAAGGTTAACAGTCTGTAGTGTGGTAATGAAAGGTTAACGGTCTGTAGTGTGGTAGTGAAAGGTTAACCTTCTGTAGTGTGGTAGTGAAAGGGTTGACCTTCTGTAGTGTGGTAGTGAAAGGTTAACCTTCTGTAGTGTGGTAGTGAAAGGTTAACC
>NC_140166.1:133454731-133639385 GCF_963971535.1 Notolepis coatsorum | reverse complement strand
GTGAAAGGTTAACCTTCTGTAGTGTGGTAGTGAAAGGTTAACCTTCTGTAGTGTGGTAGTTGTAACTGAGGGGTACAATTCCCTGACTGTATTGTTAAGTATGGTATTAAACCACTACCTCTTGTACTTTAACTTCTGGCCATCCAGTACATGATATAGATATGATGAACACTTTCCCACCTGATGAAACGAAGTCCACACAAATGTACAAATCGAATATTTAATATAGCAAAAGGTATATACAACGTTCACTTGTTTACACTTATGATTTGAAATGCACTTGTATGGCAAATGAGTATTCGTAGGTAAATCAACATTGAATGTCCAATCTCTGGTTACGCAGGGAGTAAGTATACAACCCGGTTCTTTAGGGAACTATAGCGATGGTACTTAAATGATTATAGCTGGATACACTAAGGGGGGGGGGGTTCCCGCTGGTTGTAAGACAGTAGGAGGGGGGGGTTAGAGAAGCCGCTGGCGGTATCCCATCTGGCCGACGATTTCTTGGGAGAATTCAAAGTCTTGAACACGGTGCCCACAGAACCTCGGTCCCCAGATGAATACAGCTGGACCCTCTGGTGGACGGTAGCTGCCGGTCCACAACGGAGAGACGTGAGGCGACCTCACTGGTGTAGAGCGCCGTCTCACCTGGACTCCTCTCCGGGGCGTAGTTCCAACACTCATCAGTGTTGGCCGTTATCCATGGAATAATCAAAGCACCCAAAGCATAATCCAAGCCGTGGAAGGCTCGCCGTCGTCCGGGTAGAGTAATCCAATGTACAGGTCCAGTCGCCCTGGCCCGGAGCTCCTCGGATGCAAGCACCACTAGTGGTCTGCCCAGCCTGGTTAAGACTCCAGATAACGTCAGGAACGATGGGGGTGCTGCTCACGTTATAACTCTAACCGACGATGCACCATACATAATAGACTATTATTAGTTTAATAGAAATACGTCCAACTCGACGGTATAGTGCCAAACTATGACAATTCAACTATTAATCCACACGATATCTCAATGCCTATTCTGAGGCCAAGTAGGCCTTACTGCACCACACGTGCGTCGTGGGTGAGGCTTCGCGTCTGTTACTCGGTTGGAGGGTAAAGAACTAATGGACTAAAAAGGAAGTTCTACTTTACTTGCGCCATATATATATGCGCTGTGAACAAATAGTACCATTCGTATTTCGCCAGACGTATTCCTACGCGGAACCGGGCTTGCCACGACATGTTGGGCGGCACGATTGAACTTAAACCTAGGGGTATGGCTGCTGGCGCCAGGTTCTCGTCCAATGGTAGAATGAAACTATTATGGGCTGTTTAGTAGACTAAAGGGATATTCAGTGCATATTGTACAAGGAATATACAGGGGATATCAAACGATATACAAATACTATTAAATATATATATATAAATAAATATATATATTCGGTTTAATCTGATCCTTCACAACAGTAGTGAAAGGTTGACCTGTAGTGTGGTAGTGAAAGGTTAACAGTCTGTAGTGGTAGTGAAAGGTTAACCTTCTGTAGTGGAAGGTTGACCTGTAGTGAAAGGTTAACCTTCTGTAGTGTGGTGTTAACTGTCTGTAGTGGTAGTGAAAGGTTAACCCTCTGTAGTGTGGTAGTGAAAGGTTAACCTTCTGTAGTGTGGTAGTGAAAAGTTAATCTTCTGTAGTGTGGTAGTGAAAGGGTTGACCTTCTGTAGTGTTGTAGTGAAAGGTTAACCTTCTATAGTGTGGTAGTGAAAGGTTAACCGTCTGTAGTGTGGTAGTGAAAGGTTAACCTTCTGTAGTGTGGTAGTGAAAGGGTTGACCTTCTGTAGTGTGGTAGTGAAAGGTTAACCTGTACTGTGGTAGTGAAAGGTTAACCTTCTGTAGTGTGGTAGTGAAAGGTTAACCTGTAGTGTGGTAGTGAAAGGGTTGACCTTCTGTAGTGTGGTAGTGAAAGGTTAACCTGTAGTGTGGTAGTGAAAGGTTAACCTGTAGTGTGGTAGTGAAATGTTAACCTTCTGTAGTGTGGTAGTGAAAGGTTAACCTTCTGTAGTGTGGTAGTGAAAGGGTTGACCTTCTGTAGTGTGGTAGTGAAAGGTTAACCTGTAGTGTGGTAGTGAGAGGTTAACCTTCTGTTGTGTGGTAGTGAAAGGTTAACCTGTACTGATAGTGAAAGGTTAACCGTCTGTAGTGTGGTAGTGAAACAGTCTGTAGTGTGGTAGTGAAAGGTTAACCTTCTGTAGTGTGGTAGTGAAAGGTTAACCTTCTGTAGTGTGGTAGTGAAAGGTTAACCTTCTATACTGTGGTAGTGAAAGGTTAACCTTCTGTAGTGTGGTAGTGAAAGGTTAACCGTCTGTAGTGTGGTAGTGAAAGTGTAACCTTCTGTAGTGTGGTAGTGAAAGGGTTGACCTTCTGTAGTGTGGTAGTGAAAGGTTAACCTGTACTGTGGTAGTGAAAGGTTAACCGTCTGTAGTGTGGTAGTGAAAGGTTAACCTTCTGTAGTGTGATAGTGAAAGGGTTTACCTGTAGTGTGGTAGTGAAAGGTTAACCTGTACTGTGGTAGTGAAAGGTTAACCTGTAGTGTGGTAGTGAACGGTTAACCTTCTGTAGTGTGGTAGTGAAAGGTTAACAGTCTGTAGTGTGGTAGTGAAAGGTTAACATTCTGTAGTGTGGTGTTAACTGTCTGTAGTGGTAGTGAAAGGTTAACCGTCTGTAGTGTGGTAGTGAAAGGTTAACCTTCTGTAGTGTGATAGTGAAAGGGTTTACCTGTAGTGTGGTAGTGAAAGGTTAACCTGTACTGTGGTAGTGAAAGGTTAACCTGTAGTGTGGTAGTGAACGGTTAACCTTCTGTAGTGTGGTAGTGAAAGGTTAACAGTCTGTAGTGTGGTAGTGAAAGGTTAACATTCTGTAGTGTGGTGTTAACTGTCTGTAGTGGTAGTGAAAGGTTAACCGTCTGTAGTGTGGTAGTGAAAGGTTAACCTTCTGTAGTGTGGTAGTGAAAGGTTAATCTTCTGTAGTGGTAGTGAAAGGGTTGACCTGTAGTGTGGTAGTGAAAGGTTAACATTTACTGTGGTAGTGAAAGGTTAACCTTCTGTAGTGTGGTAGTGAAAGGTTAACCTTCTGTAGTGTGGTAGTGAAGGGGTTGACCTTCTGTAGTGTGGTAGTGAAAGGTTAACCTGTAGTGTGGTAGTGAAAGGTTAACCTGTAGTGTGGTAGTGAAAGGTTAACCTTCTGTAGTGTGGTAGTGAAATGTTAACCTTCTGTAGTGTGGTAGTGAAAGGGTTGACCTTCTGTAGAGTGGTAGTGAAAGGTTAACCTGTAGTGTGGTAGTGAAAGGTTAACCTGTAGTGTGGTAGTGAGAGGTTAACCTTCTGTTGTGTGGTAGTGAAAGGTTAACCTGTAGTGTGGTAGTGAAAGGTTAACCTGTAGTGTGATAGTGAAAGGTTAACCTGTAGTGTGATAGTGAAAGGTTAACCTTCTATAGTGTGGTAGTGAAAGGTTAACCTTCTGTAGTGTGGTAGTGAAAGGTTAACAGTCTGTAGTGTGGTAGTGAAAGGTTAACCTTCTGTAGTGGTAGTGAAAGGGTTGACCTTCTGTAGTGTGGTAGTGAAAGGTTAACCTGTACTGTGGTAGTGAAAGGTTAACCTTCTGTAGTGTGGTAGTGAAAGGTTAACCTTCTGTAGTGTGGTAGTGAAAGGTTAACCTTCTGTAGTGGTAGTGGAAGGTTGACCTGTAGTGAAAGGTTAACCTTCTGTAGTGTGGTGTTAACTGTCTGTAGTGGTAGTGAAAGGTTAACAGTCTGTAGTGTGGTAGTGAAAGGTTAACCTGTAGTGTGGTAGTGAAAGGTGAACCTTCTGTAGTGTGGTAGTGAAAGGGTTGACCTTCTGTAGTGTGGTAGTGAAAGGTTAACCTATAGTGTGGTAGTGAAAGGTTAACCGTCTGTAGTGTGGTAGTGAAAGGGTTGACCTTCTGTAGTTTGGTAGTGAAAGGTTAACCTGTACTGTGGTAGTGAAAGGTTAACCTGTAGTGTGGTAGTGAAAGGTTAACCTTCTGTAGTGTGGTAGTGAAAGGTTAACCTTCTGTAGTGTGGTAGTGAAAGGTTAACCTGTAGTGTGGTAGTGAAAGGTTAACCTGTAGTGTGGTAGTGAAAGGTTAACCTTCTGTAGTGTGGTAGTGAAAGGTTGACCTTCTGTAGTGTGGTAGTGAAAGGTTAACCTGTAGTGTGGTAGTGAAAGGTTAACCTGTAGTGTGGTAGTGAAAGGTTAACCTTCTGTAGTGTGGTAGTGAAAGGTTAACCTTCTGTAGTGTGGTAGTGAAAGGTTAACCTTCTGTAGTGTGGTAGTGAAAGGTTAACCTTCTGTAGTGTGGTAGTGAAAGGTTAACCTGTAGTGAGAGGTTAACCTTCTGTAGTGTGGTAGTGAAAGGTTAACCTTCTGTAGTGTGGTAGTGAAAGGTTAACCTTCTGTAGTGTGGTAGTGAAAGGTTAACCTTCTGTAGTGTGGTAGTGAAAGGTTAACCTTCTATAGTGTGGTAGTGAAAGGTTAACCTTCTGTAGTGTGGTAGTGAAAGGTTAACCTTCTGTAGTGTGGTAGTGAAAGGTTAACCTTCTGTAGTGTGGTAGTGAAAGGTTAACCTTCTGTAGTGTGGTAGTGAAAGGTTAACCTTCTATAGTGTGGTAGTGAAAGTTTAACCTTCTGTAGTGTGGTAGTGAAAGGTTAACCTGTAGTGTGGTAGTGAAAGGTTAACCTGTAGTGTGGTAGTGAAAGGTTAACCTTCTGTAGTGTGGTAGTGAAAGGTTAACCGTCTGTAGTGTGGTAGTGAAAGGGTTAACCGTCTGTAGTGTGGTAGTGAAAGGTTAACCTTCTGTAGTGTGGTAGTGAAAGGTTAACCTTCTATAGTGTGGTAGTGAAAGGTTAACCTTCTGTAGTGTGGTAGTGAAAGGTTAACCTTCTGTAGTGTGGTAGTGAAAGGTTAACCTTCTGTAGTGTGGTAGTGAAAGGTTAACCTTCTGTAGTGTGGTAGTGAAAGGTTAACCTTCTGTAGTGTGGTAGTGAAAGGTTAACCTTCTATAGTGTGGTAGTGAAAGGTTAACCTTCTGTAGTGTGGTAGTGAAAGGTTAACCTGTAGTGTGGTAGTGAAAGGTTAACCTTCTGTAGTGTGGTAGTGAAAGGTTAACCTTCTGTAGTGTGGTAGTGAAAGGTTAACCTTCTGTAGTGTGGTAGTGAAAGGTTAACCGTCTGTAGTGTGGTAGTGAAAGGGTTAACCGTCTGTAGTGTGGTAGTGAAAGGTTAACCTTCTGTAGTGGTAGTGAAAGGTTAACCTTCTGTAGTGTGGTAGTGAAAGGTTAACCGTCTGTAGTGTGGTAGTGAAAGGTTAACCGTCTGTAGTGTGGTAGTGAAAGGTTAACCTTCTGTAGTGTGGTAGTGAAAGGGTTGACCTTCTGTAGTGTGGTAGTGAAAGGTTAACCTGTAGTGTGGTAGTGAAAGGTTAACCGTCTGTAGTGTGGTAGTGAAAGGTTAACCGTCTGTAGTGTGGTAGTGAAAGGTTAACAGTCTGTAGTGTGGTAGTGAAAGGTTAACCTTCTGTAGTGTGGTAGTGAAAGGCTTGACCTTCTGTAGTGTGGTAGTGAAAGGTTAACCTGTAGTGTGGTAGTGAAAGGTTAACCTTCTGTAGTGAAAGGTTAACCTTCTGTAGTGTGGTAGTGAAAAGGTTGACCTTCTGTAGTGTGGTAGTGAAAGGTTAACCTGTAGTGTGGTAGTGAAAGGTTAACCTTCTGTAGTGTGGTAGTGAAAGGTTAACCTTCTGTAGTGTGGTAGTGAAAGGTTAACCTTCTGTAGTGTGGTAGTGAAAGGTTAACCTTCTATAGTGTGGTAGTGAAAGGTTAACCTTCTGTAGTGTGGTAGTGAAAGGTTAACCTTCTGTAGTGTGGTAGTGAAAGGTTAACCTGTAGTGTGGTAGTGAAAGGTTAACCTTCTGTAGTGTGGTAGTGAAAGGTTAACCGTCTGTAGTGTGGTAGTGAAAGGTTAACCGTCTGTAGTGTGGTAGTGAAAGGTTAACAGTCTGTAGTGTGGTAGTGAAAGGTTAACCTTCTGTAGTGTGGTAGTGAAAGGCTTGACCTTCTGTAGTGTGGTAGTGAAAGGTTAACCTGTAGTGTGGTAGTGAAAGGTTAACCTTCTGTAGTGAAAGGTTAACCTTCTGTAGTGTGGTAGTGAAAAGGTTGACCTTCTGTAGTGTGGTAGTGAAAGGTTAACCTGTAGTGTGGTAGTGAAAGGTTAACCTTCTGTAGTGTGGTAGTGAAAGGTTAACCTTCTGTAGTGTGGTAGTGAAAGGTTAACCTTCTGTAGTGTGGTAGTGAAAGGTTAACCTTCTATAGTGTGGTAGTGAAAGGTTAACCTTCTGTAGTGTGGTAGTGAAAGGTTAACCTTCTGTAGTGTGGTAGTGAAAGGTTAACCTGTAGTGTGGTAGTGAAAGGTTAACCTTCTGTAGTGTGGTAGTGAAAGGTTAACCTTCTGTAGTGTGGTAGTGAAAGGTTAACCTTCTGTAGTGTGGTAGTGAAAGGTTAACCTTCTGTAGTGTGGTAGTGAAAGGTTAACCTTCTGTAGTGTGGTAGTGAAAGGTTAACCTTCTGTAGTGAAAGGTTAACAGTCTGTAGTGTGGTAGTGAAAGTGTTAACAGTCTGTAGTGTGGTAGTGAAAGTGTTAACAGTCTGTAGTGTGGTAGTGAAAGGTTAACCTTCTGTAGTGGTAGTGAAAGGTTAACCTTCTATAGTGTGGTAGTGAAAGGTTAACCGTCTGTAGTGTGGTAGTGAAAGGTTAACCTTCTGTAGTGTGGTAGTGAAAGGGTTGACCTTCTGTAGTGTGGTAGTGAAAGGTTAACCTGTAGTGTGGTAGTGAAAGGTTAACCTTCTGTAGTGTGGTAGTGAAAGGTTAACCGTCTGTAGTGTGGTAGTGAAAGGTTAACAGTCTGTAGTGTGGTAGTGAAAAGGTTGACCTTCTGTAGTGTGGTAGTGAAAGGTTAACATTCTGTAGTGTGGTAGTGAAAGGTTAACCTTCTGTAGTGTGGTAGTGAAAGGTTAACCTTCTGTAGTGTGGTAGTGAAAGGTTAACCTTCTATAGTGTGGTAGTGAAAGGTTAACCTTCTATAGTGTGGTAGTGAAAGGTTAACCTTCTGTAGTGTGGTAGTGAAAGGTTAACCGTCTGTAGTGTGGTAGTGAAAGGTTAACCTTCTGTCGTGTGGTAGTGAAAGGTTAACCTTCTGTCGTGTGGTAGTGAAAGGTTAACCTTCTGTAGTGTGGTAGTGAAAGGTTAACCTTCTGTAGTGTGGTAGTGAAAGGTTAACCTTCTGTAGTGTGGTAGTGAAAGGTTAACCTTCTGTAGTGTGGTAGTGAAAGGTTAACCTTCTGTAGTGTGGTAGTGAAAGGTTAACCTTCTGTAGAGAAAGGTTAACCGTCTGTAGTGTGGTAGTGAAAGGTTAACCGTCTGTAGTGTGGTAGTGAAAGGTTAACCTTCTGTAGTGTGGTAGTGAAAGGTTAACCGTCTGTAGTGTGGTAGTGAAAGGTTAACAGTCTGTAGTGTGGTAGTGAAAGGTTAACAGTCTGTAGTGTGGTAGTGAAAGGTTAACCTTCTGTAGTTGGCAGGTTCAGAAAGCTCATGAGAGTGATTTACCAGCGTCAGGTGTGATGTAGAACAAAAGGCACATTGATGTTGACGTATAAATCAGGGTCGAGGACCGTTGATGTAGTCCATTACACAAGTGTGTCAGCTGAGGGGGAATGCCGGCCAAGCCTTTAATGGAATAATAATAATTCATTACATTTATATAGCGCTTTTCTAGACACTCGAAGCGCTCCCCACAATGTAGGGTGGAGCCTCCTTCACCACCACTGGTAGCACCCAACCTTGGGCTACGCAGGCTCAATGGCTGCCATACACTGGCACCAGGCACACATCACACTACACAATGGCTCAACGGCTTAGGAGACGGGGATTGATGTCAGCCAATTCAGGGGAAGGGATACAGGTCTGCCGTCTTCTGTAAGATGTCCTTTTTTTTTTTAAACTTTGACCAGTCAGCTGGTTCTTTTTAGCGTTTATCGCTTTTTCGTCGCATTCATACTTGGTCAAGTTCGACCGACAGAAGCAGGCTGAAAGGGTTCAGATGGGGGGAAAGACACTCTGGGAAAGGCACGGCTGCCGTCCGGGATTCGAACGCGCTCAGCCCCAGATCCGCGCGAGCGCGGTTGTCCACGGCGCTGAAATAGCACTCGCGGTACGTGGTGAGCTACTGGAGCTCCCCTGTAAGATGTCCTTTTAATGGAATACAGGTCTGCTGTCTTCTGTAAGATGTCCTTTTTGCAGATGGTGATATGAATTGCTCAGTGGCACTGGATCAATACCGGCAAGGACTTTTCAACTCGGGCTAGTTTGAATCTGCCATGACCATGCACCTATGCATAGGGGTGGTTTTAGGGGGGGGCCATGTCTCCCTCAATATTGAGAAGAGGTACGATTTCCCCCTACAAGAAATATAGCTAATATGAACGACAACCCCCTTAGGTCTTAGCCTACTATATGTGGACATCAAGTAGACATTTTACATACTGTACTGTACCACACTGTATGAGCCCCTGAGAGTGTGCTTCATACAGTACAAAAAAGTAAGTAAAAAGTCAAGTAAAGAGGAATATTCAATATACCAGTGGAGCTTTCTCTATGACAACACGTGAAACACAAATTCACTCATAATTCATAATTATTATTAATTTACATATATATATATTTTTTGTTTATTATTATTTTTTGTTTATTAGAAATGTTTTCCTCTGTAAAAAGAAAATGCCAGTGAATATTTTTTTCTTCAAAAATGGCCAAAATTGACAGCTCTGAGCTCAGGCCTGCGCTGCAGTAATGGCTGCAGTACAAACTGGTGAAACATTCTGCACTGGGTTGACCCGGGATTAAATAAATAATAAATAATAGCCAATCAAAATAGGCTATTAACGTCATCTAAGCACGGTCCGTGCAGTTAAACTCTTGCCATTGAATGGGGGATTGAATGATTGACAGCCTTGTGATCCAATCAGAGAATGGTTTCTCTTCTGCGACTCTGCAGCTTGTTTACAAAATCATTTTTATCTCCGTTTAAGAAGCTAACTTGTTGGAGCTAACGTAGCTAAAGGGCTACCACCGCAGCTACCAGGCCCAGGGTGGAGTGTTTTGTTATTGTTCATGAACTTATTGTGCATCGTTTGATGATATATATATTTTTTTTTATCTCAGTTGAAGTAGTGTAATTGACGTGATTGCCGGCTTGGACTGTGTAAGCTAACTTGTTGTAGCTAACGTGAGCTAATAGCTAAGTCGTCGAAACGTTCACCCAGAGGAAGAAGAAGAAGAAGAGGAAGATGGGATAGGTGAGCCTACAGCTTTGGTGAGTGCACTGCTTTGGCAATCGCTTGGGTGACTGTCTGATAGCTCCTGATATCATCAGTTTTGCTGGCTGGCTAACTAACGTGAGCTAACGTTAGCTGCTAGCCACAATGCTATACTGGCATATTCCATTCACGTTAGCATGTAGCTAACAACATCTGCGATCTTTTTTTCCTCTCTCCTCCCCTCCTACTCCTCTCCCTCTACTCTTCTCTCCCCTCCTCTCCCTCTCCTCCTTAATCAGAGTTTCCAACGCTACAGGTCTATATGACAGGCGTTGTACTCTTAAACAGTAATGTATATTTGTAGATCTGGTATGTCATAAATGTCTGGATGTAGCAGTACTGTCTATCTCTGTATGTCATATATAGATGTAGCAGTACTGTCTATCTGTATGTCATGTTATGATGAATTGAAAATGGGGGACCCTGATGTAAACGAGACGAAAGTCTTTCTCTGGTCTGCATCCCCTTAACAATTGTGTGTATTGAGCCGTACTGTATTGTACCCATTCTGCAATCTGTTAAATAAAGTTTTCATTCATTCATTGTCCTTGTGTTACATAAAACCCATATGTGGCCTCGTGCAGAGGAAGGTGGTAAATACATGTTAGATATTCCAATGTACAGTTTTGCATACCATTGACTCAGAATGGTCTGTTTTATTGAAATCGTCACAGCAGTATAGTTTGTTTATACTTCAGAAGTATGATATTTAAACATTGTCCCCAAAATGAATGGAAGCGAATGAGGAGCCTGACACCTGGGAGGAATGGGGGTGTTGCAGCGTTGGGGATGTTTAAAAAATATTATTTAATATATAATATAATAATTTGTGCTTCACCTAAAAATTTGGTCAGCAGCCTCTGCAATATACATATATACAATATACACTACAGAGTAAAATGAGTAAAGAGTGAGGTGTGTGGAGAGATCAGTGTCAAACTGATCTCAACAAATAAACAAATCACACTACTACTGTATAACCCATGAGCATAAACTCCCCCCCCCCCCCCCCCCCAAGTTGCAAAATAAACGAGCCATTTCAATTACCTGTAGCTTGAAGCATCAATATCTTCATGTTTCTTCACTGTATTACAAAACAGCTTTCTCAGGTGGTTCATTTTCAGGACTTCTTGGTTGACAATTATCCTTTGTCTGATGATCCTCTCACAGAAGATTTTGTAGCTGACATCAAAATGTGGCTAGTTTCTGATACTGACACACACACACGCTCTTAATGAATGCATGTGCCAAGAGTTGTGCAGTCATGATTGCTACAGACAAACAGAATAGGTGGTCAAGCTTTACTTTTAAAATGTGCAATATGCAGGAATTAAGAATAGCTTGTAATGGGAAATATTAAAGGACTAAACGATGAGCCGTTTACAAATCATTCTGAGTCACTATTAATAATAATAAGAGTTTATTTCACCGTGGCCACAAATGAAAGGACGGCCTACAGTCAGAGACAACATGTTAACACATTAGCGTCTGGCCATAGACTGACCCAGAGCGATGTTCAGACATATGTTAAATACACAGTTGTCAGTCATAACATAATATCAGATATGATGATGAAGGTAAACAAAAATGGTTCTCAGTCACTGGGAACAACAACAAAGAAGTTATGGCTGGGGGGGATGTCGGAGTGTTCTTAAAGAGACATACACACATTAACCAGTTAAGCTGGTCACACTGAAAGTCATGCTGTATAACATGATGTCTCAACACAGATCTATAAGAACATGATAATATATTCCACGACAAGCTCATGGTATAATAACTCACTCTGCTTCCGTTTCTTCCAAAGTCCCAGTAGCTGTTGCAGTTGATTGAGGCCTCAAGGATCTATACTCGGATCTGGTGTACTCCCTGTAACAGGTTGTGTGATATCGCACCTCCATGGCCACACAGTCTTTGTCTTGGATATGCAAAAGAAGGCTGGTGTCTTGCTTCACCTGGGCAGCTCTCAGCAACAGGCCTTTAAATAAAATTGGAAAATGACATGAGTGTGTGTTGGGACTGAGAATTTCTTTGATTGTATTTTGATAATGTGAGGAAAATGTTATCTATGTCATTCTGTGTTAAATCTCTGCAGACTTTGGGAGACTGTGGCTTCACCCCCCCCCCCCCCCACCCACACACACTAGGACAAAAGAGCCACAGGCATGCACCCCTCCCCCAGTATGTGTGTGTGGGGAGAGAGAGGTGGTTAACAGAAGCATTGGTTCTAAAAGCTAACATACTTTAAACATCACTATGCGATAACTAGTAGTAAAACTACATATCTGAATAAAACTAGAATGCTAGTTATGTCGACTATAAAAACACAGCTAAACTGTATCTCAGCACAGCATCAAATAGTGTATTTTTCACATTAGTGTAGCTAGGCTTTTTTTTCATACCTGCAGACAATGTTTCAGCCATAGATAGATGGTCCCTCTTGCATTTGCCCTTCACAGTCACATATTTGTCCATTTTCTTGCAAATGATGCACAAGACTGGAAGTACAGGTCCGACAAAAGCTGGTAAGCCTGTCCTGGATAGAAGTTTCTTCAGAGGACTTTCACTTGTAGAGCCATGTTCTGTAAGTTCTGGCTCTCCTGCTTCCACATCTTGAGCTGCAGAACACATAGCCCGTTTCGCAGCTGTATCCAAGCGTTTTGTCGATAAAACGCCTATAGCAAGTAGCGTGAAAACCAGCATCCCCGGGAACATTGGCAAACTCGATCTCTAAACAATGTTTGTATGTATCTGCAATGATACGATTCTCTCCTGGCAATTTAAGCCACCGCTCAATGGAGTTTCTATATCTATCCCACCGTGTCTGTGTAAAATCTTGTACACTTTCTTTCTGAACGGACGTGAGATGCATATAACATTGTTTCGAAACTTTTTTGCGAACTTTAGGTGTTTTTTTTTCTCCATTTTCGTCGTCTTCTGTACTCGTCGATGAGTACTGCCTTTCAGTTGCTTCCATTACTACTGTTTACACAAATCTCTTGTCTGTAACTTGGCAACAAGGAGAGCTGCTATTGGTCGAGTGCCAGATACGTGACCGAACTCGCACCAATTGCGTCAAATAAAACTGCAGTGACAAGTATCAGTTCGCGAGGAAAGATCTAGTCCCGACTTTTACAAAATGATTGTGCAAAATGGGCTATTTTGTCAATGGAGAACCTTTTGTTCCTAAATCTACACTTAAATGTATCTTTCACCCAGAGTGAAAATTGTGTAATTCGCCGAGGTGGGATCGAGAATTGTTTTCTAGCCACTTCTCAGCCTTCACCATAATGTGAATTCAATCTGTGTTTTTTATTGGCAGGAACACACAGAGAAGTGAAACCGTCCTGGAGACCAGCCCTCCACGGGGCTAAGAGCGTCTAGAATGATGACACAACCATGGCTTTTATACTATGTGGGAGTTCCATATATAGGGAGGTGGTTAATAATGGATGATCCGACAGGTACTGGCATACATGGTCTGGTTTGGGGATATACTATATTCAGGTTTGCTCCTTCTCACTGGCTGGATGCCCGATGCAGCACTGGTCATCAGGTCACACAGGTCATCAGGTCAAAGTATTTCTGGGTGCATGGCCTGGCTGCGTGTATACTTTCGACAACAAATGTTTGTTTCCGCGTTCGAGTTTTGCGATCTGATTGGCCAGGTCATGTGACATGTGCGCCAATCGTGGGACGGCAAGTTCGCCGCCTATTTCCGGGTCTAAAAGCCTGCAAACTACCTAACGCCTAGTTTATCACTGGTTAAGCTTAGGCGACTCTTTCGCAGTTGGTTAAGGTTAGAGTTTGGAATCAGGGCAGGCATTCTATCGCCATGCTCTAAGACAGACCTGGGCATTGTACGGCCCGCGGGATGATTCTGACCGGCCCGCGAAAGATTACATGATGATAAAAAAATAATAATTATACTTTTGACTTGATTCAACAACAAAGCAGTCAGGGCAATGGCAAGCCGAAAACTGTCGAGTGTGGTTTTTTTTCACAACTGAGGTAGGTAGATTACATTATTTGTATTTGCAATTAATTTCAAGGCAACTAGGCAACAATCTCGAACACATGAAAACCCTGAAAGAAGTCAAACCATCAGCTGATCACCGGCACAGGTACTCATCCATGTTAGGAGCACTGCATGATGAATTTTCAAGGCGTTTTCAAGATTTCAAAAAGGTTGAGGATGAAATGCAGCTGGTTTCCTCTCCCTTTACCTGCAGTGTTGATAGTGCACCCACTGATGTTCAGCTTGAACTCATTGACCTGCAGTCTGATTCACTAATGAAAGAGCACTTTAAGTCAGCATCACTGCTAGAGTTCTCCTCTGTTCTCAAGGAGGAGAACTTTCCAAACATGAGGAGACATGCTCAGAAGATGTTTGTTCTCTTTGGATCCACCTACATATGTGAACAGACATTGCAGTCATGACGTTTACCAAGTCCAGGTACAGATCTTCTCTCACTGATGAACATCTGGCAGCTGTGCTTCGCATCTCCACCTCAGACATGCAACCTGACTTTGATGGACTTGTTAAAGCTCAACAGAGACTGGATTTCTCACACTGAATGAAAAAAAAAGGAACTGCAGAACACTAAAATGTGGAAATATAACAAGTGAAATGGGACACTTGATATATTTTTCTTTTTTTGCACAGTTCTGAAAACATTAAATGTTTAATATAGGCATGTAAAGTAAAAAAGGCTACAAAACTGGGACACTTTTCTTTACACAGTTCAGTGACATATTTTGGCTATAAGATGATGTGATGTCTCTAGAAAGCTAAGAAAATCCTTGTTTCAATAGTATATGAAACTCAAAATAATAACTTTATTTGTATAGCACTTTTTCATACATGCCCTTTGTTATTAATGTTTCACATTTTGTTTATCATTTTGGAAATAAATTCTATTTGAATAAATTATATTTTTGAAAGCTAACCTCACCTTTTAATTGCCAAATAATAACATACACTCTTACCAGGGGTCAGAACAATGCCATTTACTGCTTTTTATATAGAAATAAAATGTATATTATGCATAATTGAGTTTGGAATTTTGGCCCGGCCCTCCAACATATTTTCAGTTGCTCATTCGGCCCCCCGGGAAAAATAATTTCCCACCCCTGCTCTAAGACAAACTCTAACCTTAACCAACTTCGAAAGAGCGCCTAAGCTTAACCAGTGTAGAAACTTGCGGTCCCACGATTGGGCGTACATGTCACATGACCTGGCCAATCAGAGACGCGGAAACAAACATTTGTTGTCTAAAGTATTCAGGCGGCCTGCCTTGGTCACTGGACCCTACAGCCTGCACATTCCAGAGTGGGGGAGATGATCATGATTTGACCAGAGGAGCTGGATGTAAGGATTTGTAATCCTTCAGTGTAACATTAATGAAATTATATTACAATAAGTTACATTACTACTGATTACTGTTGCTACTGTGGGATAAAATCAATTTATCTATGTCCCTAGATACATTTATTCATGTCTTCCTATTATCAGGTCTCAGCCTGTATTTATTTGAGCATGTCTGTGGCCAAACTGAGGTGTCACAATCTATTTGTTACCAGAAGGGTGACTGCAGCTGTTGGTAAAAAGCCACACAGCCCCACAGGCCCAAGAACTAATGAGGTGACGGTTTTGGCTGACCACTGACCAGGGAGCATTGTCAGGATCTAGAATAATGTATAATATCTATGAATCAATCCATTTATCTACTGTAAGAACCATACGATATCTACAAATGTGTGTACCATTAAAATGTGTTATTATGATATGGTATTAAAACAGTCTGTCACACTAAAATGTGTCACAATTTCAAACTACCAGGAGACAGATGTAATTCTAGACCCTTGCCATTTCAACTGTTTACCTTATATAGACATTGTTTAAAGCCCTGAACCTTTCTTCCTGCTAATTTGGAAGAAAGCCACCTCATTCGCTCAGAACACCAACCGGCTGACTATAAAAATGACAATGTGATGGGGACCGGGGACAGACTTCTGCTCTGCCCTCAACAAGCTAAGTAGAACTGTCCACTCTCAGCTGTTTGTGTAAATACTCTGTAATATTGAATATTCACTCTGTAATAAATATTTGATTGCTAACACCCTCTCCTCTTTCAAGGTAAATAAAAGAATATGCCTTATCACTACCTCAGCTAACGTTACATGTTACATACAACATTACTGTTGCTACCTCAGCTAACGTTACATAAGTTGTATACATTACTACTGATTACTGTTGCTACCTCAGCTAACGTTACATAAGTTACATACATTACTGTTGCTACCTCAGCTAACATTACATAAGTTTCATTACAACAGAGCAACTTACTCAAAGTAAGACCTGGTCGTACAAACAAGGTTTGTTGGAAACTGACACAATTTGCTTCTCCTCCACTATCGATTGGTTTGTTTTGCCGTCGATCTCTCTTAAAATACCTCAGATTTGTAAATCCCTCCCCTCTGTTTGATTGATTAATTGATTGAATTTTTTATTAACAGATTGCAGAATGGGTACAATACAGTACAGCTCAATACACAATTGTTAAGGGGATGCAGACCAGAGAAAGACTTTTGTTTTGTTTACATCAGGGTCCCCCATTTTCAATTCATCATAACATATATGAATGAATGAAAAAGTTAATTTTTGGACATGTTATTCTCCATATTTCTCCAAACAACTCACTATATCTTGTTCCGTCGAACCAAACAATCATAGCAAAAAAATTAAATAAAAATAAGGAATTATAAACAAAAGGTCAAGAGCAATGTGTTTGGTTAGCAGACATGTCCAAAAAAGGAGTAGAGGGGAAGCTAAGCTTATCCCTACCCCCTTACATTTATATTTGTTCTTCCATTAATTATACTAGATATAACATAATTTAGTGTATTACAATATAGAATATACTTTTACTTATATTAAAAGATTACAAAAAAAAATAAACGTGATTCACTTGACAGCAGTGAATATAGTACAGCACTACATACACAATATAACATAACTTTGTTTATCCTCAATACTCATTTCTGTATTTTTCCAATGTGTATTTTTTTAGCTGCTTTTTAAATTGTGCCACATGTTTACTCTGTTTGATGTATTCTGGTAAATTATTCCACAACTTCACTCCACACACAGATATGCACATGCTTTTCAGCGTGGTGTTTACCATTGGTTGTTTAAGATTCCCTCTCCCTCTTAAGTTATATTCTCGTTCCCTGTCTCTGAACCATTTTTGAATGTTGCCTGGGATTAGTTTATATCTGGCTTTGTATACAATGAGGGCAGTTTTATAATCCACTAGGTCCATACATTTCAATGCTTGTAGCTTTATAAATAAGTTATTGGTGTGTTCATAATATCCTTTGTTGATTATTCTTATTGCTTTTTTTTGCATGGTGCATATTGGCTGTAGAGTGCTTTTGTAGGTATTACCCCACACCTCCGCACAGTAGCTCATATATGGTAGGAAGAGCGTACAGTACAGTGTATACAGTGTTTCTTTGGTTTAGAATGTGTTTTATCTAGCATAGAACACCAACACTCTGTGCCAATTTAGTCCTGACATATTTGATATGAGGTTTCCAGTTGAGTTTGTGGTCTATTATCACACCCAGAAATGTATTCTCAAATACCATCTCCAGTTTAATACTATCAATCATTGCCATACAGGTTGACAGCACTGTTGCATCTATACATTTATGACATACCAGATCTACAAATATACAGTACTGTGTATGATATAAAAAGAGTCTAAAAAGAGTATATACATTTGAGGGGGAAGAAACTGTACATTGGAGGACGTTGGGTAGGTGGGGTGGGGGGTAACTGTACATTGGAGGTGGTTGGGCGGGGGGGGGGGGGGAGAAATGTACATTGGAGGGGGTTGGGTTTGGACATTTACAGGGGCCAGTTTTGAATTGCAGTCTCCCGTAGATGCTCTTTGATAGTGGTGGTGGGTAGTGATTCACATTCCTTTACAGCTGTGGGTAGGGCGTTCCACATAGATGTGGCATAATTGCTGTTGATTTGATTGTTCTGTTGACCTTGATTATGGTGAACTGGGGTCTGGGGGCTACTCGGCACAGCTCTAAATGCCAAGTTAATCAACAAGGCAGCAGGACTGGTTTCAAGGACCACCTCCTCAACCCGATCATGCAGGGCCAAAATTATTACACGTCCTCTTTATTACTGCGTTAATTAAAGTTCTGTGACAAGAGGCTGATTGCAAAGGGTGATTTTACCCACAGGTAATATTTTATACAAGTGAAAAGAACTATCGTAATCACTGGATTGGAGAGGGGAAAAAATAAACAGACAGAAGACAATCCGTCTTCTCTTGCTCTCAATGGCTTGGACAAGTATGAAAGGGACTGCCTTGTGGAACCAGAGAGGTTAATTATTATTATTAATTATTAATTATGTCTAAACAAATTTTTTGTTAAAGCATTGATAGTCAAGTACAAATTAAAAAAATGATTTGGAAGGAGGCCTTGTCTACTTCTGTCCTTGAAGAAGAGGTGAGGAAGGGTGTATGGTAAATGGACTGTGTTTAGATAACTCTTTTAGCCAAAGCGCTTTACAAGGGGGGGGGGGGGGGGGGGTGAACAGAGACCTCAGAGAAAAACCTCCACAGCCTACATGCTTGTTAAAAATTATATTTATGTCACAATATTTGCTGCATTATCTGTGGTTACTGCAAGTGTCATGTTCGGACTCTCCAACTTCCACTCGGTCACTGCGTTTGTCAGTTCCTCTGCCGAGTGAGCGCTTGTATGACTTTCATACAGGGGACGAGTTTGAGGTAATAATAATAATGGCTTGGATTTATATAGCGCTCTTCATGACACCCAGAGCGCTTCACAGAGTCCATTATTCGTTCATACACAGTCATACCCAATCAGACATAGTGGACCGTCACAGTGAGGTAACTCTGTTGCCTGAGAGGTCCAACTATCAGACATATATAGTGGACCATCAGTGAGGTAACTCTCTGTTTCCTGAGAGGTCCAACTATCAGCCATATAGTGGACCGTCACAGTGAGGTAACTCTGTTTCCTGAGAGGTCCAACTATCAGCCATATAGTGGACCATCACAGTAACTCTGTTGCCTGAGAGGTCCAACTATCAGACATATATAGTGGACCATCAGTGAGGTAACTCTCTGTTGCCTGAGAGGTCCAACTATCAGACATATAGTGGACCGTCACAGTGAGGTAACTCTGTTTCCTGAGAGGTCCAACTATCAGACATATATAGTGGACCATCAGTGAGGTAACTCTCTGTTGCCTGAGAGGTCCAACTATCAGACATATAGTGGACCGTCACAGTGAGGTAACTCTGTTGCCTGAGAGGTCCAACTATCAGACATATAGTGGACCGTCACCAGGGCCGGACTGGGGAAATAATTCATACCGGGAGCTATAGCGCGAAATATAGCCCCAATCAGGCCACTTTTTAAGCGGGGGGTCTGGGGGTCCCCCACCCGGATTTTTTTTGTTACAAAGACTTAATTTCCAACTTAACAATTGCTTAGTACAATGTACTGTTATGAACCTCAAATAAAACTGTTGTGGCACTAGCAATGCTACTCTCTACACCTTCAAAAAGAAAAAAGCAAGAGCACAACATATTTTTCTATTTACTATTATAATACAGTTAACCACTCTCTCCACCTATTCAAACAGAGCAAGAGCACAATACCATATTCACTTTACTGATGCACTACCCATCAACAGTTAAAATAGCCCTTTACACAAACATTAAATAACAGACCTTTCATTACAATACTATAATAACAGTAGCCACTGCCAGAATAGTGACACATGTATCGCGTGTGGTGAGCACACGCATGCATGCACAATGAAGACAGAAGATTGCGTTGTCTCAATCATTTTAACTATAAAATGAGCTCAAAGTATAAGCTCACTGACTGAAATTTCCAACAAAAAGCATCAATTGTCAAATAATATTGATCACATTAACACTTTAATCGCCGTTGACGCTGGAACACGTCATTCCCCGCCATGCTTATTCTGCCGATGACGCTGGACAGCGTCTTTGATATCAATATTTCAAAAATCTGTTTAATCGAAATCATATTTCTCCCCCGGAGACATGAGATATACTGGTGAGCCCCTATCAACTCTCTAACGGTTCAAGAGCGCCATCTGGTGGCCGATCGGCGGATCGCCCAGGGAAGAAACAGGAAGTGGAAGCTGGTGCTCATTTCAATTTGGTCCGATCACTCGCTAATAGTCCCGGGACTCGAGCTAGACACAATGGATAGCAATCCGTTACCAATAACTCGATAAACAACATGATTTGGACGTATATACTATTATACAACCTGGAGATGGATTGCATATTTCTACATCCCATAATAGGAATATTTTTGCTCCACGCTCATCGCCCAACGGCCGGAGGAGACTGGGGTAAGATTCAGCGTTTTTTTTTACCGTGTTCGATATAAACTGCTCTAATGATCATATCACCCACACTAGATGAATCATCTAACGTTGGCCACGGAATTATAAACGACCCCCCCCCCCCCCCCATCCGGTCAGATGATAAGTAGTAACTTCTAGAAGCACGTCCATTTGAAATTTTTTATCTCGCGCAGATCACTATCAAACTGTATTTGATCATCAATATAATGCATTTAGGGCTTTAAATCACGTTCTGGAGAAAGCTGCAGAAAACGATAAAAACATATTTATACTTTAGACCGTATTTTAGTATGAATATGTGAATGAAAAAGTATAACGTTCCTACGTCCTGAACGATAGATAATTGACGTTGAATGGGCCATAGTAATGTCAATTTAGCAATACAATTTAAAAAGTTATAGCCCTGCAAAGAAGGGGAACTTCTCCATAGACAAATAGAGCTGGCAGAGAGGGGTATAATGATGTACATAAGCTTGCTTAACAAGACCTTATTATCTGTGGCTGGTCACATATATGCTGCCCTTAGGTTCCATTTTACGTAAACATAATGTTTCTTTTCATTGTTATGCGGATGATGTCCAAAACTACATTCCTTTAAAAGTAAAGTGCAAGAATTGGCTTGAGCCTCTGCTAGGTGCTCTTGGATGGACCTAAATGTCCTCAATCTTAATGATGGTAAGACAGGGTTTAGTGCCCCTCTATGCCAAAAAAAAAGCTCTTTTATTAAAAGCCTTGGTGTCACTTTTGATAGTGATTTTAAATTTGACAGACAAATTGGTTCTGTAGTTAAAGGCTCATTTTTTCAGTTGAGGCTCCTGACCAAAGGTAAAGCCCTACCTCTCTCCCAATGACCTGGAGAGGGTTATCCATGCCTTCATATCATCTAGCTGGTTTATTGTAATGCCCTGTATGTGGGTCTAGACCAGCTCTCCCTGCGACGCCTGCAGCTGGTGCTGGTGTATTTAGTATTTTTTGTATTTCTCTGTTTTTATATTGTAAAGCACTTTGGTGCAACTTCGGTTGGTTTTAAATGTGCTATATAAATAAAGTTGACCTTGACCTACATGGGGGCGACAGTGGCTCGGGAGTTAGAGCAGTTGTCTGGTAATCCAGAGGTTCCCGGTTCAATTCCTGCTCCTCCCGGGCAGCGTGTCGAAGTGTCCTTGAGCAAGACACTTAACCCCTAATTGCTCCTGATGAGCAGGTTGGCACCTTGCATGGTTGCCTCTGCTGTCGCTGAGTGAATCGGTAAAATGCAAGGAACAAATTGTAAAGCACTTTGGATAAATGCTGGTATATTATGCAGCCATTTACCATTTACCATCTGCATGCGAGCGCTACTTTAAAGCAGAGGTGTATTTCAGTGTGTGGTGTAACACTGTGTAATTCTCTAGATAATTTTTTTCATGTAAGTATTGATTGTTAAATATGTGTACAGTAATTGACAGACCATCTGTTTCTATTGTTTATTTATTGTTTTGAGTTAGGGGGCAGCAGGTAATACAATTTTCTTCTCCCTGCTCCTTTTTGCTCATGGAATGTAAATTGAGACGTGCTTTGAATATGAAACCCTTTTTTCTTTTATGGAACTGTGCATCACTGTGCATTACCATGAACGGAACAAAGAGATGAAATAATTTAATTAAAGCTATACAGGAAGCAGGATGTGTAGCCTTGGCTGCATAATACTCGAGTTTTGTAGAACTGTTGAACAATATAGACAGCAAGCACAAATATGCAGTAGTCAAAGTCTTGGAGGACAATCAAGGTGCAATTGCTTTATCTGAAAAACCTGTAATGTTATGAAACTTAAATATATAGTTGAGTTACAGATATTATTCGTTATGTACAAAGCAAAAAACAGAGTAGCCAGAAAGCTTGCAGAAGTTATTTGTTTCTAGTTCTGAGGACGAGAACCATTGAAGGAAATGTAATTTAAAGCATCATAGGACGACTTTAAAGCATCAGTATGTTCTCGATGTGATTTATCTAGAGATATCTACAGCAAGAATTTTAGGTGTCAGTGGAACCAACATTGCAATCTGGTTAGAAGTGGTGGAGAGAATAAAGGCTAGCATATGAATTGTAGTGCCTGGTTAGAAACAAATGAAAATGGATGGATTATCCAAATGGGGGTCCGGGGGGGGGGAGAGCGAGCAAGAGCATATGTATGTATTGTATTAGATAGCAAGTATTAGGTATATATCTCGTAAACTACATTTATATTGATTCAAATGGAATGTATTGTCCTGTGATTTACATTGGATGTTTACTGTTAATGCGTGTGCGTCTAATTTTATGTTATGTTTAAAAAATAATAATAATAAAAAAAAAAGAAAAGCATCAGTATGTAGGACGACTTTAAAGCATCAGTATGTAGGACTACTTTAAAGCATCAGTATGTAGGACTACTTTAAAGCATCAGTATGTAGGACTACTTTAAAACAGTATTTCAGTATGTGGCGTAAAACTATGGAATTCTCTACAGAATGATTTAAAGAGTTGCACGAATATCGTTCAGTTCCAGAAAATCTATAAAGAAAGAACATTTAGACCATGAGGGGTAACAGCTTTCTCTATGACTATTTTTATTTTATTATTATTTTTCTCATGCTATTGTAAGTAGTGCTTGTTAAATATGCGTAATTGACAGACAGATCTATTTCTATTGTGTATTTATTGTTTTGAGTAAGGGGGCAGGCTAAATAAGATCCTCTTCTCCCTGCTCCCTTCCGCTCATGGAATATACAAACTGAGACGTGCTTTTATTATGAAATGATGCTGTTGTGCTTTTATTATGAAATGATGATGCTGTGCTTTTGTGGAGCTGTGCATTGCCATGAACGGAACAAATAAATGTTCGCTCGGATGGTCAATATAACCAGAGAACAGCAGAGAGGCTGGTGTTATGACTAAGCCTGCGTGTTATGAGAGCCGGTGGTGGTGGTGAATTGTGGGGATTATTGTGCTCTCATACAGTGATTTAATTGACACCGCCACTGATGACACAGTGATCTCACTGTTCACCCCTGCTGCCTGTAATGCTAATTGATCCGATGTTGCCAACACTCCCATGGTGTTCGCCTACAGAGCCCCTTGCCCCATGGGCAAGCCCCCCCCCCTACATTAATGAGCTCATACACCCACTCTCCTCCAGCTGGTCACTGCGGTCATCCCATCAGGAGCTCCTGGTGGTGCCCAGGACCAGACTGAAGACAAAAGGGGACCAAGCCTTTACGGTGACTGCCCCAAGGCTCTGGAACGCCCTGCCCTCCCTTTAAATCTGAAAACCGCTCCCTCAGAACTCGTCTTTAAAAGCCAGCTAAAAACCCACTTCTACAGGCAGGCCTTTTAATTAAACACTCATAGCTGTTTTCTCTCTGTTCATGTCTGTTTTGGTCTTGTTTTTGTTTTAGTTTTTTTCTGTGTGTATTCTAGTGTTTTAGCAAATTTTTTATGTTTTTTTCCCACATGTATTATCTCTTGTAAAATGCTGTGAAGCACTCTGCACTCGTGCTGAGAAGGGAGCTATACAAATAAAGTTTTACTCACTCACTCACTCACTCACTCACTCACTCACTCACTCACTCACTCACTCACTCACTCACTCACTCACTCACTCACTCACTCACTCACTCACTCACTCACTTACTCTTACTTACTTACTTACTTACTTACTCACTCACTCACTCACTTACTTACTTACTTACTTACTTACTTACTTACTTACTTACTTACTTACTTACTTACTTACTTACTTACTTACTTACTTACTTACTTACTTACTTACTTACTTACTTACTTACTTACTTACTTACTTACTTACTTACTTACTTACTTACTTACTTACTTACTTACTTATTGTTTCCATACATATATTCCTATTCTGATGTCTATGTTGTATACAAGACTATTTAAAGGGACACTTCACCAAAAAACAATGCAGATTTATTTTGCACATAATCTCACACACATCCAAAAAACTATTATTAATTTAGTTTGAAATTAAAAGATTGAGATTAAAATAATAATACTAATAATAGTACTAAAAGATTTTAAGCGACACAAACAGGCACACAATGTTCTATGTAGAGGCCCAAGGCTTACTTCTCTGTGACAGATTACAAAATACAAAAATATAAACAAACATAAGACTTTAAATAAATGTAACTCACATCCTTCAGGTACATACAGATACAATAATTAAATAAATTATAAATTAAAGTACAATAAACAGAGCCCTCCCAATAAACCACCCCCCTGAATCCCCCCACTCCCCAAGTTCACCCCCCTGAAGACCCATCCCCCCCCCCCCCCCCCCCCCCCTCCGCACACGCACACACATTCACACTAGTTTGACAGTTATTGAGAGTAAATGAGTTTGAATATGGCCACTAGTGATCTCCTGTCATCGGGGACATTGAATCCTTCTGTTGTGTTAATTGCAGCTCGATGAAACGATAAGCTAGCAGTCCCTATAAGACTTGTTATTGCTATGTTTTCATCTACACCATTTCATGGAGCTGTGATTAAGCTGTAATTAACACAAGTCAAGGATTTGATGTCTCTGGTGACAGCACTGGTAGCCATACTTCAAACCCATTTACTCTCAATAACTGTCAGTGGCTCAGGAGGTAGAGCAGACGTCTGGTAATCCCACAGTGTGTCGAAGTGTCCTTGAGCAAGACACAACCCCTACCTGCTCCCAATGAGCAGGTTGGCACCTTGCATGGTCGCCTCCGCCGTTGGTGTGTGAATGTGTGTGTGAATGTGTGAGTGAATGTGTGAGTGAATGGGTAGAATGTGAGGCATAAGTTGTAAAGCACTTTGGATAAAAGCTGCTATATAATTATATAGGGGATACATGTTGCAGGCAAAATATTGGACCCGCCAACATTTTAACATTTAATTAATCAATAATAAAAGCAATACTTATATTCTGCACCCTTCTAAAAGCTCTGTCAGTGTATTATTTAAAAAAAACATATATATATATATTTATCTATAACACCACGGCCAGCCGTTTTATCCATCCTTGTGCTCAATGGGCCACGCTTTAAAAGATAGGGATTTTCACTGTGCGTTGCGGTGTTTGCAGGGCTATATCTATATTCTATATTATAGCTATGGAGACAATATTATGGCTCATTTGACAGTAACTATCCCTCGTCCAACATGTGAAAAAGATTTTTTTTTCATGTATACGTTCGCGTGTTATACCGTGGTGAATATTGTATAGTTTCAGAATGATCCTGGCTAATTCCTGGTAACTGCGTTATGGAGCATTATGTGCATTTTGCTAAAGGCATTTGCGTTGCTCGCCTAGACAAGTTACTATTTCCAAATCAAAGGTATATAATAGGTATTATGTTTCATCATGAATGCATGAAAGGGGGGGGGGGGTGCAACTGTAGGATTAAGGTGCAATTGACATCAGATAGTCTTTACCTTTGATCGGGGTTATTCCAAAAAGAATATTCCAATTGTCTGATCACGATTTCCAGTATTGACGTCCATCGGGTCCCTGACATGAAGTGGCACAAGGTATGCCTCACGTGTGCTGAACGTGTTTCAAAGTGCTCGGATGAAGCGATTTACTTGGCTTGGTCTAAATTCTCAGCCCGGATGACATTAGATGTGACACACAGTGTGAAATAAGGTTTCAAAGGGTGGGCGATACTGCCACCTAGCAGGATTCGGCCGGTATTGCACTCTCGGGGTCTCAGAATGAGTTCCAATGGTAACACTGAGGTCTGTGAGCCTGTAATGAATAAAAAAAATCGACTAAAAGAAAAAACGGCCAAAACCCGACTATACTCGGGTATGGCGCTCAACCACTGGCGAGATAACCTGACTTTACTCGGGTATGGCGCTGAATGAGTTAAAGTTAGTTTCACTTTATGTTAATTTACCCAGCTGTGATATGAAGCTAGCAAAGCATAAGATTGGAAGCGATTATATGAATGATCATTATCAAATAAGACGCGCAATTATGAAAATGGGATTAAATATTTGTCTGCTTTGCACTTGGACAGTATTGTAAACGAACATTAATTAAATCATTAGAAACAAATGGTAAATGGACTGCATTTATATAGTAGCTTTTATCCAAAGCGCTTTGCAACTTATGCCTCACAATCACCCGTTCACTCACACATTCACACACCGACAACCATGCAAGGTGCCAACCTGCTCATCGGGAGCAGTTAGGGGTTAAGTGTCTTGCTCAAGGACATGTTGACATGCTGCCACGGGGAGTGATTAGTCAGGAACCTAACGATTACCAGGTGACTGCTCTACCTCCTGGACTACTGCTCTACCTCCTGAGGCACTGCTCTACCTCCTGAGACACTGCTCTACCTCCTGAGACACTGCTCTACCTCCTGGACTACTGCTCTACCTCCTGAGACACTGCTCTACCTCCTGAGACACTGCTCTACCTCCTGGACTACTGCTCTACCTCCTGAGACACTGCTCTACCTCCTGGACTACTGCTCTACCTCCTGAGACACTGCTCTACCTCCTGAGACACTGCTCTACCTCCTGGACTACTGCTCTACCTCCTGAGACACTGCTCTACCTCCTGAGACACTGCTCTACCTCCTGAGACACTGCTCTACCTCCTGAGGCACTGCTCTACCTCCTGAGGCACTGCTCTACCTCCTGAGACACTGCTCTACCTCCTGAGACACTGCTCTACCTCCTGAGACACTGCTCTACCTCCTGAGACACTGCTCTACCTCCTGAGACACTGCTCTACCTCCTGGACTACTGCTCTACCTCCTGGACTACTGCTCTACCTCCTGAGACACTGCTCTACCTCCTGAGACACTGCTCTACCTCCTGAGACACTGCTCTACCTCCTGAGACACTGCTCTACCTCCTGGACTACTGCTCTACCTCCTGAGACATTGCTCTACCTCCTGAGACACTGCTCTACCTCCTGAGACACTGCTCTACCTCCTGAGACACTGCTCTACCTCCTGAGACACTGCTCTACCTCCTGGGACATTGCCCTACCTCCTGAGACATTGCTCTACCTCCTGAGACACTGCTCTACCTCCTGAGACACTGCTCTACCTCCTGGGACACTGCTCTACCTCCTGAGACACTGCTCTACCTCCTGAGACATTGCTCTACCTCCTGAGACATTGCTCTACCTCCTGAGACATTGCTCTACCTCCTGAGACATTGCTCTACCTCCTGAGACACTGCTCTACCTCCTGAGACACTGCTCTACCTCCTGGGACACTGCTCTACCTCCTGAGACACTGCTCTACCTCCTAAGACATTGCTCTACCTCCTGAGACATTGCTCTACCTCCTGAGACACTGCTCTACCTCCTGAGACACTGCTCTACCTCCTGAGACACTGCTCTACCTCCTGGGACACTGCTCTACCTCCTGAGACACTGCTCTACCTCCTGAGACATTGCTCTACCTCCTGAGACACTGCTCTACCTCCTGAGACACTGCTCTACCTCCTGAACTACTGCTCTACCTCCTGGACTACTGCTCTACCTCCTGAGACACTGCTCTACCTCCTGAGACACTGCTCTACCTCCCGAGACACTGCTCTACCTCCTGAGACACTGCTCTACCTCCTGGACTACTGCTCTACCTCCTGGACTACTGCTCTACCTCCTGAGACACTGCTCTACCTCCTGAGACACTGCTCTACCTCCTGAGACACTGCTCTACCTCCTGAGACACTGCTCTACCTCCTGAGACACTGCTCTACCTCCTGGACTACTGCTCTACCTCCTGAGACATTGCTCTACCTCCTGAGACACTGCTCTACCTCCTGAGACACTGCTCTACCTCCTGAGACACTGCTCTACCTCCTGAGACACTGCTCTACCTCCTGGGACATTGCCCTACCTCCTGAGACATTGCTCTACCTCCTGAGACACTGCTCTACCTCCTGAGACACTGCTCTACCTCCTGGGACACTGCTCTACCTCCTGAGACACTGCTCTACCTCCTGAGACATTGCTCTACCTCCTGAGACATTGCTCTACCTCCTGAGACATTGCTCTACCTCCTGAGACATTGCTCTACCTCCTGAGACACTGCTCTACCTCCTGAGACACTGCTCTACCTCCTGGGACACTGCTCTACCTCCTGAGACACTGCTCTACCTCCTAAGACATTGCTCTACCTCCTGAGACATTGCTCTACCTCCTGAGACACTGCTCTACCTCCTGAGACACTGCTCTACCTCCTGAGACACTGCTCTACCTCCTGGGACACTGCTCTACCTCCTGAGACACTGCTCTACCTCCTGAGACATTGCTCTACCTCCTGAGACACTGCTCTACCTCCTGAGACACTGCTCTACCTCCTGAACTACTGCTCTACCTCCTGGACTACTGCTCTACCTCCTGAGACACTGCTCTACCTCCTGAGACACTGCTCTACCTCCCGAGACACTGCTCTACCTCCTGAGACACTGCTCTACCTCCTGGACTACTGCTCTACCTCCTGGACTACTGCTCTACCTCCTGAGACACTGCTCTACCTCCTGAGACACTGCTCTACCTCCTGAGACACTGATCTACCTCCTGAGACACTGCTCTACCTCCTGGACTACTGCTCTACCTCCTGAGACACTGCTCTACCTCCTGAGACACTGCTCTACCTCATGAGACACTGATCTACCTCCTGGACTACTGCTCTACCTCCTGGACTACTGCTCTACCTCCTGGACTACTGCTCTACCTCCTGGACTACTGCTCTACCTCCTGAGACTACTGCTCTACCTCCTGAGACACTGCTCTACCTCCTGAGACACTGCTCTACCTCCTGAGACACTGCTCTACCTCCTGAGACACTGCTCTACCTCCTGAGACACTGCTCTACCTCCTGAGACACTGCTCTACCTCCTGGACTACTGCTCTACCTCCTGAGACACTGCTCTACCTCCTGGACTACTGCTCTACCTCCTGAGACATTGCTCTACCTCCTGAGACACTGCTCTACCTCCTGGACTACTGCTCTACCTCCTGATACACTGCTCTACCTCCTGAGACACTGCTCTACCTCCTGAACCACTGCTCTACCTCCTGGACTACTGCTCTACCTCCAGGACTACTGCTCTACCTCCTGAGACACTGCTCTACCTCCTGAGACACTACTACTGCTCTACCTCCTGGACTACTGCTCTACCTCCTGGACTACTGCTCTACCTCCTGAGACACTGCTCTACCTCCTGAGACACTGCTCTACCTCCTGAGACACTGCTCTACCTCCTGAGACACTGCTCTACCTCCTGAGACACTGCTCTACCTCCTGACATTGCTCTACCTCCTGAGACACTGCTCTACCTCCTGAGACACTGCTCTACCTCCTGAGACATTGCTCTACCTCCTGAGACACTGCTCTACCTCCTGAGACACTGCTCTACCTCCTGAGACACTGCTCTACCTCCTGAACTACTGCTCTACCTCCTGGACTACTGCTCTACCTCCTGAGACACTGCTCTACCTCCTGAGACACTGCTCTACCTCCTGAGACACTGCTCTACCTCCTGGACTACTGCTCTACCTCCTGGACTACTGCTCTACCTCCTGAGACACTGCTCTACCTCCTGAGACACTGCTCTACCTCCTGAGACACTGATCTACCTCCTGAGACACTGCTCTACCTCCTGGACTACTGCTCTACCTCCTGAGACACTGCTCTACCTCCTGAGACACTGCTCTACCTCATGAGACACTGATCTACCTCCTGGACTACTGCTCTACCTCCTGGACTACTGCTCTACCTCCTGGACTACTGCTCTACCTCCTGGACTACTGCTCTACCTCCTGAGACTACTGATCTACCTCCTGAGACACTGCTCTACCTCCTGAGACACTGCTCTACCTCCTGAGACACTGCTCTACCTCCTGAGACACTGCTCTACCTCCTGAGACACTGCTCTACCTCCTGAGACACTGCTCTACCTCCTGAGACACTGCTCTACCTCCTGGACTACTGCTCTACCTCCTGAGACACTGCTCTACCTCCTGGACTACTGCTCTACCTCCTGAGACATTGCTCTACCTCCTGAGACACTGCTCTACCTCCTGGACTACTGCTCTACCTCCTGAGACACTGCTCTACCTCCTGAGACACTGCTCTACCTCCTGAACCACTGCTCTACCTCCTGGACTACTGCTCTACCTCCAGGACTACTGCTCTACCTCTTGAGACACTGCTCTACCTCCTGAGACACTGCTCTACCTCCTGAGACACTGCTCTACCTCCTGGACTACTGCTCTACCTCCTGGACTACTGCTCTACCTCCTGGACTACTGCTCTACCTCCTGAGACACTGCTCTACCTCCTGAGACACTGCTCTACCTCCTGAGACACTGCTCTACCTCCTGAGACACTGCTCTACCTCCTGAGACACTGCTCTACCTCCTGAGACACTGCTCTACCTCCTGACATTGCTCTACCTCCTGAGACACTGCTCTACCTCCTGAGACACTGCTCTACCTCCTGAGACACTGCTCTACCTCCTGAGACACTGCTCTACCTCCTGAGACACTGCTCTACCTCCTGGACTACTGCTCTACCTCCTGAGACACTGCTCTACCTCCTGGACTACTGCTCTACCTCCTGAGACACTGCTCTACCTCCTGAGACACTGCTCTACCTCCTGAGACACTGCTCTACCTCCTGGACTACTGCTCTACCTCCTGAGACACTGATCTACCTCCTGAGACACTGCTCTACTTCCTGAGACACTGCTCTACCCCCTGGACTACTGCTCTACCTCCTGGACTACTGCTCTACCTCCTGAGACACTGCTCTACCTCCTGAGACACTGCTCTACCTCCTGAGACACTGCTCTACCTCCTGAGACACTGCTCTACCTCCTGGACTACTGCTCTACCTCCTGAGCTACTGCTCTACCTCCTGGACTACTGCTCTACCTCCTGAGACACTGCTCTACCTCCTGGACTACTGCTCTACCTCCTGAGACACTGCTCTACCTCCTGGACTACTGCTCTACCTCCTGAGACACTGCTCTACCTCCTGAGACACTGCTCTACCTCCTGAGACACTGCTCTACCTCCTGAGACACTGCTCTACCTCCTGGACTACTGCTCTACCTCCTGAGACATTGCTCTACCTCCTGAGACATTGCTCTACCTCCTGAGACATTGCTCTACCTCCTGAGACTACTGCTCTACCTCCTGGACTACTGCTCTACCTCCTGGACTACTGCTCTACCTCCTGAGACACTGCTCTACCTCCTGAGACACTGCTCTACCTCCTGAGACACTGCTCTACCTCCTGGACTACTGCTCTACCTCCTGAGACACTGCTCTACCTCCTGAGACACTGTTCTACCTCCTGAGACACTGCTCTACCTCCTGGACTACTGCTCTACCTCCTGAGACACTGCTCTACCTCCTGAGACACTGCTCTACCTCCTGGACTACTGCTCTACCTCCTGAGACACTGCTCTACCTCCTGAGACACTGCTCTACCTCCTGAGACACTGCTCCACCTCCTGAGCTACTGCTCTACCTCCTGCTCTACCTCCTGAGACACTGCTCTACCTCCTGAGACACTGCTCTACCTCCTGAGACACTGCTCTACCTCCTGAGACACTGCTCTACCTCCTGAGACACTGCTCTACCTCCTGAGACACTGCTCTACCTCCTGAGACACTGCTCTACCTCCTGAGACACTGCTCTACCTCCTGAGCTACTGCTCTACCTCCTGAGACACTGCTCTACCTCCTGAGACACTGCTCTACCTCCTGAGACATTGCTCTACCTCCTGAGACGTTGCTCTACCTCCTGAGACACTGCTCTACCTCCTGAGCCACTGCTCTACCTCCTGAGACACTGCTCTACCTCCTGAGACGTTGCTCTACCTCCTGAGACACCGCTCTACCTCCTGGACTACTGCTCTACCTCCTGAGACACTGCTCTACCTCCTGAGACACTGCTCTACCTCCTGAGACATTGCTCTACCTCCTGAGACACTGCTCTACCTCCTGAGACACTGCTCTACCTCCTGAGACACTGCTCTACCTCCCGAGACACTGCTCTACCTCCTGGACTACTGCTCTACCTCCTGAGACATTGCTCTACCTCCTGAGACACTGCTCTACCTCCTGAGACATTGCTCTACCTCCTGATACACTGCTCTACCTCCTGAGACACTGCTCTACCTCCTGAGACACTGCTCTACCTCCTGGACTACTGCTCTACCTCCTGAGACACTGCTCTACCTCCTGAGACACTGCTCTACCTCCTGAGACACTGCTCTACCTCCTGAGACACTGCTCTACCTCCTGAGGCACTGCTCTACCTCCTGAGACACTGCTCTACCTCCTGAGACACTGCTCTACCTCCTGAGACACTGCTCTACCTCCTGGACTACTGCTCTACCTCCTGGACTACTGCTCTACCTCCTGGACTACTGCTCTACCTCCTGAGACACTGCTCTACCTCCTGAGACACTGCTCTACCTCCTGAGACACTGCTCTACCTCCTGAGACACTGCTCTACCTCCTGGACTACTGATCTACCTCCTGAGACATTGCTCTACCTCCTGAGACACTGCTCTACCTCCTGGACTACTGCTCTACCTCCTGAGACACTGCTCTACCTCCTGAGACACTGCTCTACCTCCTGGACTACTGCTCTACCTCCTGAGACATTGCTCTACCTCCTGGACTACTGCTCTACCTCCTGAGACACTGCTCTACCTCCTGAACTACTGCTCTACCTCCTGAGACACTGCTCTACCTCCTGAGACACTGCTCTACCTCCCGAGACACTGCTCTACCTCCTGAGACACTGCTCTACCTCCTGAGACACTGCCCTACCTCCTGAGACACTGCTCTACCTCCTGGACTACTGCTCTACCTCCTGAGACACTGCTCTACCTCCTGGACTACTGCTCTACCTCCTGAGACACTGCTCTACCTCCTGAGACACTGCTCTACCTCCTGAGACACTGCTCTACCTCCTGAGACACTGCTCTACCTCCTGAGACACTGCTCTACCTCCTGAGCTACTACCGCCTACAATTGAATACAATTCCATCTATGTGTAACAAAAAATCCTTCCATAAACAGTTGGATATTTAAGTGTTTTATAAAAGCTATAAATTTATTTGAATGGTGGAGTGAGAATGTATTATTGAATATTCAGCAGTGCCTCCGCATCTCAGCAGGCAGCATAGAGCATGTCTAATTAATCTGTTTAATGGTTCAGCCGTTATCTAGAGACGGAGTATAATAATTGTTTTTGCCTTATCAAAGCGGAGTAGAAAACATGTACGAAATTATTCAAATTCAAATTTTGTACCACTGCCGTGCTTCCTCTTTACTTGCGAGAGACTTTATAGGGGGACATGTCCCCCTCAGTATTGAAAAGAGGTAAATTTGTCCCCCATATGAAAGACAACCCCCTCCCCAAAAGAGAAAAAAAATAAGGGGGTCAAAACATTTATACATCCTTCTTACCTGGAAGTTGGAACTATAGAATAAATTCATTAAATAAATAAATACATACATAAATAAATAAATAAATCATATGTACACAAAATAAAAGTCCTCCTGCCTTTGATGACATCATGTGTTTACTTTCTGTAGAAGCTGAACCAATTACAACTACCAGGTGTTTTTAATTCAGAACCCTTTCAAATACATGATGCACAGCCCCCCCCCCACACACACACACACACTGTAACTCAACACACTAACTCAACACACTAACTCAACACACTAACTCAACACACTGTACCTCAACACACTAACTCAACACACTAACTCAACACACTGTAACTCAACACACTAACTCAACACACTAACTCAACACACTAACTCAACACACTAACTCAACACACTAACTCAACACACTGTAACTCAACACACTGTAACTCAACACACTAACTCAACACACTGTAACTCAACACACTGTAACTCAACACACTAACTCAACACACTGTAACTCAACACACTGTAACTCAACACACTAACTCAAAACACTAACTCAACACACTGTAACTCAACACACTGTAACTCAACACACTAACTCGACACACTAACTCAACACACTGTAACTCAACACACTAACTCAACACACTAACTCAACACACTAACTCAACACACTAACTCAACACACTAACTCAACACACTGTAACTCAACACACTGTAACTCAACACACTAACTCAACACACTGTAACTCAACACACTGTAACTCAACACACTGTAACTCAACACACTAACTCAACACACTAACTCAACACACTAACTCAACACACTGTAACTCAACACACTGTAACTCAACACACTAACTCAACACACTAACTCAACACACTGTACCTCAACACACTAACTCAACACACTGTAACTCAACACACTGTAACTCAACACACTGTAACTCAACACACTAACTCAACACACTGTAACTCAACACACTAACTCAACACACTGTAACTCAACACACTAACTCAACACACTAACTCAACATACTGTAACTCAACACACTAACTCAACACACTGTAACTCAACACACTGTAACTCAACACACTGTAACTCAACACACTGTAACTCAACACACTAACTCAACACACTGTAACTCAACACACTAACTCAACACACACTAACTCAACACACTGTAACTCAAAACACTAACTCAACACACTAACTCAACACACTAACTCAACACACTGTAACTCAACACACTAACTCAACACACTAACTCAACACACTAACTCAACACACTAACTCAACACTGTAACTCAACACACTAACTCAACACACTAACTCAACACACTAACTCAACACTGTAACTCAACACAATGTAACTCAATACACTAACTCAACACACTAACTCAACACACTAACTCAACACACTGTAACTCAACACACTGTAACTCAACACACTAACTCAACACACTGTAACTCAACACACTGTAACTCAACACACTAACTCAACACACTAACTCAACACACTAACTCAACACACTGTAACTCAACACACTGTAACTCAACACACTGTAACTCAACACACTGTAACTCAACACACTAACTCAACACACTAACTCAACACACTGTAACTCAACACACTAACTCAACACACTGTAACTCAACACACTGTAACTCAACACACTGTAACTCAACACACTAACTCAACACACTAAATCAACACACTGTAACTCAACACACTGTAACTCAACACACTAACTCAACACACTAACTCAACACACTAACTCAACACACTGTAACTCAACACACTGTAACTCAACACACTAACTCAACACACTAACTCAACACACTGTAACTCAACACACTGTAACTCAACACACTAACTCAACACACTAACTCAACACACTAACTCAACACACTAACTCAACACACTAACTCAACACACTAACTCAACACACTGTAACTCAACACACTGTAACTCAACACACTGTAACTCAACACACTGTAACTCAACACACTGTAACTCAAAACACTGTAACTCAACACACTGTAACTCAACACACTGTAACTCAACACACTAACTCAACACACTGTAACTCAACACACTAACTCAACACACTGTAACTCAACACACTGTAACTCAACACACTGTAACTCAACACACTAACTCAACACACTGTAACTCAACACACTAACTCAACACACTGTAACTCAACACACTAACTCAACACACTGTAACTCAACACACTAACTCAACACACTGTAACTCAACACACTAACTCAACACACTGTAACTCAACACACTGTAACTCAACACACTAACTCAACACACTAACTCAACACACTAACTCAACACACTGTAACTCAACACACTAACTCAACACACTGTAACTCAACACACTGTAACTCAACACACTAACTCAACACACTGTAACTCAACAAACTAACTCAACACACTAACTCAACACACTGTAACTCAACACACTAACTCAACACACTAACTCAACACACTGTAACTCAACACACTAACTCAACACACTGTAACTCAACACACTAACTCAACACACTGTAACTCAACACACTAACTCAACACACTAACTCAACACACTGTAACTCAACACACTGTAACTCAACACACTGTAACTCAACACACTGTAACACTCCAGCACAGGCTCAAGGACCGGGAGGAGCGGGAATCGAACCGGAGAACCGTCCGGCCACTGTCGCCCCCCATATGTATTTAACAGAGGCAGGTAGAACTACACAAGGTAGGTACACAGTACTGCAACCGACGCATCTGCAGATTGCCCGGGGCTGGTCTCTGGAGTTTGGGGAGTAGGTGCGGAAAAGTGACTATCGGCCGCGAAAGTGCCGATCGACTTGGGCTTGGTCTCTCCACGTTCAGGAGACTCACGCACAAATCCCACCAGGCGCGACGGGCGGCCTATTGCTTATTAACAGCGGAGGAGTGCTGCCGAGTGCTTCCGCGTTTTCCCTGATTGGCTGCGACACGCCCCGCGGCAGGCGCGGCAGCCGCAGAGCGGAGCGGCAGAGCTTGCGGCATTATGTAGCCGTAATCCGCCATGATTTTCATTTGGAAGCTTAGCTCACCTGGCAGCGCTGCGGTCCTGCGGTCCTGCGGTCCGTTGGTGACAAGTTCGAATCCCATCAATTTAATTTATTTTTTTTTTAACGCGTATTCTTTCGCCGGTTAAGGTTAGGCATGGTTAAGGTTAAGGTTAAGGTTAAGGTTAGGCATTGTTTCGGAGTTGGTTAAGGTTAGAACGGTTAAGTTTAGGCGCTGTTAAGGAGCTGGTTAAGGTTAGAGTTTGTCTTAGAGAATGGCAATATTCTTTCTATGGTTAAGGTTAAGGTTAGGCATGGTTAAGGTTAAGGTTAAGGTTAGGCATTGTTTCGGAGTTGGTTAAGGTTAGAAGGGTTAAGTTTAGGCGCTGTTAAGGAGCTGGTTAAGGTTAGAGTTTGTCTTAGAGAATGGCAATAGACAGCCTATTTCCGCACTGCCGCTCTCTCGCGCTGCCGCGGTCACATGGTCACATTGTCACATTCTTGCACTGCTCCGCTGTTAAAAAGCAACACGCCGACGGGCGGGCGATCAGAGTTTCACTTTGGCTCCCATGTTAACAGGCGTTGCTGTCCCCACCGGCCGTGCACGGCCCGGGCGACTCGCGTGCGGGAAGCGAATAAAATCACTTTGGTTGGGTTCAGAGGCGTGCGCCACGCGCATTTTCACAGAAATACACTCAATATCTGCATTATTACCACACATATAGATGTAGTTCAACCAGCTAATATTATGTGTCTGTATCTTTCCCAATACAAATAAACCATACTATACTAGTACAGTCACACTGATCATCGTTCTAAAATGAATTCTAACATTCTACTTAATTAGATTATAACTGGTTATACGTGCAAAATGGACAATAGAACACTGGAACTGGAAATCTTAAAAGAAATCTTCAAACTGAAACCCACGCGTGCTTATGCCTGCGCCTAGTGAGATTTGTGCGTCAGGCGTATAAATAAAAGTCTATTGGATCATGTCTCCAGTGCCCCCACAGCCGTAGCTACAACCACTTAGGTCAAGGCTCTAATCAACGTTCATTCATTTGATCCCCCACACGCTCTCCCATTAGCTCCATGTAATGCGGAAGTGCAGTGGTCTATATGGAAATTAGATGTAATTGTGTGGCCAGTTGTATAATTCCATCCACAGCTCGCTGCAGGCTGCGATATGCCCACCCAGACAGTACCTGGACCTCCGCAGAGCAGAACACGGGCACAGGAGAATGGAGCGGTTCAGAATATATAATTAAGCAGGAGGGGGCGAAAGGGCCAAGGCTCAGGAGAGGGGCTGGAGACGGGGAACAAGGAGTGGAGGAGAGACAGGCGGATGGCGTGGGTAGTAGGGATAAGTTAGAATATTAAAAAAAAATTATATATAATTTTCAAAAAGATATATATATATTTCTTTTAAGTGAAGCAAACCATTCTTATTTAATTCATTTTTATATTTAGATGCAGCCTAATTTTCATAGCCTAATTGATCTAAAAGATGCACATGCTACTGTTTCTGTTTGTTTATTAAAACCGGTTGATAGGCCAATGCAACGCTGTTATTATAGGCCACGATGGTGAATGGTGTCATTTAGATTTATTGTTGGTCAGCTGAGCCGATCAACGTTCTGAAGGATTATCTGAACTTCAGATTTATGTGCAATACCCTTTGATGATTTTAATGATCCATTTAAAAAGAATAACTGAATTTAACTGAAACTGAACATTTTAACTGAATAAAAAGTTTAATTAGGAGGGGTCAAATATTCGAATATTCGGTCTTAAGAACAGTAGACTATTCGAAAATGACCATGCACATCCCTAGTGGGTAGGTGAGGTCCAGGGGGATGCAGGCTGGTTGGATCTGTGGTTGAGTGTATAGGCCAGAGGGGTGAGGTCCATGAGGACATTGGAGAACAAGGGTTAGTATGTAACAAGGTCACACAAACATAAACTAGGAGTACTATGGTCTAGAATAATAGACTAGAGGAGAGTCCTTATACCACGGGAGGCGTAAACAACACTCTGACAAGGAGTGGAAGGGGTGCAGGCTTCTTATCCTGGTCCGGTGATGGGGCGATATCCGGCAGGTGTGTAGATGATGGCGAGCAGGATGATGGTGAGATGGGAACAGGACGGGGACGGGCATGGGGACCGGCTGACAGACAGGGGAGAGAAAAGCCCTGGCTGTGGCTGTAACAACGACGGTAATGCACTCTTTACTGGCCTTCCCTGAAGAAGAAGAAGAAGAAGAAGAAGAAGAAGAAGAAGAAGAAGAAGAAGAAGAAGAAGAAGAAGAAGAAGAAGAAGAAGAAGAAGAAGAAGAAGAAGAAGAAGAAGAAGAAGAAGAAGAAGAAGAAGAAGAAGAAGAAGAAGAAGAAGAAGAAGAAGAAGAAGAAGGAAGAAGAAGAAGTCTTTATTTGTCATGCAGATTTAACACACACACATCCGATGGGCGACCCACAGGAACACACACACACACATGCACTGAAATGTTCTCTGCACTTCCCATCCCGTCGTCCTTCCCCCCAAGGGCAGCCGGGAGCAGACAAGGGCTGCACGCTCTGAGACCTATCAAAGGTGATCCAGTCCGTCTTCGTCAGGGACACGACAGCGTTAGCGATCGGTTCTGCATGTTTTTCCATTGGGTTTATCTTATCGGGAGTGGAAACCCTTGCGAGCACGGGGGGGAGAACATGCAAACTCCACACAGAAAGGCCCGGGAGATACCCCACCTCTGTAACTGGTAACACGCCAACCTGGTCCCCAAGCGGAAATCGAACCCAGGACCTTCTATAGCTGTGAGGAGACAGTGTTAACCAGGCGTTCCCAAAGTTTTCAGGCCGCGACCCCCGAAATAATGGTGTCAGAGAGCCGCGACCCCCACTATTATAGGAGGTAAAAAATTTAAAATTAAAAAATAATTAATTATTATTATTTTTTAATGGAAATGTATGGTTGAAACATGCAAACGTTCAAACGCACACACACTAATAAGCATTGGAGGCTTTTAACCAGGGCCGGACTGGGGAAATCATTCAGGCCAGGAAATATAGTGCAAAATATAGCCCCAGTCAGGACACTTTTTAAGCAGGGGGTCTGGGGGTTACAAAGACTTCATTTCCTGCATTCTGGTGCAGGAATTTTTTCATTTGTACCCTTTAAATGCCAGTGTTTGTGATGGCATCACAAATTATTGTTAAAAAACAGGCTAGCATATGTATGATTAGCAACAGCACTGATTTAGATTTTTTTGTAATGTCAGATTGAAAAAAATACAATATTTTATTCAACTTCAGCCCTGATCATAACACCACATATTCATTTTATAATTCTAACCCTTTAAATGCCAGTGTGTGTGATGGCATATATTTGCAATATATCAAATGCAAAGTAGATTTTTCTGGGGGCGGGGGGGTTATTACAGGCTGGCATGTGTCAATGATTAGCAACAACACTGATTTTGATGGATTTTTTGTTTTTTGTAAGGGTCCCCCTCCACCAATCACATGCGGCTCCCATTGTGTGTGTGTGAGAGCAAGAGAGAGCGAGAGATAGTTCTCCAACTTGTGTGAGTTGCAGTGATCTCCTGGTTGTTTCCCACCTAGGTTATCTAACTCAGTGGTTCTCAAACTTTTTACACCAAGTACCACCTGAGAATGTAGCTGGCTCTCCAAGTACCACCATATGACTGACGTTAAAATACAGTCTATTCAGCTATGCACAGTTCACGCAGGAGGCAAATGTATTCCTAATACCATTATTTATTGTTAACTTTTGTCAGACACAGCCACAATGTACAAAGGGGTAGCACTAGAACTAGCAAACTCTTCCACACAACTCATACAATGCAAGGGGCATTGAGAACATAATAACTAGCATTCTCAGAAAATTAAGAACAACTGTATTTCAGCAAATGTACTTAATTCTCTCTTAATACGCGTACCACAGTTTGAGAACCACTGTTGCACTGCTGCAACTAGAAACACTGGCCTGGCCTGCTTCTAAGGTCAGTGGCCTGATTGCAAAAAAAATTTATGAAATCCGAAATATTTTTTTTTATTATTATTTTTTAAATCATCTGGCGACCCCCCCGCGGCGGCGACCCCCACTTTGGGAACCACTGCACTACACCACTGTGCCGCTGAAGAAAGCATGGAAAGACTGCAGGTCAGGTGAGGCCACCCCCCACCAGGTGGCGATAGCACGTCGAAGTGTCCTTGAGCAAGACACTTAAACCTGTTATAAAGACGTTATATAATATGCAGCACATTTACCATTTACACGCTTCTAGCGACGCTGTAACTGAGGGGTACAATTCCCTGACTGTATTAATCAAGTATGGTATCATTAAACCACTACCGTCTTATGTACATTACTGGCCATACCGTACACAAGTATATCAGATGAGAACTCCTCCACAATGAAACGGTTTCCACACAAATACTTGTTTAGAATATTTATTACAGCAAGAATATTATATTACATTACTTAGATGCGCTTATAAGGCAAAGAATGTGCGTAGGCAAGTCAATATGGATATTAGGAATTATATCTCTGGTACTCTGGGGAGATAGCTAGAAAGGGGGGTACTACCGGTTGTAAGCCAGCAGGGGGAGGCGATGCTCTATGCAAAGTCAATGGGTTCCACAGGGACTTCAACAAGCCCTGCTCGGGGGGCGATCTTACTCCCTGGAGCAGCGGATGAAAATGGCAGCTGTAATCCCAGGGTGCGCGCCGCACAGGTGAAGCCGTGGAGTCTCTCCTTGAGACGGGCTCGAGTGATGTCCTCACGTTAGATCCCACACAGCAGCGGGGTAGACGGTTCTCTGCTCCAGCAGCCACAGTCAAAGCAATGAAGAATAATAATAATAATCCTGCCGGAAAGTGGCTCTGCTGGCGCCGGGGAGATCCTCCGGTGCGCGGTGGTCCACGGTTGAACTTGACGTTACTATCCTATTAGCACGCGGCAATAAGTGCTCTATGTAGACGCACAATTACTCACTTCACGTGGTCTTTGACTCGTAATGAAGGCTTACTAGTAAATAGCGAACGATACGTTGAACAAACGTAGTAGGATAACACGACTCTATTTGAGGCAATACGAGCCCTACTCTACCGCACGTTGCATAGTGGGTGAGACGTCACTTGGGTAACTGAACAAGACTGAACTTCAACTCGAACTGAAAAGGGGCGAACTAACTCAGTATTCACCTACGCCATATTTATATGTACAGGGAATAAACGAGTGCCAGCCTGCTCACTGTCTCGTAGCCCTGGGCAGAAGCGGGCATGTTGAGACAAGTCGTGTCGGTAGCTTTCAAGTCGGCTCTAGGGGTAAGTCACTGGCGCTGGTGGCACGCCATCCAATAGGAGAATGAAATATTATGGGCTATAGTAGGCTAAAGGGATATTCCGTGTATATGTACAAGGAATATACAAGGGATATCAAACGATATACAAACACTATGCAATATATATCAATCAACAAATACATATATTCGGTTTAATCTGACCCTTTGTAACAGACGCCTTTCTCTGCATCTCTGTTGCGATCCCACTTATTAACTAGCATCAGAATCAAGAATCAAGAGGTTTATTTGTCACATACATACCAGGGCATACAGTGAAATGCGGGTGGTCTTGCCCGCATTGATTGTGCAAAATACAATAATAAAATAGGCATAGAAGAAAATAAACATAGTGTATTTGTGAGTGGAGAGTTCAGTGTTCAGTGTTCAGTGTTCTGATGGCCTGGGGGAAGAAGCTGAGCTGGAGTCTCTCTGTTCTTGCAGCGTGTATACGTAGGCGCTTGCCTGACCGCAGCAGCTTGAACAGGCAATAGTTAGAATAGAATAGAATAGAATAGAATAGAATAGAAATACTCTTTTTTATCCCGAGGGAAATTTGACACTGCAAATCGCTCAACATTAAACATTTAGACAGAACAGGTCACGAATAAGAATAACAAAACCAATCAAATTGCCTAAGATAAGAGTAGAATAAAATAGAATAAAAATGGAATAAAATATACAGTAAATAAATACAGTAAAAATATACTGAGGTTTACACTAGGTGTAGTATTGCACAGTGCTGTTTCAAAAGTAAGAGTCCAGGAATATGGTAACTGTCACTCTGTGCTCAGTGATGCAGTGAGGCACAGTGATGCATTGTATAATCTGATGGCTGTTGGAATGAAGGACTTCCTGTGCCGTTCAGTGGTGCATTTAGGTAGTGTGAGCCTAGCACTGAACATGCTCCTCCTGTCAGCCAAGTCTGTGTATAGTGGGTGGGAGGGGTTTTCCCTGATGGCCTGGAGCTTAGCAAGGCTCCTCCTCTCCGCCACCCTCGCTAGGGAGTCCAGCTCCACCCCAACCACGCTACTGGCCTTCCTGACCAGCTTATCCAGCCTGTTTGTGTCCCCTGCTCTCAGTCCGCTGCCACAGCAGGTCACAGCATACAAGAAGGCGCCCGCCACCACCGACTCATAGAACATCCTCAACATCCTTGTACAGACATTGAATGATTTCAGCTTTCTAAGGAAGTAGAGTCGGCTCTGGCCCTTCTTGTACAGTGCCTCTGCATGTTTTGAACCGTTCAGTTTGTTGTCGATGTGCACACTGAGTTATAAATCGTATAGCTTTACGCTCTGCTCTATTGGAACTATCCCTTTAATCATACTGTAACTGAGGGGTACAATTCCCTGACTGTATTGATAAGTATGGTATCATTAAACCACTACCGTCTTATGTACATTCCTACTGGCCATACAGTACACAGGTATCTAATGATGAACACTTCCCCACAATGAATCGGTTCCACACAAAGCTGTATTTAAGTATTTATTAGCAGCAAAAGGTACATAATATACTTTACTTTACTTCACTTTGAATGCGCTTATAAGGCAAAGGAATGTGCGTAGGCAAATCAATAACGAATGTCCATTCTCATCTTACGCAGGATATAATCATACAACCTGAATCTTAGGGAATTATATCTATGGTACACTAGTAATATAGCGGGAGATACTGGAAGGGTCCACCCGGTTGTAAGCCAGCAAGGGTAGAGGATCTGTCGGTAGTAGAGTCTGGGTCAACGATGATAAGGAGACTCCGAGTACAGGAGACGGTGCAATAAGATCTTGATCCACAGACGAATACAGCTGTTCTCCGTAGCATGTAGCTCCACATGGAAGAAAGCTAGCCGGCCTCGGACTTCTGAGAGGCAGACTCGACGTGGCTCCTCACAGGTTAAATCCCACACACTTGTGGGTGTCGGCGATTCTCCGCTCCATTAATTACAGGACCAAAAGCAAATATAATCCAGCCGAAAAGGGCTATGCAGTCGTCGGTAGGTTATCCAGTGTACATAATCCACACGATCCTCGTCTAGGGCCCCTCGGGTGAAAGCGCCATGATAAGCAGCCCAGCCTGGATAAGCACTCTAGCTGATACGAGGGAACGTTGGTGATGCTGGTCACTGTAGAACTTTAGCCGCACGATACACTATACACAAATAGACTATTACTGACTTAATAGAATAGGTCGAACTCGACGGTACAGCGTTAAACTCTGACACTTCAGTTATTAATTCGCACGCGGTCTCAATGCTCTATTTGGGGCCAAATAGGCCATACTGCACCGCACGTCGTATCGTGGGTGAGGCTTCAACTTATTGGGTAACTCTCTAAGTGCTTCTGTATTCACCTGCGCCGTATTTATACGCTTAGATGAATAAACTAGTACCAGCTTTATTCCTGTCTCATATCCTTGCGCAATACCGTTCATGTCCAGGCATGTCCCCGGCGGTGACTTTGAACCCGACATTGAAGGTATGGCCATGGCGCCTGTGGACCGCTGTCCAATAGGAGAATGAAATATTATGGTCTGTACTAGGCTAAAGGGATATTCCGTGTATATGTACAAGGAATATACAAGGGATATCAAACGATATACAAATATTATGCAATATATATCAATCAATAAATATATATATTCGGTTTAATCTGATCCTTTGTAACAGCCGCCTCCTAATTAGTCCCACCTAATTAGCTAAGCAGAGACAGATTAACCGCACTGTCCACTACTCAATGTCTGTTGTGAGGGTAGGGCAGTTCACAAAGTCATGGGGTCATGGTCGTCATCAATAGTATCGGGGAGCCTTGGCAACTCTATTAGCCTCGCCACGGGTCGGGTGTAGATCCGCCCTTGGACGAGCACTTCGGCCGCTCTGACCTTTCCGTCGGCACCGGTGATCACTTTTGCTTACGCGGCCAGCCGGCCACATAGCTCTGGGTAGTGACTGGTCGATAATCATGACGACTGTTCCTTCTGTCAAATTGTCTCTCTCTTTCACCCATTTCTGGCGGGTCTGTAGAGACGGTAGATAGTGGAGTAGGAAGCTGTTCCAAAACTTGTCAGCCAATACTTGACTGTACCTCCACATTCTTCGGCCGTTCGCTTCTTCAGGCCTGTACACTGTCTGTGGTAGCGCGGGGTCCAGCCGCGCCATCAAGAGAGTGTTGGGGGTGACTGGGTCGACATCTGCTACATCACTTGAGACGTAACCGAGGGGCTTTGAGTTCAATACTCCCTCGATCTCCGTGAGGACTGTCATTAGGACTTCTTCCGCCACGGTCTGGGCCCCAAGCACGGCGTACAGGGCTGTCTTTATTGAACGTACTTCTCGTTCCCAAGTTCCACCGAAGTGAGGTGCATTCGGGGGATTAAACTGGAAGTCAATCTGGTATGGAGCGAGGTGGGTCTTAAGTTCTGGGCCCATAGCTTGGAAGCTCTCGCTCAGCTCTCTTTCTCCGCCTTTGAAGTTTGTCCCGTGATCAGACAATAATATAGACGGTTTGCCTTTCCGCAATGTGAATCTTCGGAAGGCCATAAGGAATGAGTCTGTGCTCATGGTTGGAAGGAGTTCTATATGCATCGCTCGGGTGGTCATGCATTTGAATACAATACCCCACCGCTTCTCGGTCCCTCTTCCTTTCTTTACATACAGCGGGCCGAAACAGTCCATACCGGTGGAGTGAAAAGGCTTGTCGCCGAGTCGGAGGCGACAGGGAGGTAGGTCAGCCATCCGGGGTATACTGGGCTGCGCTCGCCATTTACGACAGTCTAGACAAGTCCGCTGGAAACGCCGTACTGCTTCTCTCCCTTGCAGTATCCAATAATGACGTCTGATCTCCGCGAAGACTCTCTCTGCCCCGGCGTGATGCACATCCTCGTCGTATTTCTTTATGATCAGCTCTGTGACCTTGTGTCGGCTGTTTAAGACTATCGGGTACTTGACGTCATCCGGTAAGTCTGGAGCTCTCCGCAGATGACCACCCACTCTGATGAGACCATGGGCATCGCTCTCGGGGGCTAGGTGGAGCAATCTGCTGTCTGACGGGACGGGCTTTGCTCCCTGTAGACAGTCTAGCTCATCGGGAAACGAGTCTCTCTGGGCTCGTTGTAGGAGAAGAAGTTCTGCTTCTTCGTAGTTAGCTGCAGTAATGTCAGTAGTGAGCTGAACCTCTGGGTGGTGCCACAGGAATGTCTTTAGCTGCGCACTCTCAAGGGTGAGGCAATCGTCTATGTCGGGGTCTGTGGAGACGAGTGTGGTCAATCCACAGAACATAGATTTCTTGTTCTCTGCCTCCTCTTTACTCGCTTCCCGTGGGGTGGGTGTAGGCCACTCTTCTTCCGGGAGCTCGAGGAACTCTGGCCCGTCACTGTATAGATTGTGACGGGTGAGGTCATCCAGGGACATTCCCCGGGTGATGACGTCAGCTGGGTTGTGTTTTGTGTCCACATACCTCCAGCTTGCTGCTTCTGTTAAATCTTGGATCTCTGTGACTCTGACTCCCACGAAGACCTTGTATCTACACGAATCAGACCGGATCCATGTGAGTACTGTCGTGGAGTCTGACCACAAGATTGTTCTTTGCACCGGGATGGTGAGTTCACGTTGGATTAACGTGGCGAGTTGCGCTCATGCTAGGGCTGCGCAGAGCTCTAGACGCGGGATAGATTGTTGCTTGCGTGGGGCTATTCTTGAGCGAGCCAGGATGAAAGCAGTATGTATTTCTCCTCCCTCCTCTCGGGCACGCAAGTAGGCCACCGAACCGTAGGCTACTTCGGAGGCGTCGCTGAAGACGTGCAGGTCCATCTGGCACGTCTCCGGCCTCACTGTGGGTGGGAAGTAGCTGCGGCGTATGTTGACACCTGGGAGTGAGCTGAGTTCTGTCTCCCACTCTCTCCATGTGGAAGCAAGGTGTTCGGGTATGGGGTCGTCCCAGCCCTGGTCCTTGTCCCATAGCGCTCTTACAATCATCTTTGCCCTGGTGGTGTAAGGTAGAATACATCCCAACGGGTCATATTGTCTGGCGAGTGTTCTGTATACACTCCGTCTTGTGGTCGGTAGTGCAGTCGACCTTCCCTGCTCCTTGGTCAGGGGTGTGTGTTTATAATGGAGCGAGTCTGTTTTGAAGCGCCAGACTAGTCCTAATGTCATTTCTTGGGCTTCTCCTGGGATGGTCGCCATCCAGGTCTCACTGCTTGCTGCCTTGTCCTCGGGGGAGAGGCTGCGCAATACTTGCGGGTCGCTGCTGGCCCACTGCCTGAGATCAAAGCCGCCTTTGATCAGGGAGGCGCGGAGCTTGAGTAGAAGGGCCTCGGCTTCTTCTGGCGTCGAGACGCTTTGCAGACAGTTGTCCACGTAGAAACTATTTCCTACACTTTGTCGGACCTCTTCATCAGCTGCTGGGTCCTCTGCGACGTGTTTTTGCAGTGCAAACGTAGCACAGCATGGGCTGCATGTGGTTCCGAAAGGGAGGACTTCCCATTGATAGATGGCTGGTTGCTCGTCCCCGAGCCTCTCTCTCCATAGGAACCGCAGCAGGGGCTTGTCCTCCTCCACTAGTCGCACCTGCAGGAACATCCCTTTGATGTCGCCGCTGATGGCCACCTTGTCTTGGCGGAAACGTAGTAACACGCCTAGTAGAGAGGGGCCGAGTGTTGGGCCGGGCAAGAGCTCTTTATTCAGATTTTGTGATCCGATCTGGTAGCTGCAGTTGAACACAATACGATCCTTGCCATTGTGGTGGACTTTGTGGTGCGGAACGTACCATGATTCGGTCGTCTGATCGGCCTCTTTAATGTCAATTTTCTTTATGTGTCCCGCTGTGATTAGCTTGTCAATCTCAGCGCGGTACACAGTCTCTTGAGCGGGGTCTCTGGCTAGGCGCCGCTCTGTGTTCAATAGATACCGCTCCGTCGCTTCTTTTGGGGCGTGGAAGGTAGGCATACCCTCTCGCCTCAGGAGTGGAGTTGCGTATCTCATCACTCCGTTGACTTTGACTCTCTTTGTCCCCTGCTCGAGGAGGGCTATAGTGTAAATGTCTTCCTTGGAACGAATGTCTTTCTTTTCGTTCTTAAAGGGCATTGTCTCTAGTGTCCATAGCCTCTCGACATGCTGTAAGAGGGTGGTGTCTTCTTCTGTCACTCTGGAGTGGAGGCAGCTAGTGGCTGCTGTTCGGTTAAGAGACCTAGCGAGGGGGCCTTGTAGTGTCCATCCTAGGCGGGTCTCGACTGCTGCAGGACAGCCTCTGGGCCCTGTGTGGACCCGGTCCATCGGGACGATGAGGTCTGCATGGTCGGAGCCTATCAGCAGGGTCGGGGTGGCACCGTCTATGAGCGGTATAGGTAGTTGACGCAGGTGCACATATTTATCCATCAGCTTGGCGATGGGGTAGGTGTACTGCGACAGGCCTATGTCTTGGCTGGTGAAAGCGTTAGTGATCCTATACCGTCTCTCTGGCTGCCCGCTTGCTGCGATAGTGAAGGAGACATTCTCGCCCTTTATCGTCTTTAGATCTCTTCTTATTGTCCGAATCGTCATCTGGTCTTCGCTCCCCCGCAGCCCCAGCTGGGCCGCAGCGGACGCGAGGAGAAGGGTCTTCTCTGACCCGTCGTCAAGGACGGCGTAAGTGTCCATGACCTTGTCTTGGTAACTCAATGTTACGCGGACCACCTTTAAGAGCACCCGGGCGCCCCCGCTGCTGGCGGGGTCAATGTACATAACACTTGCCTTTGTGCTGCTTGAGGGTGCAGGCTTTCTTCTGTTACTGTCGTGTAGGACGTCTAAGTGGGCTCCGTCACACCGACTACACCTCTTCTTTAAGCGGCAATCGGCTGCCATGTGACTGCGCGCACATCGGTAACAGCGTCGGTTGGACTTTATCCATTGACTCACCTCGTCGGCGGTCATCTTCTTGAACGTGTCACATTGTGACAGCCAGTGTTCCTTTTCGCAGTACGGGCACACCATCTTCCACTTCTCTTTCATCGAGGGGGTACTGTGGTTCTTGCTGCTCGGTACTGATTCTGATTGGTGCATGACGGTCACCAATCTGCGGCCATCGTTTGCTCTCCTAGGTCCCTCTCTGGAGCTTGGTGTGCTCCGCATGAACGTATCCAACCGTAGGCTGTTGACTTCTCTCGCCAGGAAGTCGGCTAGGTCTAGGAGGGATGGCTCGGGACCGTTAGGATCACGGTGGTCTCTTTGCCGCCTGAAGCGCTCTTGTCGGGCGGGCGGAAGCTTCTCTAAAATCCTCTCGACATTAGAGTTCGCGTACAGTTCGTGCATACCCTTTTCCTTTTGCGCCCCCAGCATCCCTACCAGGTATTGTACCTTGATAGACAGGTCATCTAGTGAGCGATTGTCTGTGGCTGGGGGTAAGCGGTCAATATGCCTTATCTCTTGTATTACGTAGTCCCATATGCGTCCATATCTTTGGTCGAGTGCTGCTAGAGCCGCGGTGTATGGGGTAGTAGAGGTGGCATATGCCAGCGCTATATTGTGCGCTCGGGGCACCTTGAGGTGCTTTAGTAGGATAGCATATTTGTACGGTTCATCAGCTACATCGGACATCATTGTCTCGAAGCACATTCGTAGCTCTGTGTACTGTGCTCTGTTCTCGTGTGTGAAGTCCGGGAACGTCGGTGTGCCAATGTACGATGCCATGGATGGCTGGCACATCGGTGAGCGTTGGAAGAGAGGCCTCCTAGGCGAGTCTCCTCTTACGTGTCTTGGTGGGCTGGTACCTGCTGGGTACCATGGCCCGCGTACCCAGGTGCTGTTCCTCGGGGCTGGTCGTGCGTCAAGCTCACCCGTGAATTGAGTCAGGGGTCTGTAGCGCAGAGCCGCGGGGGTAAAGCCTGGGCTGTACTGGACCTCCTGGTCCTGTGGAGTACTGTGCTGCTGTTGGGCTTGACTCTCCTCCTCTCCCTCTTCTTCTTCCTCTGGCAGGTCATCTAGATCCTGTAGTCTATTTAGCCTCTCCGCGGTGTAGACCGTTTCTTCCTTGTAGCTGGGTCTCGCTTGGACCGGTCGGGGAAGGGGTTCGGAGAGGGGTATAGGCTCTCTCTGGTGGTCGGGCTCAGGGTCGCTTGATCGGGTAGGGGAGGGTGCCCTTGACCCTTGTCTTGACGAGGCCCTGGAGCCCCGTGCGGAGGGAGGGGGGGTTGCCCTGGTAATCAGCTGCTCCATTATCTGCGCTTGTAATCGGTCGCGCTCGGCTTCGCGCTTGGTGAGAGCGAGGTCGCGCTCTGCTTCTCTTTGGGCACCGGCAGCGGCGCGCTGGGCTTCGGCGGCGGCGCGCTGGGCTTCGGCCCGGTCTCTTCCCATATTCTCTTCCGTCTGGAGGCGTCTAATCTCTAGACGTATACGGTCTTCGTCACTCCGTTGCTGCGCTTGAAGGCGTTCTCTTTCCATGGAAGAATGTTCGCGCTCACTAAGCGTCTGTGCTTGGAGTCGATCGCGCTTGGTTGAGGCTGCCAGGCTGGCGAGGAAGGCCTGTGCCAGCATCTTGTTCGCCTCGCTGGGGGAAGACGCTGGTTGAGGTGATCCGCTCCTGGTAGTACTCGTTGGAGATCCGTTCTCCTGTGGCGAGTCGAGGAGATCCATCTCCGGGGTGCTTGCCCCTTCCTGTAGTGGGTCGAGTTCCATCCCTGGAGGGCTTTCTTTATCCTGGAGCTCTCCGGGGACTACTTCTTCGGTCTTGGCGGGGGGTAAAGTCATGTCAGGTCCCTCCTGGTCCCCACCGTGAGCTTGGTCAGTTACGTTAGAACCCACTAGGGTCTCTATTGGCGGGGTAGCCTGGTCGATAGGGTCGGACATAATTTTACTATCTACTTTTTCTGCGTTTACCGTCTGTAGAAAGCTAGGTAGTATACTGGCAACGTAATCCTCTAAGTACTGAGGTGTCTGCCGTCTACGCTGCGGGTGATCTATTTTAGGAGAACCGTTTTGTGGAGTGTTCATCATTGGCCATGTCAATATTATTACCACTATATTAATATTACGCTAATTACCCTCCGGCTCGAAGGACCAATTGTAACTGAGGGGTACAATTCCCTGACTGTATTGATAAGTATGGTATCATTAAACCACTACCGTCTTATGTACATTCCTACTGGCCATACAGTACACAGGTATCTAATGATGAACACTTCCCCACAATGAATCGGTTCCACACAAAGCTGTATTTAAGTATTTATTAGCAGCAAAAGGTACATAATATACTTTACTTTACTTCACTTTGAATGCGCTTATAAGGCAAAGGAATGTGCGTAGGCAAATCAATAACGAATGTCCATTCTCATCTTACGCAGGATATAATCATACAACCTGAATCTTAGGGAATTATATCTATGGTACACTAGTAATATAGCGGGAGATACTGGAAGGGTCCCCCCGGTTGTAAGCCAGCAAGGGTAGAGGATCTGTCGGTAGTAGAGTCTGGGTCAACGATGATAAGGAGACTCCGAGTACAGGAGACGGTGCAATAAGATCTTGATCCACAGACGAATACAGCTGTTCTCCGTAGCATGTAGCTCCACATGGAAGAAAGCTAGCCGGCCTCGGACTTCTGAGAGGCAGACTCGACGTGGCTCCTCACAGGTTAAATCCCACACACTTGTGGGTGTCGGCGATTCTCCGCTCCATTAATTACAGGACCAAAAGCAAATATAATCCAGCCGAAAAGGGCTATGCAGTCGTCGGTAGGTTATCCAGTGTACATAATCCACACGATCCTCGTCTAGGGCCCCTCGGGTGAAAGCGCCATGATAAGCAGCCCAGCCTGGATAAGCACTCTAGCTGATACGAGGGAACGTTGGTGATGCTTGTCACTGTAGAACTTTAGCTGCACGATACACTATACACAAATAGACTATTACTGACTTAATAGAATAGGTCGAACTCGACGGTACAGCGTTAAACTCTGACACTTCAGTTATTAATTCGCACGCGGTCTCAATGCTCTATTTGGGGCCAAATAGGCCATACTGCACCGCACGTCGTATCGTGGGTGAGGCTTCAACTTATTGGGTAACTCTCTAAGTGCTTCTGTATTCACCTGCGCCGTATTTATACGCTTAGATGAATAAACTAGTACCAGCTTTATTCCTGTCTCATATCCTTGCGCAATACCGTTCATGTCCAGGCATGTCCCCGGCGGTGACTTTGAACCCGACATTGAAGGTATGGCCATGGCGCCTGTGGACCGCTGTCCAATAGGAGAAGGAAATATTATGGTCTGTACTAGGCTAAAGGGATATTCCGTGTATATGTACAAGGAATATACAAGGGATATCAAACGATATACAAATATTATGCAATATATATCAATCAATAAATATATATATTCGGTTTAATCTGATCCTTTGTAACACATACTATCAATGAAAAAACGTTCTCCACATGTACGCACCTACTCACCTCTGCCTGACCACACCCACATCCGCTCCTATATAAGCGGGGTCGTGGCCACACAATCAGCTCCTTCCCTACTTTCACCACTGTGAAGTCCGTGTATAGCGCCGCTTTAGTTTAGTGCTGAAGTAGTTAGTATAGTAAAGGAGCTGCGTTGACATTGTATCTTTGTTTTTTCTCTCTCTCCACACCACTGTGACAGATTCTCTACCTCTTCCACGAGGGCCTACCTGGAAGAGGTAGAGAATCTGTCACAGTGGTGTCAGGAGAACTGCCTCTCCCTGAACGTCAGCAAAACAAAAGAGATGATTGTGGACTTCAGGAGGTCAGGGGTCAAGGACTACAGCCCCCTCAGCATCGACGGGGCACCGGTTGAGAGAGTGAACAGTTTCAAGTACCTCGGAGCCCACATATCCGAGGACTTGACATGGACCACACACATTGACAGTGTTGTGAAGAAGGCACGACAACGCCTCTACTTCCTCAGGCGCCTAAGGAAGTTCCAAGTCAGTCAGAAGATCCTTAGGAACTTCTACTCATGTACAATCGAGAGCATCCTGACTGGCAACATCACCTCCTGGTTTGGGAATAGCACTGCACAAGACCGTAGCAGACTACAAAGTGACACGTTCAGCCGAACGCACAATTGGAGGGGGGCTTCCCACCCTCCAGAACATTTACAACAAGCGGTGCAGGGGGAAGGCTAAGAGAATCATCAAGGACTCCAGCCACCCGAACAACTGCCTCTTTGAACTGCTGCGGTCAGGCAAGCGATACCGGAGTCTTAAGGCGAGCACAGAAAGACTCAGAAGAAGCTTCTATCCCCAGGCCATCAGGCTGCTCAACGAACAATAAACACTATGCAACAACCATCAAATGCACACAGCACACACATCCACACGCACACACTCACTTTAAACAAACAACTCACTGCAGCACCCACTTTACACACTTTAGAACACCTAAACACACTTTACACTTTATATTTATTGGTAAAGGATTTGCACTACAACTCGTACACCTTACTGTAAATTGTACCTAAATTGTACCTCATCCCATTTCTGCTCTGCACTATATAGTATTGTATATTAGTACATTGCATAGTATATTGTATATTGTATGGTAACTCAGTTACTTCTATTCTGCATCGACCATTGTACATATGTCTATACTGAACACTGTGACCTCTATTTTTACTTCTATTTTACATGCTATACTATTTTATTTCATACTTATCTTGTCTAACACAGTCTCTGGAGCGAAACAGTAAGAAGCATTTTGTATAAAAGTATTCTGTACTTCTGTATGACAACTATTAAAGAAACTTGAAACTTGAAACTTGAAACTCTCAAATTTTCGAGAAAATAAAGCGATAATGTATTCACCACCGGAGAGTCTAGAAGATGATGATTATTCTGACCTCCACCGGCGCTTCGCATTGGGGCGCGCGCCGCTGGGCAATCCGCGCCGGCATTGTATCCAGCTCTGCAGCTGTGTGAGAGCTGACGGTCTCTCTGGGCGGGTGGTGTTTTGCGACGCGGGCCTCAGGTGTGCAGTTGTGAGGGGGCAGCTGCACAGCTTGCGTAAGGTCGGCTCCAGGCTAGAATCCCTTCGTTGCCTCTCCATAGCGGCATAGAGGGGGTTCTAGTTTGATGCCCCATGATAAAACAGTGCTCAGGTCGTAGCTTTGTTTTCCTGGGGCAGTGATTCCGAGTCTGCGGTTCAAGTCCCCGGGTCTCTGAAAACGGATACCCTCTGCCGCCGCGCTGGCCCCGCTTTTCAAGACGAAAACACCGGGCACGGAGGATGCAAGCTTGGTGTTTCATTATGAGAATATCTCCGAGCTCAGGACGGCTGCAGCCCGCGTACAACGGGGCTTACTGCCGATGCCGCTGTGTCTGGTAAACACCGTTCTGTGAGAGGGATGTGTGTTGCCTTTCCCTTTTTTCTTTTGGATGAAAAGAAGGAGAGACAGCGGCTGTCTGAAGTGTTGGCCTGTATCGCTATTCCTTTTTCTTTTTTTTAACAAATGTTTTTTTATTTGTATTTTTGACATTACACACAAACATTAACAGTAGAAATCCACTATAAATCACAGGGCTATTACCGATATAATACTAACAATAATGGCAGCCCAGTTTTTAAATCAAAATAGATGTAGATTAAAAATATACACAAATTAATTACAATACAATACAATACATATACTATGCTCTTGCTCGCTCTTCCTCCCCCCCCACAGGACCCCCTCTTGGATAGCATCCATTATACCGTTTGACACCAAGGACTAAAAGTTCATATAATGCTTTATCCTCTCCACCACATCTAACCAGATTGCTATGCTGGCTTCATTAACACCTAGAATTCGTGCGGTAGATATCTCTAGATAAATCACATCAAGATAGGTAAGAATCCATACCCTCTGTATCGCTATTCCTCATGTTTTTTTTTTTTTATCCACTTTTTCTCCCATTTTTCTATATTTTCTCCCATCCCAATTTCGTATCATCCAATTCAACCCTCCCCTGTCACGAACGCTGTTTCTTGCCTCCCACAAGCCGGCTGCAATGTGGACTAAGTCATACATAGCACAAGTCCCCTCCGGTACTTGAGGTAACAGCAGTCGCATCTTTTCACCTGCGCAGCTCGATCTCTCAGTGTCGAGGAGTAACGCGTGGGAGGCTCACGCTGCCCCCGACACTTCCTGATTCTACTGCGCAGGCGCACCAACCGACTTGTAGGAGTCGCTTGTTCACAACGTTCGATCCCCACCCTTCAGTTTTCCCTCCCCGTAATACGGCCAATGTGTATTACTGCGGACGACCAGCTAAACTGAAAACAATGTGGAGAGCTGGATTCGAACACGCGAATCCTAGCGTCTCCACACTGGTGGCGAGTGCCTTGCCCACTACACCACCTAGCCGCCCCTCGCTATTCCTCATGTTATACAGCTTCAGTAGTAGCCGCTTTAGCTTACTACTGCGTTAGCTGGTGGCTATCGATAGCCGGTAAAAGCGAACTGTTAGCCAGTTAGCTGTTAGGCTAAGCCGTTAGCTGGCTACTACATTAGGCTAGAAACGTTAGCTTGATGCTATCAGTCAGCCTGATGCTATCAGTCAGCCTGGAGTTAGCTGTTAGCTCGTTCTAAAACCATTGGCGCTAGCCGTGAGGAAGTAGCGGGCCCTGAGCACTCTGACTACGGCGTCATCTCTGGCAGAAGATGTCGTCGGGCCTACACCATGACCGGCCGCAGGATGGGGGCATCACGCTGGAGCGGGCTCCAGCCGTCGCCGCTTCTGGCCCCACCAGCGAGAGGCCTTGTCAACGTGGTGAACCAACCTGTTGTTGCAGCCATTTCATCCTGCGTCCGGGGGTTCAGGTAGGAGTCCGTAGGACATTACACTATGCCCCACTCTTCCTTCCTCCCCCTCCCGAATGTTTTTGGTTAATAACGATGTCTTTGTTTAACAAAACGTGTGTTACTTCACTGCATTTGGGAGATATGACGTGTGCTATGTGAACTCGCAGCTACAAATGCTGGGGTTGCTTTTTCTTGCTTGGAGTGTTGTACAGTTTTCTTTGACAATTGTGTTGGTTGGGTTCCGGTTCCGGGTCGAGGATGGAGTAGTCGCTCATTGCCACGATGTGACTCCCATATTTCTATATTTAGTCCTAAAAGCCTCTTTTTATACTTTCAACTTGGTTAAACCTTTTTGTATATACCCCCTTTATGTTTCTACCTATTTATTTTGGCTGCAAGAACCATAATGGCGACGAGAACACTGAGAAATGAATCCAAGAAGGACGACGCTCAAGCTGATATAATCGCCATTGCTGGGCTAATTGAAGAGCTCAAATCAGAGCGTCCTCTGCCTCGCTGGAAGCCAAACTCGACAGCCTCTGGATGTCGGTTAATGACCATGCCGAGCGTTTGACCTCCGTGGAAGACGGTTTAAATACATGGTCTGGCAGGGTGGACGAGCTAGAGGCTAGGTGTACGGCTATAGAAGAAAGCAATGATAAGCTAAAGTCTAAGCTAACCAACGTCGAGTCCCGTAGCCGCCGGTCCAATATTTGCATATTAGGACTGGATGAGTCCGTTAATAGCGACCGGCCCAGTGACTTTTCTGCAGAGGTACTGGTTGAAATTCTGGGGAAGGAGGTCCTCCTGTCACAGGGCCCTTACTGCCAAACCAGCACCCGGGTCCAAGCCTAGCGCGGTTATTGCTCGTTTACATCATTATCGAGTAAAAGAGAAAATTATCTGGGAGGCACGGAAGAGATGGGGAACGTTGGAATACAGAGGGAAACCAGTCCTAATCTTTGAAGACTACTGTCCTGAAGTCATGGAGCAGCGTTCCCGCTACAAAGACGTCATGGGCCCCCTCTACAAGCAAGGACTCAAGCCGTCTCTTCAGTTCCCTGCGAGACTTTTCATCACGACCGAAGACGGCGCGAGAAAACATCTTTCATCACCTGAGGACACCGTGGACTTCTTGAGGACCTGGCATAAAGGGGCCTCGACACCGGCCTCACCAGTACCAAACGTGGTAGTGGCCTGATTGTGAGCCGTTAGCACTTCGCTATGGCTAACACGCCGAGCGTCGTATTATTCTCTATTTCTCCGTTTTTGTAAGTATGGTTGACTGTGTGACGTTAGGTGTCACCTGGATTTTTTTTCTCTGCGTCTGACTTAAGGGGGGGGGGGGTTGGCCGGCTCTGTTTTGTATAACTATTACATAATGTCTTTTTTTTTACATCCACTATGTGCCGGGGAGCTAAGCGCTAACTTTATTTAAATGACCTATGACTTTTATGCGTGTCACTTACGCCTCGTCTCGACTTGGCTTAATGCCTCCGTGATGCGTTTTCTTTTGTGTGTGTGTACATAATTTATCGGACTGGGGTCTCATGGATCCATCAGCCTTCCAGCTACGTTCTGCTAGCCACACACATGGCATATGGTCCCGTCTGTGGCCAGGTGCGTCATCATCTGCTGTTGACCTGCTAGTCCACTAAAATGTCAGACGAATTTTTGCACAGCGCCCTCTCCTGACACGGCGGTCTAGTTGCACTATGACAAAGCAGCGAGTTACTATGTGACTATGTGGCCTCTACTCTGTGTGAATCATAGGAAACAACGGACTTGTCAGCGGAGTATCGCCCTCCTCCGGCCTGGTGGACGTACTGCACACGTTTATTGTTGTGAAGGATCAGATTAAACCGAATATGTATATTTATTTATATATATATATTTAATTGTATTTGTATATCGTTTGATATCCCCTGTATATTCCTTGTACAATATGCATTGAATATCCCCGTTTCTACTAAACAGCCCATAATAGTTTCATTCTACCATTGGACGAGAACCTGGCGCCAGGTTGCCATACCCCTAGGTCCAAGTTCAATCGTGCCGCCTAACATGTCGAGGCAACCCCCGGTTCCGCGCAGTAATATGTCGGGCGAAATACGAATGGTACTATTTGTTCATAGCGCATATATATATGGCGCTCGTAAAGTAGAACTTTCTTTTAGTCCAGTTCTTTACCCTCCAACAGAGTGACAGACGCAAAAGCCTCCCCACGACGCACGTGCGGTGTAGTAAGGCCTACTTGGCCCAGAATAGGCATTGAGATATCGTGTAGATTAATAGTTGAATGGTCATAGTTTGGCACCATACCGTCGAGTTGGACGTATTCTATTAAGCTAATAATAGTCTATTTATGTATGGTGCATCGTTCGGTTAGAGTTCTACAGTTATCAGTACCCCCATCGTTCCTGACGTTATCTGGACGCTTAACCAGGCTGGTCAGACCCCTAGTGGTGATTGCATCCGAGGAGCTCCGGGCCAAGAGCGACTGGACCTGTATATTGGATTACTCTACCCGGACGACGGCGAGCCTTCCACGGCTTGGATTATGCTTTGTGTGCTTTGATTATTCCATGGATAAAGGCCAACACTGCTGAGTGTTGGAATTACCCCCCGGAGAGGACTCCAGGTGAGACGGCGCTCTACACGTGAGGTCGCCTCACGTCTCTCCGTTGTGGACCGGCAGATACCGTTCCACAGAGGGTCCAGCTGTATTCGTCTGCGGCCCGAGGTTCTGTGGGCACCGTGTCCAAGACTTTGGATTCTCCCAAGACACCGTCGGCCAGATGGGATACCGCCAGCGGCTTCTCTAACCCCCCCCCTCCTACTGTCTTACAACCAGCGGGACCCCCCCCCCCCCCTTAGTGTATCCAGCTATAATCATCTAAGTACCATCGCTATCGTTTTCCTAAATATTCCAGGTTGTATACTTACTCCCTGCGCAACCAGAGATTGGACATTCAATGTTGATTTACCTACGAATACTCATTTGCCATAAAAGTGCATATTCCATATTTCAAATCATAAATGTAATTAAGTGATCGTTGTATACACCCTTTGCTGTATTAAACCTTCGATTTGGTACATTTGTGTGGATTCGTTTCATCAGGTGGGAAAGTGTTCATCATACTTATATCTTGTACTGGGTGGCCAGAAGTTAAAGTACATGAGGTAGTGGTATTAAATATCATATCTAACAATACAGTCAGGGAATTGTACCCCTCAGTTACAATTGGTCCTTCGAGCCGGATGGTAACTAGTGTAATATTAATATAGTGTTATTAATATCGAAATGGCCTATGATGAACACCCCACGAAACGATCCTCCTAACCTAGAACGCCCGCGGCGCAGACGACAGACACCTCAGTACTTAGAGGCTTACACTGTCAGTCAACTACCTAGCCTTCGACAAACGGTAAACGCGGTAAAAGTAGAAAGTAAAATTATGTCTGACCTTAACGACCAGGTTTCCCCGACCACAGAGGCCCTAGTAGGTCCTAATGTAACTGACCAAGCCCACGGTGGGGACCAGGAGGGAATTGACATGCCTTTACCCCCCGCCACTACTCAAGAAGTAGTCCCCGAACAGCCCCGGGAGGAAGACAACCCTACAGAGAGAGAACTCTGCACGGAAGAAGAGGAGGAGAGCGCCGAGGAACTAGAGCTCCAGGACTCCCCAACGAGTACCCCCAGGAGCGGCTCACGCAGGAGCGGCTCACCTCCACTACCGCCTTCCCCCAACGAAGCGGAGAGGATACTACAACAGGCGTTCCTCGTCAGCTTGACAGCCTCTGCCGAGCGCGATCGTCTCCAAGCACAGATGCTTGGCGAGCGCGAACACCTCCAAGCACAGCAACGGAGCGAAGAACAGCGCACACGTCTGGAGATGAGAGGCTTCCAGATGGAAGAGAATATGGCAAGAGACCGGGCCGCCGCTCAGCGCGCCGCTGCCGGTGCCCAAAGAGAAGCAGAGCGCGCCGCCGCCGACGCCCAGCGCGCCGCTGCCGGTGCCCAAAGAGAAACAGAGCGCGCCGCCGCCGACGCCCAGCACGCCGCTGCCGGTGCCCAAAGAGACGCAGAGCGCGACAGACTACAAGCGCAACTAATAGAGCAGCTGATCAAAAGGACAACTCCCTCTCCCTCCGCCAGGGGCTCAAGGAACTCGTCGAGACAACAGTCAAGAGCAGCGTCACCACAACGAGCAAGCGACCCTGAACTTGACCAACAGACCGAGTCTAGACCCCCCGCAGACCCCCTTCCCATACCGGTCCAAGCGAGACCCAGCTACAAGGAAGGAGCGGCATACACTGCGGAGAAGCTAAATAAACGATTACAGGATCTGGAAGATTTGATAGAGGAAGAAGAGGGAGAAGAGGAGAACCAAGCCCGACGACAGCACAGTACTCCACCGGACCAGGAGGTCCCATACAGTCCAGGCTATACCCCCGCGGCGCTGCGCTACAGACCCCCGACTCTATTCACGGGTGAGCACGATGCACGACCAGCCCCGAGGAACAGTACCTGGACCAGCGGGCCATGGTACCCTGCCAGTACCAGCCCACAGCGAGGCGCAAGAGGGGACTCGCCCAGGAGGTCTCTCCCCCAACGCTCGCCGATGTATCAGCCATCCACGGCGTCATACAACGCCACACCGTCATTCCCCGACTTCGCCTATGAGAGTCGAGCACAGTACACGGAGCTCCGGATGTGCTTAGAGACAATGATGGTGGATGTCGCTGATGAACGCCACAAGTATGCAATATTACTGAAGCACCTGAAAGTACCGCGAGCGCACAATATAGCGCTAGCCTATGCTACCTCCTCGACCCCATACACAGCGGCCCTTGCAGCGCTGGATCAGAGATATGGACGTATATGGGATTACGTAATCCAGGAGATAAGGCATATTGACCGCCTACCCCCAGCCACAGACAATCGCTCACTAGACGACCTGTCAATCAAAGTGCAGTCCCTGGTGGGGATGCTGGGAGCTCAACGGGAGAAGGGCATGCATGAGCTATACGCCAACTCTAACGTTGAGAGGATTTTGGAGAAACTGCCACCCGCAAGACAGGAGCGCTTTAGGCGGCAGAGGGACTACCAAGATCCCGACGGCCCCGAGCCATCCCTCCTTGATCTGGCCGACTTCCTGGCGAGAGAGGTCAGCAGCTTACGACTGGACACCTTCGGGCGGAGCACGCCAAGCTCCAGAGAGGGACCCAGGAGAATAAATGATGGAAGAAGATCGGTGACTGTCATGCACCAATCAGAGTCAGTACCGAGCAGTAGGAGTCACAGCACCCCCTCTAGAAAAGAGAAGTGGAAGATAGCGTGTCCCTACTGTGAGAAAGAACACTGGCTGTCACAATGTGACTCATTCACAAAGATGAATGCAGAAGAAGTGAGTCAATGGATAAAGTCCAACCGGCGCTGTTATCGATGTGCGCGGCCCCACATGGCAGCCGAATGCCGCCTAAAGAAAAGGTGCAGCCGGTGCGATGGAGCCCATCTAGATATACTACACGATAGTAACGGAAGACGGCCTATACCTGCACCACGGAGCGGCACCAAGGCAAGTGTCATGTACATTGATCCCGCCAGCAGCAGCGGAGCCCAAGTGCTCTTAAAGGTAGTCCGTGTGACATTGAGCTACCAAGATAAAGTCATGGACACTTACGCCGTCCTTGATGACGGGTCAGAGAAGACCCTTCTGCTCGCCTCCGCTGCGACCCAGCTGGGACTGCGGGGGAGCAAGAACGAAATGACGATTCGGACAATAAGAAGAGATTTAAAGACGATAAAGGGCGAGAATGTCTCCTTCACTATCGCAGCCAACGGGCAGCCAGAGCGACGGTACAAGATCACAAATGCTTTCACCAGCCAAGAAATAGGACTATCGCAGTACACCTACCCTGTCACCAAGTTGATGGATAAATATGTGCACCTGCGCCAATTACCTATCCCGCTCATAGACGGCGCTACCCCGACCCTGTTGATAGGCTCCGACCATGCAGAACTCATAGTCCCGATTGACCGGGTCCATACAGGCCCCCGAGGCTGTCCTGCAGCAGTCGAGACCCGCCTAGGATGGACATTACAAGGCCCCCTCGCTAAATCTCTCAACCGAACAGCAGCCACTAGCTGCTTCCACTCCAGAACGACAGAAGAAGACACCACTCTCCTGCAGCATGTCGAGAGGCTATGGACCCTAGAGACAATGCCCTTTAAGAACGAAAAGAAAGACATTCGCTCTAAAGAAGACATTTACGCCATCAACCTACTCGAGCAGGGGACAAAGAGAGTCACAGTCGGCGGAGTGATGAGATACGCAACTCCACTCCTGAGGCGAGAGGGAATGCCCACCTTTCACGCAAAGAAAGACGCCACGGAGCGCTATCTACTGAACACAGAGCGGCGCCTAGCCAAAGACCCCGCTCAAGAGAGTGTGTACCGAGCTGAGATTGAGAAGCTAATCACAGCGGGACACGTAACAAAGATTGACATTAAAGAGGCCGATCAGACGACCGAATCATGGTACGTGCCGCATCACAAGGTCCATCACAATGGCAAGGATCGCATTGTGTTTAACTGCAGCTACCAGATCGGATCCCAAAATCTGAATAAAGAGCTCTTGCCCGGCCCCACACTCGGCCCCTCCCTACTAGGCGTGCTACTGCGCTTCCGCCAGGACAAGGTGGCTATAAGCGGGGATATCAAAGGGATGTTCTTGCAGGTGAGACTAGTAGAGGAGGACAAGCCTCTGCTACGGTTCCTATGGAGAGAGAAGATCGGAGATGAGAACCCATCCATCTACCAGTGGGAAGTACTCCCCTTCGGAACCACATGCAGCCCATGCTGTGCTACATTTGCACTACAGAAACACGTCACAGAGGACCCAGCAGCAGATGAAGAGGTCCAACACAGTGTGAAGAACAGTTTCTACGTGGACAACTGTTTACAAAGCGTCTCGACTCAAGAAGAAGCCGAGGCTCTCCTAATCAAGTTACGCGCCTCCCTAATCAAAGGCGGCTTTGATCTCAGGCAGTGGGCCAGCAGCGACCCGCACGTATTGCGCAGCCTCTCCTCCGCGGACAAGGCTGCCAGCAGCGAGACCTGGATGGCGACAATCCCAGGAGAAGCCCAAGAAATGACACTAGGATTAGTCTGGCGCTTCAAAACAGACTCGCTCCACTATAGACACAAACCCTTGGCTCCAGAGCAAGGAAGGTCGGCGGCGATACCGACCACCAGACGAAGTGTGTACAGAACACTCGCCAGACAATATGACCCGTTGGGATGTATTCTACCTTACACCACCAGGGCAAAGATGATTGTACGAGCACTATGGGACAAGGACCAGGGCTGGGACGACCCAATACCCGCACACCTTGCCTCAACATGGAGAGAGTGGGAGACGGAACTCCGCTCACTCCCAGGTGTCAATATACACCGCAGCTACTTCCCATCCACAGTGAGGCCAGAGACATGCGAGATTGAGCTACACGTCTTCAGCGACGCCTCCGAAGTAGCCTACGGATCGGTTGCCTATTTGCATGCCCAAGAGATGGGAGGAAAGATACACACTGCTTTCATACTGGCCCGCTCAAGAATAGCCCCACGTAAGCAACAATCTATCCCACGTCTAGAGCTCTGCGCAGCCCTCGCAGGAGCGCATCTAGCCACGTTAATCCAACGTGAACTCACCATTCCGGTGCATAGAACAATCTTGTGGTCAGACTCCACGACAGTACTCACATGGATTAAGTCTGATTCATGCAGATACAAAGTCTTCGTGGGAGTCAGAGTCACCGAGATTCAAGAATTAACAGAAGAAGCAAGCTGGCGGTATGTGGACACCAAACACAACCCAGCTGACGTCATCACCCGGGGAATGTCCCTGGATGACCTAACCCGTCGCAACATCTACAGTGACGGACCAGCATTCCTCAAGCTCCCGGAAGGAGATTGGCCTACGCCCACCCCGAGGGAAGCAAGTAACGAGGAGGCTGAGAACAAGAAGCCTATGTTCTGTGGACTGAGCACTGTCGCCTCCACAGACCCCAACATAGATGACTGCATTACCCTAGAGAGTGCGCAACAAAGAACATTCCTGCGGCACCACCCAGAGATTCAGTCCACCACTGACATGTCAGCAGCTGACTACGAAGAAGCAGAACTTCTTCTACTACAACGAGCCCAGAGAGACTCGTTCCCCGATGAGCTAGACTGTCTACAGGGAGGAAACCCCGTCCCATCAGACAGCAGACTGATTCACCTGGCACCAGAGAGTGACGCACATAATCTCATCAGAGTGGGTGGTCGCCTGCGGAGAGCCCCCGATCTACCAGAGGACATTAAGCACCCGATCGTCTTGAACAGCCGACACAAGGTCACAGAGCTGATCATTGATTGATTGATTGAAAAGTTTATTAACAGATTGCAGAATGGGTACAGTACAGTACATCTCAATACATACAATTGTTAAGGGGATGCAGACCAGAGAAAGACTTTCGTCTTGTTTACACCAGGGTCCCCCATTTTCAATTCATCATAACATATATGACATACATGACATACAGATAGACAGTACTGCTACATCTATACATTTATGACATATCAGATTTGCAAATACAGTACTGTTTGTGATACAAAAGTGTCCAGAAAAGGAGTGTATATACATTTGGCGTAGAAACTGTACATTGGAGGAGGTTGGTGGGGTGGGGTTGGGTGGGTTGGGTGAGGGCTGTACATTGGAGGTGGGGGGGGGGGGGGGGGGGGGGGTTGGGTAGGGGACACACACACATTTTACACTGTACATTGGAATATTGACAAAGCCTTACTTGGTCATTTACTGTACAACTAGGTTAGGACATTTGTAGGGGCCAGTTTCGAATTGCAGTCTCACGTAGGTGTTTTTTGAGAGTGTTTTTGAAGGTGGGTAGTGATTCACATTCCTTTACAGCTTTAGGCAGGGCGTTCCACATTGATGTGGCATAATTGCGAAACGTGTTTAGTCCCTTGTTTGAGCCGAATCTGGGTTTTACATGATTTGTGGAGCTCCCTCTGGTGTTGTGATCGTGGTATTCACTGACCTTTGGGAAGTATTTTGACATGTACATGGGTACCTTGGTCGCGTAGTGTATCTTGTAGACCAGGCCCATTGCAAGTTGCTGTACTCTGTCGTCTACTCTAAGCCATCCTAGGTTGTCAAAGTGGGCAGGGGTGAGGTGGGTTCTAGGAGTCAGGTCAAGTAGTAGTCTGACTAGCTTGTTTTGAGATGTTTGTAATTTGTTTTTTAGTGCCTTTGAGGTGCTTTGGTACCATGAGGTGCAAGCATAGTCGTAGTACCCTTGAATGAGTGCTCCTGCTAGAGTCTTCAGGGTATTCTTGTTTACCAGAGAGGAGATCCGGTACAAGAATCGCGTTCGTTGGTTGACTTTTTTTATTACATTGGATGCCATTTTGTCACAGGAAAGATTAGCCTCTATCATAAAGAAATACGTCTCCAGTGATGTAGCAGATGTCGACCCAGTCACCCCCAACACACTCCTAATGGGGCGGCTGGACCCCGCGCTACCCCAGACAATGTACAGGCCTGAAGAAGCGAACGGCCGAAGAATGTGGAGGTACAGCCAAGTACTAGCTGACAAGTTTTGGAGCAGCTTCCTACTTCACTACCTACCGTCTCTACAGACCCGCCAGAAGTGGGTAAAAGAGAGAGACAATTTGACAGAAGGAACAGTCGTCATGATAATTGACCAGTCACTACCCAGAGCTATGTGGCCGGCTGGCCGCGTAAGCAAAGTGATCACCGGTGCCGATGGCAAGGTCCGAGCAGCTGAAGTACTCGTCCAAGGGCGCACTTACACACGTCCCGTGGCGAGGCTCATAGAACTGCCCCGACTCCCAGATACTATCGATGATGACCATGACCCGATGACTTTGTGAGTTGACTGACCCTTACAGCGGACCTTGAGTGGTAGACAGTGCGGTTAATCTGTCTCTGCTTAGCTAATTAGGTGGAACTAATTAGGGGGCGGCTGTTGTGAAGGATCAGATTAAACCGAATATGTATATTTATTTATATATATATATTTAATTGTATTTGTATATCGTTTGATATCCCCTGTATATTCCTTGTACAATATGCATTGAATATCCCCGTTTCTACTAAACAGCCCATAATAGTTTCATTCTACCATTGGACGAGAACCTGGCGCCAGGTTGCCATACCCCTAGGTCCAAGTTCAATCGTGCCGCCTAACATGTCGAGGCAACCCCCGGTTCCGCACAGTAATATGTCGGGCGAAATACGAATGGTACTATTTGTTCATAGCGCATATATATATGGCGCTCGTAAAGTAGAACTTTCTTTTAGTCCAGTTCTTTACCCTCCAACAGAGTGACAGACGCAAAAGCCTCCCCACGACGCACATGCGGTGTAGTAAGGCCTACTTGGCCCAGAATAGGCATTGAGATATCGTGTAGATTAATAGTTGAATGGTCATAGTTTGGCACCATACCGTCGAGTTGGACGTATTCTATTAAGCTAATAATAGTCTATTTATGTATGGTGCATCGTTCGGTTAGAGTTCTACAGTTATCAGTACCCCCATCGTTCCTGACGTTATCTGGACGCTTAACCAGGCTGGTCAGACCCCTAGTGGTGATTGCATCCGAGGAGCTCCGGGCCAAGAGCGACTGGACCTGTATATTGGATTACTCTACCCGGACGACGGCGACCCTTCCACGGCTTGGATTATGCTTTGTGTGCTTTGATTATTCCATGGATAAAGGCCAACACTGCTGAGTGTTGGAATTATCCCCCGGAGAGGACTCCAGGTGAGACGGCGCTCTACACGTGAGGTCGCCTCACGTCTCTCCGTTGTGGACCGGCAGATACCGTTCCACAGAGGGTCCAGCTGTATTCGTCTGCGGCCCGAGGTTCTGTGGGCACCGTGTCCAAGACTTTGGATTCTCCCAAGACACCGTCGGCCAGATGGGATACCGCCAGCGGCTTCTCTAACCCCCCCCCCTCCTACTGTCTTACAACCAGCGGGACCCCCCCCCCCCCCCTTAGTGTATCCAGCTATAATCATCTAAGTACCATCGCTATCGTTTTCCTAAATATTCCAGGTTGTATACTTACTCCCTGCGCAACCAGAGATTGGACATTCAATGTTGATTTACCTACGAATACTCATTTGCCATAAAAGTGCATATTCCATATTTCAAATCATAAATGTAATTAAGTGATCGTTGTATACACCCTTTGCTGTATTAAACCTTCGATTTGGTACATTTGTGTGGATTCGTTTCATCAGGTGGGAAAGTGTTCATCATACTTATATCTTGTACTGGGTGGCCAGAAGTTAAAGTACATGAGGTAGTGGTATTAAATATCATATCTAACAATACAGTCAGGGAATTGTACCCCTCAGTTACATTTATCATGCAGTACACATGTAGGTTGTTTGTATAACCCCCCCCCCCCCTTCTCTTGCTATGGTTCCTGTTCTAGGTTTATTTTTCTTGTTTAAACTTAGCCATGTTCTTATAAGGTTCAATGTGAACTTTTCCATTTACTCTACGTTTTGAGGCATTTTCTTAATTTTTTTGGGAGTGTGGCAAGCAACCACAGATAGTAATCTACTTATGGTAGGTTTGAGGGTTTTAGGCCCTATGGTAGGATACATAGGTTGTTGTGGTTGCTGTGCTCGGTCAGGCGATACCGGACAAGTATTTTGAAGGGGGGGAGGGGGGTGGGAATGGGGGATTGTGTGGTTTTTTGTTTTTCTTTCCAGTGGACTCGCTCTATTTTATGTTTGTTTTCACGCCCACGCTCGGATCTCAATAGGACCTTAACAAGTGGATATGTATCTATTATGGTGTTCTACTCCAAACAAATTACATTCAGTCATACTGCAGCCTTTTTAGACCATGGCTAATTTGAACATATTGATCTAGAATACAGGGGGTCTCAATATACCACATAAATGCACAGTGTACTAACGTGGCTAAAAAGGAAGGAAGTGGACCTTGCATTACTGAGTGAAACACACCTTTTATTGGCGGATACCGCAAGACTGGCAAATGCATATTACCTTAATATAAGTTATTCTTCTTTTGACACCAAGTCCCGTGGGGTGGCCATACATTGAAAATTGAATATTAAACTGTTAGATGTGTGGTCCGATGCAGAAGGCCGAATTACTATTGCAAAAATAAAATGTTCAAACCGAAAAATTTCGCTGATTTCTGACTACGCTCCTAATGTGTATGACACTAACTTTTATGCTGTTCTCACTGCAGCAATTCTGAAACTACCTGATTACCGTAAATCCTCAAATATAGGACGGGTCTTGTATTTACCTCAGCTGCAAAGAGCACCAGGCCTTTATTAGAGAGAGGCTTATATAAGAGGCAGGCCTTAATTTCACAAACTGGCCAATTGTAATTGAGATTGATTGATTTTATTTAGACATAAACATATACAGATCACATAAGTATTTGCTTTGTCAGGGTGAAACTGTGGTGGATTAACGTAATTCACACACTGAAATTGGAACTGTCTATAGGTTGCGGGGTCCGGGGACGATTTAGCGTGTGGTAGTACCTACAGGGCCGCCTGGGAGAAATGCGAGGCCCTGTGCGAGATTTAAACGCGAGGCCCCCCCCCCCCCCAAAAGGTTAAAAGAAAAAAAATATTTTTTTTTTTCTCTTTTTCATACAGTCAACATATTCTTAAATAATAGCGCTGCCCGAGGCGGGGCATGATACAGTCAACATATAGCAAGAGAGAGAGCGAGAGAGAGCTCCCGTTCTACAGTCAATATACAGTGTACAGAGAGAGAGAGAGAGAGAGAGAGACACATTGGAAAGAAATTGAAATGCTATTTGGCCCTAAACAGAGAGTACACAGTGGCAGAATACCTGAGCACTGTGACTGAAGATCCTTGACTAGGTACAGACTCAGCGAGCACAGCCTAGCCATCGAGAAAGGCCGCCATAGGCAGACTGTGTGTGTTAGAAAGAGAGAGAGCGAGAGCATGTGTGTTTGTCGTGTGTGTGTGTGTTAGAGAGAGAGCATGTATGAGAGATCCAAAAGGACAAAGATCAACACTTAAATCCAAAGAGAGAGAGAGAGAGACACATTGGAAAGAAATTGAAATGCTATTTGGCCCTAAACAGAGAGTACACAGTGGCAGAATACCTGAGCACTGTGACTGAAGATCCTTGACTATGTACAGTGTGTTCACCCATGATTGTCAGCTGACTGTTGCGAAAGTGCTGATTGTCGAAAGCTGATAACATTGTTCCTGTCGTCCGGATCTTGAGCTTGCATGTGTGTGTGTGTGTGTGTGTGTGTGTGTGTACACAAGCATGCGCATGTTTGTGTGTGCGCACCTGCCTGTATATGTGGGTGTGTCTATGAATCTGACAGATGAGTGATGAGTTTAGCCGGCAATCAATATTGCGTCTGTGAGACAGAGCGTTGGGGTCTGACGGGAATTATTATAAAACCAACAGAACTCCAATTTGGTGATTTTCCTTGTTTTACTTTTTTACCCGGCTGACTGACCACTAAGCTAACTAAGTTTCAGGACCCTAGAAGTCATGGCATATTGTAGAATAATATCCAACATGCATGGTTATTAATGGTTATTAATATGAAAATAAGGCAGCAGTGTACTATAGTTTATACTAGGGATGGGCATACATTTTCGAATAATTCAAAGGGTTATATAATATAATATATAATATTATATATTTAAAATCTAACTTTGTGAGTTAACGAAATAATCATTTGCAGGGATCAAAGCCAAATTTGTGATTGATTAATTGAATGAAAATGTTATTAACAGATTGCAGAATGGGTACAATACAGTACGCCTGTACGTTAATGCCAAGCAAGCAGTGCAAAAATGCTTCCGCATTCGTCACCGCACGCTAGTGCGGTAAAGCGCCCTTCTTTTCAGACAAATGCTACCGTGCGTGCACCGGCGGCGGCGTGCTCGCTCAGGTGCGTGCGTGCGCCGGCATGCTCGCGCGAGGTGCCCGCGCATGCGACACGAGCGGAGCTCAATATATATAAGTCACCGCCCCTTATTCAGTATCCAACAAATAGCTCAATCGGCAAGGACACATGGCTGTGGATCCTATGGCTTGTTTGCTGGCGAGTTCGAATCCCATCGAAAATATTTTTTAACGTGATTTTTTTTTAACGTGTATTCTTTCGCCGATTAAGGTTAGGCATTGTTTCGGAGTTGGTTAAGGTTAGAACGGTTAAGTTTAGGCGCTGTTAAGGAGCTGGTTAAGGTTAGAGTTTGTCAAAGAGAATGGCAATATAATTTCTATGGTTAAGGTTAAGGTTAGGCATTGTTTCGGAGTTGGTTAAGGTTAGAACGGTTAAGTTTAGGCGCTGTTAAGGAGCTGGTTAAGGTTAGAGTTTGTCAAAGAGAATGGCAATAGACAGCCTATTTCCGCGAAAATGAAAGGCGCATTACTGCATGCCACTACGGTAAATTTTTGCACTGCTTGCTTGGCATAAAGCTACACGCATACAGTACAGCTCAATACACACAATTGTTTTTTCTTTTTTATCCACTTTTTCTCCCATTTTCTATATTTTCTCCCATCCCAATTTCGTATCATCCAATTCAACCCTCCCCTGTCACGAACGCTGTTTCTTGCCTCCCACAAGCCGGCTGCAATGTGGACTAAGTCATACATAGCACAAGTCCCCTCCGGCATAGTCAAGGATCTTCAGTCACAGTGCTCAGGTATTCTGCCACTGTGTACTCTCTGTTTAGGGCCAAATAGCATTTCAATTTCTTTCCAATGTGTCTCTCTCTCTCTCTCTCTCTCTTTGGATTTAAGTGTTGATCTTTGTCCTTTTGGATCTCTCATACATGCTCTCTCTCTAACACACACACACATGACAAACACACATGCTCTCTCTCTCTCTCTCTCTCTCTCTCTCTCTCTCTCTCTCTCTTTCTAACACACACAGTCTGCCTATGGCGGCCTTTCTCGATGGCTAGGCTGTGCTCGCTGAGTCTGTACATAGTCAAGGATCTTCAGTCACAGTGCTCAGGTATTCTGCCACTGTGTACTCTCTGTTTAGGGCCAAATAGCATTTCAATTTCTTTCCAATGTGTCTCTCTCTCTCTCTCTTTGGATTTAAGTGTTGATCTTTGTCCTTTTGGATCTCTCATACATGCTCTCTCTCTAACACACATGCTCTCTCTCTCTCTCTCTCTCTCTCTCTCTCTCTTTCTAACACACACAGTCTGCCTATGGCGGCCTTTCTCGATGGCTAGGCTGTGCTCGCTGAGTCTGTACATACTCAGCGAGCACAGCCTAGCCATCGAGAAAGGCTGCCATAGGCAGACTGTGTGTGTTAGAAAGAGAGAGAGAGAGAGAGAGAGAGAGAGCATGTGTGTTTGTCATGTGTCCCAGATAGCAAAAAATGAGTGAATCAACGTTGAAATAGGGTTCAGCAGAAATATTGAATCTATGTTGAAGCCTGACATCTAAATTATATAGATTGTTGTCTATGACTTACACGTTGAATCAACGTTAGGTGTCAACCATAGCTGATACTATATCAATGTTGATTCAACCATCATCTAAATGGTAATCTACATGCACATTTTAGTTGATTTTATATTGAATCAATGTTAGACATCAATGTTTATTCAACCATAATCTAAATGGTAATCTACATGCACATTTTAGTTGATTTTATATTGAATCAATGTTAGACATCAATGTTTATTCAACCATAATCTAAATGGTACTCTACTTGTACATTTGTAACTTGTACATCTACTTGTAACTTGTAAAGTTAAGGAATCAATACTGATTAATGTACATTTTACATTAAAATATTGCTGCTGATATGTATACATCATAACATTACATGTTTTTTTCCTGCTGTTAAACACACTATTGTTAAATAAATAATAATACAATTCTTATATGACCATATTTCCAAAAATGTGTGAACAAAAATGACAACATGGCTTTAATATGAAAATTAATTTTTTTCTAGGGTATCAGAACTTCCAGTGACTAAAACTTTTTACAAAAAACAAATAACAGACCTTATAACAGGCTTTCATTAACAATATAGCCACTGCCAGAATAGTGACACACATATTGTGTGTGGTGAGCACACGCATTCATGCACAACGAAGACAAGATTGCGTTGTCTCAATCATTTTAACTATAAATTTATGAGCTCAAAGTATGAGCTCACTACTGACTGAAATGTCCAACAAAAAGCATCAATTGTCAAATAATATTGATCACATTAACTAGACTAGATGTTTGAGGAAATTAGAAAGGGAACAACAACTTAACCCTTGTGTCTGATCAGATTCGTATTTGTTTGATAACTTTGCAGTGATGAGCCAACATAATATGTGGCATAATCTTTTAATTATCTTGTATTTTTTTTTTTACTCTTCATAAATTGTTTATTCCACTTCAGCCCGATCATAACCACCACATATTCTTTTTTTTGTCATATTTAACAACTCTTTTCAGAAAAGTGGGAGTATTTCATTACAAAAATAATATAAAAAATGGTTATGATCAGGGCTGAAGTTGAATAAAATATTTATGGAAAAGAAAGTGGGAAATTATTTCAACATAATCTTTTTATGGAGTTTTTCAATTTAGTCCCCTAATAAGAGTATAATACTTTAGTTTTCAGACACAAGGGTTAAATAACAATGGCATAGGATTTGAATGTAAACACAGTGGAGCTTAGATGATCTACAGTTGTCCACGACTTATCCTCCAAGGCATCTGCTATATAATAATCTTCAGATTTACTTAAGTGTTATTAGTAGGTTACAGCAGTAAGCATTAGTTTGCTCAGTCAATTATGGCCAATTCGTTTTATATTGTTTAATACAGTTAAATAAATAGATAAATGAAAAGCAATTTTTTTTGGATCCCCCCCCCCACTGTACCGAAAATAATACCAAACCGTGTCTTCAAAACCGAGGTACGTACCGAACCGTGGATTTTGTGTACCGTTACACCCCTAATGTTTCTATAACTCTCTCCCATATAACTCTCTCCCATACCCTTAACACCAACCGCTGAAGTGCCCTTGAGCAAGGCACTAAACCCCCAACTGCTCCAGTGGAGTTGCTCAGTGGCCAACAGTGTCAGACTGTGGTTGTACTGGGGCCTAACAAAATTAATAGTTGGTTTCAGGTTGGTTGTCAGTTTGGCCATGGGTAGGTAGGGAATTTATTTTATTTTATTTTTTTATTTTATTCTTTCCCACGGCGACTATGGATAGGGAATTTCTTTATTTAATTAAAATGTTCACAACAACATGGATGCATGTACTCTGCCAGCATGTTTAATATCCATAATACTAAATGTTTGACTAAGATTTCTATGAAACTTTATGAGTTGAATGACATGCTGCTTCAGCCTGTTCTTGGAACCGAAGTGACCCAAACTTAATTGTCAAGCGAACCAGAGTCAAACTTGGGGTACCCCAGCACACTGTTTCCCTGGTTCATACAGTACAAGGAATTACCCTGGACACTGTTCTTCCATGGACGGCATCTACTTGAATGACATGCTGCTTCAGCCTTCAGGTTGCCGACCGACCCTGCCGATTTAGGTGCGACCCAATATATTTTATGAGTTTTTAGAAAAAAATATTAAAAAAAAAAAAAAAAACGTTTTTTTTTTTTTTTTTTTAATATTTTTTTCTAAAAACTCATAAAATATATTGGGTCGCACCTAAATCGGCAGGGTCGGTCGGCAACCTGAAACCAACTATTAATTTTGTTAGGCCTGGGCAGCTCCCAAGTGTGAATGGAACTCTGTGAATGTGAAGCAGGGCGTAGCTGAAAAAGAGCATCTGTGCTCAGCGAACCTACCCTGGGTAAATAAAGGTTAAAATTAAAAATTAAAAAAAGAAACACTGCAAGAACAGGCTGAAGCAGCATGTCATTCAAGTAGATGCCGTCCATGGAAGAACAGTGTCCAGGGTAATTCCTTGTACTGTATGAACCAGGGAAACAGTGTGCTGGGGTACCCCAAGTTTGACTCTGGTTCGCTTGACAATTAAGTTTGGGTCACTTCGGTTCCAAGAACAGGCTGAAGCAGCATGTCATTCAAGTAGATGCCGTCCATGGAAGAACAGTGTCCATCAGGGTAATTCCTTGTACTGTATGAACCAGGGAAACAGTGTGTGCTGTGCTGTGCTGGGGTACCCTAAGTTTGACTCTGGTTCGCTTGACTTAAGTTTGGGTCACTTCGGTTCCTTGAGATGCCTCCCTCCCGGTCTGGCGCATAACGAAGCCACTTCTTGACAGTTTCGCTGTAGTCCTGGTCGGTCAGCTTGGGGTCAAACTGTCGAGCAGCAGCTGATAGACACAAAAATAAAAAAGGGAGGAAGAGAGGTGGGTGAGATGATGTACGATGATAAGAGCACCCCTCACTTCACACGAGTGCGATTTTTTTTAATCACTCTGTAGGTCTACAGTAACAAGCTACAGTCAGCATCCAGTTAGACTGGACAGGAAAGAGAATTAAGCAATCGCCTAGCCTGACACCATCTAGGCAATACAATGTGTATCCATGCACCTCTAAAGCTCAATTACGTTGTCCATTTCTTATAGGTTGCACTTTCATCACTTTATTCCAACATAACACTTTTTTTTTAAGTTTTTGCAACAGCATAATTATATTCTGAATCACCAGCATCACCAGCATCACCACCTCACTACCTAAACTTAACCTATGAAGTAGTTTGCAGGGGAGGAAGCTCACCAAACATGTAGGCTTGTAGTGTGGTGTGCTTGAATGGCTTCTTGCTTTCTGAACAACGCTTGTCTTTCTTTCCAGCCCAGTTGAACCCACTGGCCAGGGCGTTGGTCATAGCAGTTTTCAACATCAGTCTGATCAGGTTCTCTGAATTGGTGCCTCCTACCAAAGCCAGGCGAGAAATCTAAATCAGAGAGAAGAAAATGAAGGCCCTGCGTTAGAAACAGCATAACGTTTATTTTATGAACACAGAGCAACCAACTTGTTTATACACACACTTTATGCATGCACTGATATTCCAGCCCATGCCAGTCATTAGGTTTAACCACATTAACCCTCCTGTCCATATGTAAACGGTATATTTGAACAATTTCAAAACGTTTCATAAATAGCAGATATACAAGCTCTAACACGTTTTGAACTAGAAAGTGCTAAACACATTTTTCCCCTGAACAAGACCACACTGAAACGATCTACATTTGATAAATGAATGCAGTTCAATAAATTACCATCTTTTGACGGACTGATTGCTCCATCAGTAATGATTCTGCCTCATTGAAGTCTTGTTCACTGGCGATTGGCAGCTGGAAGGGGAGCATAGTGGTTGTGGTGGCCACCCCGTGTCCCCTGGTCCCACCAGATATGTTGCCCTCAGCCAACTCGGTCTTGATGAACTGCACATCTCTCGATAGATCCTTCACCACGACAAGTAATTCAGCCAGCATTGAATTATTCTTCTGGATGGTAAGGTCTTCAGAAGAAGAGTTAAAATCATTAAGTGAGAAATAAAAATAAGCACTGTGATAGACCCTACAAACACTGTGATAGACCCTACAAACACTGTGATAGACCCTCTAAACACTGTGATAGACCCTCTAAACACTGATAGACCCTCTAAACACTGTGATAGACTCTCTAAACACTGTGATAGATCTATCAGTGTTTAGAGGGTCTATCACAGTTTTTGTCTGGTCTATCACAGTGTTTGTCGGGTCTGTCAGTGTTTAGAGGGTCTGTCACAGTGTTTAGAGGATCTATCACAGTCTTTAGAGGGTCTATCAGTGTTTAGAGGGTCTATCACAGTGTTTAGAGGGTCTGTCACAGTGTTTAGACGGTCTGATACAGTGTTTAGAGGGTCTGTCACAGTATTTAGAGGGTCTATCAGTGTTTAGAGGGTGTGATAGACCCTCTAAACACTGTGATAGACCCTCTAAACACTGATAGACCCTCTAAACACTGTGATAGACCCTCTAAACACTGTGACAGACCATCTAAACACTGATAGACCCTCTAAAGACTGTGATAGACCCGACAAACACTGTGATAGACCCTCTAAACACTGTGATAGACCCTCTAAACACTGTGACAGACCCTCTAAACACTGATAGACCCTCTAAAGACTGTGATAGACCCGACAAACACTGTGATAGACCCTCTAAACACTGTGATAGACCCTCTAAACACTGATAGACCCTCTAAACACTGTAATAGACCCGACAAACACTGTGATAGATCTATCACAGTGTTTAGAGGGTCTATCACAGTGTTTGTCGGGTCTATCACAGTGTTTGTCGGGTCTATCACAGTGTTTAGAGGGTCTGTCACAGTGTTTAGAGGGTCTATCAGTGTTTAGAGGGTCTATCACAGTGTTTAGAGGGTCTGTCACAGTGTTTGTCGGGTCTGTCCAGTTTCTGGCAGAACTGCAGGATGGTCCGTCCTCTCTGACCCAGGGCATCTTGGATCTTTTGAAGGGCATCGGTGTCTGTCAGGAGGCCAAAGTGGGAGAAACAATTAGATCTGAAATGAGTTTCAAAACGGTTGCACTGTGGGGAAAATTTTAAAGTACAGTAGATTACAGTAGATTATTATCTGTTCTTATGCATGCCTGGTGATACTAAATCCAAATTGAACTCAGGCATTTGAAAGATAATATATATATAAATGTGCGAATTGGCTATAATAAGGTCATTTATAAGCATCATATTCTATAATAATATTTCAAATTGCATTGGTCCGGATGGGAAAATTCAGTACTGCATCTACAGAACCTTCGGTTTAATCATCTTCCCTTTATTAATTTCCTTCGATTTTTTTTTACACATGACCTCAAGAGGGGACTGAACGAGATCAGTGGCAGTTTTTAATGTTTGGTCATTATTAGCATGGTGTTATTCACTGTCAAAGATGCAAAGAAACATCATAATTCATATTCTCATTTGTTTCATCACAATTTAAGCAAGCCTAGTAATAGACACAATATTTCTGACAATGTGAATACATTCCCTGAGGTCCATAGATGTCCCTAGATACCAATAATATGCAAATGGACCTTTCGATTTTGATTACTATTATTGTGAAATAATAATTAAATGTGAAATATTGCTATGTTATTGTGAGATTACAAAATCTTATGTGATATTACAGAGGATTTTGATTACAGTATTTTATTGTGAAATAATAATTAAATTATGTGAAATCAAAGGATACTGTATGAATGTCACTGTAATATGACACTCATAGCAGAATTAGTTATCAATAACCTACCTGTATAAATGTTAAAAGTTGTTGCAAATAATTTTTTTCCCTCATAAATATACCACTATATACATAAATTTCTTATATTAGTTTTAAAATGACCATTTAACAGTTTAACAGTGCTCTGAAAATGCTCTGAGAACATGCGGTCATCACTGTTTTAAGCACAAACACATTAGGGAGGGAGGGAGAGAGACAGGCCCGGCCTGTATGCCTGCACCCTGGTTTACCATGACTTTTTAGCAAGCAAGGTAGCAGCAATGCTAAGCTAACTGATTGTGCCAGTGTATCCTGTTAAAGAATACATCATAAGCCACATTTTGAAACGTTACTGACGTTAGCCTACATAAAATGTATAACAGTATTAGGGATGCACGATATTGATTTTTTGACACCGATACCGATAAATTTATGCTCCTCAAGCCGATACCGATAACCGATATTTATTGTATTATAATATTTTTTTAACTGTATATATATATATATATATATATATATATATATATTTTTTTTTTTTTTTAGTATTTATAAGCTCCGACGTCATCGGTACTGCTATCGGTACTCGAGAAATTATGGAGGTTTTTTTTGAGGAATTTAAACGTCGCAAACTAATCTTGTTGGCCGTTGTCTATTATCTCTCCTGCCTCTGTCTCTGCCTGCTGCGAGCAGGCTCCCTCCCACACACACACACACTCACTCACACACACACACACACACACACACTCACTCACACGGGTGCTGCGCTGCCGACTCAGTACAGACAGCTCTGCTCTCATAATGGCGGAGAGAACGAAATGTTCAAAAGTCTGGGTCTATTTTACTAAAGTCGAGTGCAACAAGACATTTGCCAGTAATGTATAAGCGCTGGTACTTGTCAATATGGCTGGCGGGGAGATAACGTTAGCTCCGAGTAGAGTAATGGCTGACAATCCGGAAGTAAATAAACGAACGAGAGCTTCTGATTGGTGGTAAGAAGAAGAGGTGGGTGCAAGCCGTGGGACGTAATTGGCAGATCGACTGTCTGTCTCCGAATGTAACGTGACTACGTCACAGCCAAGAAAGGGAGCACTCGATTTGTGAAAAACTCCCTGTTCCTAAACCACACGCTATCAGTTTTACCACAGTACTGGCAAAACGGGAGGAGGCTATAATAAAAACAAGCGCCCTTCATCCAAATCCACCCACACCGGATTTCTTTTAACCAAAAAATGTATTATATGTTATCGGAGCTATCAATAACGTTATCGAGTTTATCGGGATGACGTCATAATTGCTGATATCGGCCTTATCGTGCATCCCTAAACAGTATATGCAACAGGTGGAAACATTCATCATAGCTAACTGCTAACGCTACTAGCTAAATTAGCTTCAGCTAGCAGGCATGAATAACGGTTAATATAATATTCTCTACCATGTAAAAACGAACACGGCACTACTCCGCTGGCGTTTGCAATCGAAAGCATACATACAACATACAACATACAACATAATCGACATTATTGCCATGCAGTACTCACCAGTCTTAACGATGCAGAGAGACATGAGGTAGCAGCCAGGAAGCTGCCGCACAGGTGCATTCTGGGAGGCGGCGCAGCACAAGTGCAGTGCAGTCTGGGTGATGAGACACAATGACGACAGCATACGTTGAGCAGCATCCGTTGATTCAACATTTATTAGATATTGGCATTTCAATCATTAAAATGCAACCACAAAACAATATTGATTCAATGATATGTTTTCAACATTAGTCAATTGCTTTAGCGGTTAATGGGTGATTCAACATCAATCGTCGACCTTAACCAAAAATCAAGCATTTTGACCATAAATCAACATTGAATTAACACCTTTTGCTATCTGGGGTGTGTGTGTGTTAGAGAGAGAGCATGTATGAGAGATCCAAAAGGACAAAGATCAACACTTAAATCCAAAGAGAGAGAGAGAGAGAGACACATTGGAAAGAAATTGAAATGCTATTTGGCCCTAAACAGAGAGTACACAGTGGCAGAATACCTGAGCACTGTGACTGAAGATCCTTGACTATGTACAGACTCAGCGACCACAGCCTAGCCATCGAGAAAGGCCGCCATAGGCAGACTGTGTGTGTTAGAAAGAGAGAGAGAGAGAGAGAGAGAGCATGTGTGTTTGTCATGTGTGTGTGTGTGTGTTAGAGAGAGAGCATGTATGAGAGATCCAAAAGGACAAAGATCAACACTTAAATCCAAAGAGAGAGAGAGAGAGAGACACATTGGAAAGAAATTGAAATGCTATTTGGCCCTAAACAGAGAGTACACAGTGGCAGAATACCTGAGCACTGTGACTGAAGATCCTTGACTATGTACAGACTCAGCGAGCACAGCCTAGCCATCGAGAAAGGCCGCCATAGGCAGACTGTGTGTGTTAGAAAGAGAGAGAGAGAGCATGTGTGTGTGTGTTAGAGAGAGAGCATGTATGAGAGATCCAAAAGGACAAAGATCAACACTTAAATCCAAAGAGAAGAGGGTCTATACCAGAGAAACCAAAGCAGCAAGGAGCCAATGGCCGACATCAGCTAAATAGGCTAGCCAGGTACTGTGACACCAGGCCACACACAGCTTTGGCCAACGGCCAACGCTACCCAAGCTACACAAACGACCAAGACATTCACACACAGCACATGTCGTATCTCCAAATGTTGTGAAGTAGCATATGTTTTGCCTGGAAAAAAACATCGTTATTAACAAAACATTCGGGAGGGGAAGGAAGGAAGAGTGGGGTAATGTCATGACATTTTCATTAATCTTACCTGCACCAAGGAACGCAGGGCGAAAGGCCGCAACACAGGTCTCCACGTTGACGAAAGGCCTCTCGCTGTCGGGACAAAAATAAGCTATGGCCAGAGCCTTGTCATGGTGCAGGCCCGACTACATCTTCTGTCAAAGATGATGTCGTAGTCAGAGTGCCAGAACCCCCTGCTATTCTCACGGCTAATGTCAATGGTCGTAGCACAAGCTAACAGCTAACTCAAGGCTAACTGATAGCATCAAACGAACGTTCCCAAACGAACGTCGAAGCTAAACAGCTAACTGGCTAACAGTTAGCTCAACCAGGCTATCGCTAACCATTAGCTAACGCAGAAGCAAGCTATGCGCCAGGCACACACCATTAGCTACTAGTAGTACTACAACAGCTAGTCGGCCAGTTTAGCTCCAGAGAGAGAGAGAGAGAGAGAGAGAGAGAGAGAGCGATGTCCACGGCGGGAATAGAATAGAGTTAATAGAATAGGTTAAAAACTCACCAAACGTCCAAGAGGATGGAGACAACCGCGTGGAGTTGACGAAGTTCATCTGCCAAACGACCATCCTCTTCATCTTGGCTGCATGTCTCTAGGTTAGCTAACGCTAGATAGCCTTTAGCTAAGCTAGCTACTAGCCGACATCATCATGGCTATATCCCGACTGCATCATGACAAGGCTCCGGCCATTTGTCCCGCCTTTCGTCAACGTTCCTTGGTGACCGACCGACTGATAATGACCGACCTCTTCGAGTTGGCTGGCATAACTAAGCATAATAGTCAAAAGCTGCACGCGCGAAATAGTCAAACGCAGCTGACTCACGTCGGCGTACTACACAAGTAAGTAACCACTCCGCTCCCTTCGTTGAAACCAATAGTATGTCTGCTGCAGAGCACCAGAGCTCCCTTCGTTGAAACCAATAGTATGTCACTGCAGACCCAGGAACAAGTCAGACACATTCTACAAATGTGTCTAATGTGAAATATATAAGCATATAAGCAAAACTAGATTTTAGGTCTGTGATGAAAAAGGGCCTCGCGGGAAGGGGGGCCTCGCAAAAAAAAATAAAAAATAAAAAATAAAAAAAATAATAAATAAAAAATATTTTTTTATTTTTTTTATTTTGCGAGGCCCCCCTTCCCGCGAGGCCCTGTGCGACCGCACTGCTCGCACACCCCCTGAGGCGGCCCTGAGTACCTACCTTCTCGACTACCTCAGTCAAATCGAGTTGATGATAACATGCAGTGGCTTTAGCTGACGCTGTCATAGCCATCATGATCTGTGATGCCGACTGGACAACGCTAGCCCCGCCTGCCAACGGTATATAGATAGCGAACGTGTAACGTTCAGGGTTCTGTCTTAGGACCCCAACTGTCATTCTGGAGTTTTCCCCTGGTGGTTGGTATCTGCACTCTCTGTTGGTCACGCCCCATTCCTGATGTGTTCAAGTTCAAGTTTCAAGTTCAAGTTTCTTTATTATTTGACATGCAAAAATACAGAATACCTTCACATGGAATGCTTTTTTCTGTTATGTGTGCGTGTAGTCTTTTTACAACGTATCCGCGTTTCCGGGTTCCTGTTTTGCGCTCTGATTGGCCACTGACCTACGCTAGTACGCCCCCTTCGATATGAGCGTAGCAGGAGGACGGACGCTAAAATCGAACAGCTGTTACCTAACAATGCCGTGTCCATAAGTTCCCTGACAGAATACTTGTGAGGACAAAGGTATACAAAGAGGAGAGAACCATTTTGACACAACAATAGTAGTAGTTATAACGTGTTTGAGCTTGTAACGTTGTACATATTGTGTATACAACGTGAGTAGCTAATGTAGCTTAGCTTAGCTTGATAGGTTCGAAACCTAACAATGCCCGATCTAAAATGGTTCTCTCCTCTTTGTATACCTTTGTCCTCACAAGTATTCTGCCAGGGAACTTATGGACACGACAATAGTAATAAGTAATAACATTCTGCAATGTTAAATAACGTTTATCCATTCAACTAGCGGTACTAGGTAGCTAGCCTAGCCGCAATGCTATGGTCGATCCCATTGCCGTTAGCATGTAAGCTAACAACAGTGTCTTATAACTACTACTATTGTCGTGTCCATAAGTACTCGCAGAAACAGCTGTTAGATTTCAGCGTCCGTCCTCCTGCTATGCTCCGCTCACAGCGAGGGGGGCGTACTAGCGTAGGTCAGCGGCCAATCAGAGCGCAAAACGGGAACCCGGAAACGCGGATGCGTTGTAAAAAGGCTACACGCGTTATGCGTCCTATGATCCTTGGATCATACACATACAGCTCATTACAGTAATATTCCACAATTATTACAGTTTAGATAGTAATAATGGTACAGAGCATAAAAACACCTACATGCGCTTTGATGACGCATGTAGGGCTAGCCTTGAGACAGACATATGCGTATTCACCACCGCGAACAGACTGGCAGCTGGCCTAGGTGCTGGGAGGAGGGGGGGTGGGTTGTTACAGGGCTGAAGGGGGGGGTGGGAGTGATCCCTCACACGAGGCAGCCGGCAGTGCAGCGCCAGGGGATGGGACTGGGGGGGGGGGGGGGGGGGGGGGTGTAAAGGTGGGGGACGGGGGGTGCACGAGGGGGGAGGTGAGGTGCTGGGTAAAGGAACGCCATGTCTCCTGTTCTTATCTTGACTCTCCGACGTGACCTTGTGCATTCCACATGCTCCAGCAGACTTGAGAGTGGGGGGGGGGGTGTATCAGGGCAGACGATGCTTCCTGAATGCTCCAATTTGATTTAAATTCGATTTGTCACGCTTTTAATTTCCTGCGTGACCCCCAGCATGACTTGAGTTCTCGATTGTTTGTCAGATTGATGGACAGCGAGTCTTTTTACAAGTTCCATGTGGGAGACTTCCAGTCTGGCCACAGCTATCTCCAGACGGTTATCGTCTTTTTTCCCGATTATTATTTTTTTTTTTTTCACTTTTTTGTTTATTATATAGAAATCGAAGTATATGTCTGCATATATACATTATTGTATTGTCATTGTCCACATAGAACAGATAACAACATTAAACAGAAGAAAAGAAAAGAAATAAAAATTAAATAAAACAGAGTTCAAAAGTAAATAATAAGACAAACAAACACTGACTTGGTCGCTCGACAGTCGTCTCAAAAGTATATACATAGTATATCAAATATATAGCACATGTTCAGGTACCCAAATATGCTTCTCCAATGTATATACGGTATATCAAATAACTCACGTTGGATTAACGTTCACACAGATGAATACCAGCAAGCAGCATAAAAATTGCTATTCTGGAATAGTATGGAACTGTATATCATCCACAAGTACAAGGAATGAACCCCACGTTTTCTTGAACATAGAAGAAGAACCTCTCAGAGTACATCTTATCTTTTCAAGTTTGATAAAGTATAGTACTGTATGTCTCTAATCCAGTGAAGGTGAGTAGGGGGAGCAGCGGATTTCCATTTAAACAGAATCAGCCGCCTGGCCAGTAGAGTGGTAAATGCCACAACGTGTGCTTTGTGCTTTGAAAGTGATAACATAGGTGGAGAGTATCCAAAAAGCGCTGTCAATACATTTGGTTCAAGATTTGTCTCAATACTTCCCGAGATGGTTTAAAAAATATTTGTCCAATACCTGTGCAAGGAGGGGCATGTCCAAAACATGTGAGTATATGTGGCTGGGGCCGAATGACATCTATCACATATAGGATCGATATCTTCATACATTTTGGCTAATCTGACTTTTGTCAGTTGTACTCGATGAACAATTTTGCATTGTATCAGCCCGTGTCTTGCACAAATAGAAGAAGAATGAACAAGACGTAGAATGTCAACCCAAATGTCATCCGAGATCTCCTCCTCTAAATCCTCCTCCCATTTACTTTTAATATTGTGTATTGTGGTGGGACATAAGGAGAGAATGAGATTATACATAGTCGATATCATGCCCTTGATGGAAGACATTGGGGTTAAAAAGGAGTGTTACCTCTGGAAGGTTGGGAAATATAGGGTTAATGCTACAGCTACAGTATAGCTACGAATCTGTAGATACCGAAAGAAATGTCGGCTATAGATTGAATATTTCTCTGATAATTGCTGAAAGGAGGCAAAACATTATCTATATACAGGTCACCTAGTGTGTTAATACCGAGTGAGGCCCATAAGGAGAATGCTCCATCCATCAGTGAGGGGTGAAATAAAGGGTTAGCAGCTATCGGGGGCCAAGTGGGATAAAGTTTTTAACCCAAAGTGGCGTCTGAATTGATTCCAAATTCTGAATGTAGTTTTAACGATAATATTTTTGAAATAGGGGGCCAATGGAGAACTAATGGGGGCATGTATAAGACCGGTTAGTGAAGCAGGTTTGACAGATGAGGCTTCGATGTCAACCCACATAGGGCACACCAGAGGTTTGTCTGACTGTAGCCATTGCTGTATGATTCTGAGATTGGCTGCCCAATAGTAGGCTCTGAAGTTAGGTAGAGCCATGCCACCCAGAGATCTACGCCTTTGTAATAGAGCTTTACTAATTCTGGGAACTTTGTTATTCCAAATGAATTTGGACACTAGGCTGTCAATGTTTTGAAAGAATGAGTGGGGAAGAAAGATAGGCAGGCACTGGACAAGATAAGAAAACCTTGGGAGAGAATTCATCTTAACGCAATTGATACGTGCAGCAAGAGAGAGAGGTAATAATGACCAACGTTCAAAATCTTCCTGAAATCGAGTCAGTAGAGAGCCAACATTTAATTTGAATAGGTCCCCAAATGTATCCTTAATTTGGATACCGAGATATTTGAAGCCATGGGGGGACATTTTCAATGGGAAGTTATGCAGTGGATAACATTGAGCTTCTGCATTCAATGGAAGAAGTTCACTTTTGTCTAAATTTAGTTTATACCCTGAAATATGGCCAAATCGGGTGAATATGTCAAGTGCAGCTGGAATAGACGTGGAGATGTCAGACACGTATAGAAGCAGGTCATCTGCATATAGGGAGGTCCTCTGTTCAACACCCCCTCTGATTATACCTTTTATACGAAGGTCTGATCGAAGTGCGATGGCCAACGGTTCAATGGCAACATCGAACAGGAGTGGACTCAAATTGCAACCCTGTCTCGTGGAGCGGTGTAGATGGAACTGTGCTGAGCGTGTGTTGTTAGTCCTTACTGAGGCAGTGGGAGAGGTGTAAAGTAATTTCACCCAGGCTACAAAGTTATCCCCCAGTCCAAACTTTTTCAATGTATCGAAAAGATATCCCCACTCCACATGGTCAAAAGCTTTGGCCGCATCCAGTGAGATGACAGCCTCCGGGCTAGTTGTGGAGGAAGGGCTATATATAACATTAAAGAGACGCCTAATGTTGGAAAATGAATATCTGTTCTGGATAAAACCTGTTTGGTCTGGAGATATGATAGTGGGAAGGATAGGTTCTAAGCGCATAGCTAAGAGCTTTGATAGAAGCTTTAAATCTACCGTCAACTGACTGACAGGACGATAACTTCCACAGGATCGGGGGTCTTTATCTTTTTTTAGCAACAGAGAAATCGAGGCTTGAGTAAGGGATGGGGGTACTTTAAGTGACCTAAATGAATCTGCATACATGTCAATTAAAATGGGTGCCAGTTTATCAAAGAATTTCCTGTAGAACTCTATAGGGTAACCATCTAGCCCCGGACACTTCCCTGTTTGCATAGAGTAGGCGGCCTCTCTGAGCTCATCTATCGTGACAGGTCCCTCCAGCCCTGTGGCAGCCTCCGGGTTTATCTGTGGTATATCCAATTAATTAAAGAAATTATCATAGGCAGAAGGGTCAGAGGTTTGTTCAGATGTATATAAGGAGGAATAAAAGTTTTTAAATTCTTCATTAATTAGCTTGGGATCCGTAGTTAAACCATTGGTTGTCTGGATTTGAGGGATCTGATGTGAGGCAGAGGCCTGTCGTAACTTATGGGCCAATAATTTATTAGACTTGTCTCCATGCTCATAGTAAGTCTGTCTGGATTTAATCATTAGATCCTCCATGTAAGCAGAGGAGAGGACATCAAATTTAGCTTGGAGGGAGAGACGTTCTTTATAGACATCCGGGGATGGTTGAGTAGCATGTATGCTATCTAATTGACTAATCTGCTTAGTCAAGTCACTCATCTGTCTTTTTCTAACCTTCCTTTCATAGGCGCTATATGAGATTATCTCACCCCTCAGATATGCCTTCAATGTCTCCCACAGTAAAGATGCTGAAATCTCAGGGGTCTTATTGGTTGATATGAAATTAACAAAATTCTCATTTGACAATAAACAGCAATTTAGGCGCCAGTGAGGTGGCGAGTTGTTATATTTCTGGAAGCACAACTCCAGAAGCACTGGAGCATGATCCGACAATACGATCGCTTCATAAGAGCAGGAGTGTAGTGATGGGATGAGTCGATTATCAATCAGAAAAAAGTCAATACGAGAATAAGTTTGATGAACATGTGAAAAGAAAGAATATTGTCTTCCTTGTGGGTTTAAAAATCGCCAGGGGTCAGAGACCTTGAATTCATTCATAAAAGCATGAATGGTTTTGGCAGATCTTGAAGGTACACTATTCCTGGGTGATGAGCGATCTAATCTAGGATTAATCCAGACATTGTGGTCCCCACCCTGAATCAGATAATGTGTTGACATATCAGGTATCCTGGCAAACAGTGTTTGAAAAAAGTTCTCATTGTCCCAATTGGGGCTGTATACATTAGCCAGAATTACTGGTACATCATACAGCCGTCCTATAACTATCACATATCTCCCGCCAGGATCTGAGATAATATCGGAGTAAACAAAGTTGACAGATTTATGGATTAGAATGGCTACCCCTCTGGATTTCCCTTGAAACGACGAATGATAAACTTGACCCACCCATCTCCTCTTTAATTTGATCCGTTCCCTTTAAGTGGGTCTCTTGAAGGAAAGCAATGTTAGCGCCAAGGTGTTGAAGATGATGTATTACCTTACTACATTTGATCGGTTGATTTAGGCCTCTGCAATTCCAGCTGCAAAACCTAAGTACACCTCCCGACCGCTGTGCTGATCTAGGTTGGGTCATAATACCGGCAAGATAATGAATAGATGTGCTGGGTACACCACAAATGAGGAACACTGAAAACAATAAAATAAAACTGCAATAGGGTGACCAAGCCAAGTACACAAAAATAAAAAAGAACTGATACAGACAACATTACTCCCCCTCCCTCCTCCCCCCTCTCCCTTCCCTCCTCCCCCCTCCCCCCTCACGCAGAAGCATCTCCCGCTGAGATACGCGTGTGGTGTGGTGCCCGGAGCTCTTGCCCTCATTTATTTTAACCTCTCCTCCCCCCATGTCCATCATGAAAAATAGTTCTTCGATTTCATCCATGTCAAATTGTGTAGAGTTGAAAGAAACAGTCATTGCGAGTGACAGTATTATAGTCTACTAGGGGTTGGGTAAACCCCTTTCACTTGGTATGGTCCGTGTGATGTCACTCGTTGTTGCAGGAAGTATGATCGCAAATGATGTTGTTCTCTTGAAGGACGTGCAGTCGATTTGGATATGCAAACCCTCGGAAGATACTCTTCTGGATGAGCACTTTGATCACCTTGTTGAACTCTGCGCTTAATCCGCACCTCCCTTGGCAGATCCTGACGAATGGTGAGTTTGATTCCCTCTTCTTGCATTGGTGTCCTCTTTGCCGTTTGTAGTATCAGTTTCGTATCTCTGACCCATAGGAGACGGGTCTTGGTGGTTTTCCTGGCTCAGGTGGGGTTCGGCCGGAGCGCATGGCTAGTTCTAGGTCGATTTGTTTGTCGGGGATCTTAAGCCAATGTGGTAACTTCTGTTCAATATAGTCAATGAGTTCTTGTCCATGTTCGGATTTTTCTGGGAGACCCAGTAGAACCAAGCTCTTCATCCTTTCTTTGTTTTCTAGTATGTCCAATTTTATTTCTAACGCTTGTATCTTCTTATTTGCACTGTCTGCTGACTTCTTGTTGGTTGTCAGAGTGTCTTTAGCTGTTGAGACCCGGTTCATCCAGGCGTAGCTTCTGTGTCTACAGTGCTTGGTTGGTTTTATTTAGCGTGACTTTGATTGCCGATACTTCGGTGGTCATATCTCCCAAGCGTGTGTCGATGCCATCCAGTCGTTCTACTACCACAGTATGTTGGTATTTTAATTCTGACATAATTGCCTGTAATGTAGGTTCAGGTTCATCCTTTTCGGTTTCTTGTGTTTGGTCCTCGCCGAATTGTTTGCCTATGCGTGTCCTTCGACCAGTGCCACCACGACCACCACGATCTAATGACATCTTGTTGTCTGTACTTTTTACTCCAAGTTGGAATAAAAGAATAGTTAAATTATTCACTGAGTGGACGTAAGAAATGAAATTAATGTCGAGGAAATGCGGAGCTCTCAGCTCAGGCAGCCATCTTGTTCAGCACACCTTTCCCGATTATTCTTGTACAGATCCAGATCCAGATAGCGATCGCTCCCATACCGATCAACATGAATGTGAGGATGTACAAATCCTCAACATCTTCAATCTCAAGGGAATAGAGGCAGATTGACCCCCATTTTCCCCAAGAGTCTATGGCAAATCCCGATTGAAAAGTCCCGACTGGACACAGCGGATCAGCTGTGCTCTGCTTCCTTGAAGAAAAAATACGATCAACCGCTGCAAATGACCAGCTTACTAGTTGAAGTTGTAGCGGCGCGGGGAGCGGAGCGGGCGGTTTTGACGTGAGCGAGGAGTGGGTTTTAAAATGGGTCGGCGTGACGTCCGGAGCGAGAGTTCTCCTCCGCTCCAATCCACTCCAGGCCGCTCACAGTGGTTTAACACTGATGTAATATACATGTAGTACAATGCCAAAGCAACAGATGGCGATGTACAAACATGAAGGCCATTTTCAACCAATGAGAAGGGTGAACCTGTGATATCCTGTTCAGGCTTTGTCACTCACATCCTGTTAGAATTTTTTTATTTTTTTTGACGCCATTGTTGTTGTCGTTAGCTTACATGCTAACGTTAATGGCAGCGACCATAGCAGTGTGGCTAGGCTAGCTATCATCGCTTAATAGAGCTAGTGAATGGATAAACAACGTTATTTAACATTGCAGAATGGGTACAATTACAATGCGGCTCAATACAAACAATTGTTATGGGGCCCAGGGGGTGTAGACTGTTGTAGTTTGAGCAAATTTACACCATGCTTAAAAAAAAATCTGCCGAGCGATGTGGCGCGGGGAGCGGGGAGCGCTCGATTCAAGGTGAGCGGTGAGCGAGCGGAGAGCGACTTGGGGGCGGGGTCAACATGAGCGATTAGCGGAGTGGACCAAGCTTTAAAGAGCGAAGAGCGGATTTCTCGCCCGCGCCGATCCGCTCACGTGGCCTGGTCAAGGGAGTCAAGTCCGTTGAAGAAGGTAGAATCCACACGTCAAGACCGACAGAGAGGCAGTGAGAGCCGGCGATAGTAACGACCTTGAAGGTCTGGGGAGAGGAAAGAAATATGCGACTTGTCTCTGCAAGAGGTGGGAAAGATGATTGTCACTCCCTGTTCTGTCACCACTGGTCGCTGTCACTTTGCTGTCAATTACCCTGTCACTAATTGACCCATTGGAATGTTGGTGTTGACTATATATTCACTTGTTGTCCTCTCTATCCCTGTCGAGGCTTCAGACCGTGTTTCATGTGGAAGGAGCTGGAGATACTGCTGACCTTCTCGCTCTTGATTATTCTCATGTATCTACCTTGCTCTCAAGTTGACGCCCGGCGTCTTTCTCTGGATTCCCTGTGCTCTGTGTTCTTACATTAAAAGGCACCACTAAGAAAGAGCAATCATTCTCCGACTCGTATTATTTCCTCCTCTACTGGACTTACAATTGCTTACCTGCACTGCAACCGTAACAGAAGCCTCAACCATCATGAGCTCCATGGAGGAAATAAGAAACTAAATGATCGCCCAGCGGGAACAGCTGAGAGCTGTATGCGACTGTCAGTCGGCAGTCAACATGGAACTGGGTCGGCTAGGAGACCTGACCCTATCCTCCCAGGAGACAGCGAATTCGGCCTTAGTGGCAGTCAACAACACCCGGTCCACCCTTGCCGAGAGGGGAGTTGCAGCTGGAACGCTGCAAGCCAGCGGGGAAGGAGAGCTGGGACCTCCAGACAGGAGAGAGGAGATCTGCAAACCGAGACTACCACCTCCGGACCAGTATGGAGGATCTCCAGAAGGTTGTCGTGAGTTTGTCACTCAGTGTTCTCTCATCTTTCAGCTACAACCCCGCACTTTTCCCACACATGTGTCTCGAGTAGCTTATATAATCACCTTGCTTACTGGCCGGGCTCTTTCCTGGGCCACCGCCGAATGGGAGAATGCATCGCAAATCTGTAACAGTGTGGATACCTTCACCCGGGATATGCGGCATGTATTTGACACCTCCCGGGTGATTTCCATTTATGAGGCCGGCAGTCGACTCATGTCCTGCCGGCAGGGCATTCGCACTGTTGCAGATTATGCTATTGATTTTCGCATTGTGGCTCGGGAGGCGGCCTGGCCGGAGATTCCTTGCTGCGTACTGTTTGCACAGGGGCTCTCAGTGCGCATGCGGGATGAGCTGTCCACCCGTGAGCTACCCGAGCGCTTGGACTTCCTCATCAACCTGGCAATAAAAGTTGATAATAGGCATCGGGAGAGGGAACGCGAGAGGGGATCCTCATCTCAAGGTCTCTTCCGACCCTCTTCCGGTATCGAACACCCCCCACCTTGGCACAAAAGAGAGAGCCTGAGTGGGGGGGCTCCAGTAGCTCACCGCATATCTCGGCGCTATTTCTGCGTCGGGGAAAACCGTGCTGCGTCATGGATCTGGTGGACTCGAGTTTGATTCCCGGACCCGCCGTCATTTGCCAGAATGTCTTCCCCTGATCTATATCCCGTTTCACCCTGTATCTGTCGGTCATGCTTGACCAGAAAAGCGATAAACGCTAAAAAAATAAAGTTTAAAAAAAGAAAAGAGAGAGCCTGAGTGACGAACCGATGCAACTGGGTGCCCTCAGCCTCTCCGAGGGGGTGATCTCTCAGAGATGTTTAAAGGACGGGAAAGTGCATCCTTGCGCTTTTTTTCCGCGCCGGCTGTCTCTGGCCGAGCGCAACTACGACGTGGGTAATCGGGAGTTGTTGGCAATTAAGTTGGCACTGGAGGAATAGAGACATTGGTTAGAGGGGGCGGCACATCCTTTCATTGTTTGGACTGATCATAAGAACTTGGCTTACATCCAAGGGGCTAAACGCCTTAACGCTACCCAGGCCAGGTGGGCGTTATTCTTCACTCGATTTCGATTTTCCATCTCCTACCGGCCTGGTTCCAAGAAAGTCAAACCTGACGCTCTCTTGTCAGTTTGATACTCCGGACTGGGAGGAGAAGCCCCATCCTATTATTCCACAGGCCCTGATTTTGGCACCCGTGTCATGGGGGATAGATAGGGTGGTAAGATTGGCTCTGGCATGGGAGCCTGATCCCGGTGGGGGTCCTCCGGGGCGGATGTATGTGCCCAAGGCTGCACGCTCACGACTGCTGCAGTGGGCACATACCTCTTCACTCACCGGCCACCCTGGGGCCACCAGGACCCTGGAGTTTATCCGTAGGAGGTTCTGGTGGCCTAGAGAGGTGGGGGATACTCGTTCTTTTGTGACGGCCTGTCCGGTGTGCGCGTGGAGTAAGACCTCTCGCCGTGTACCAGCGGGTCTCCTCAGACCGCTTCCTATTCCTAAACGGCCCTGGTCGCACATATCCCTGGATTTTATTTCTGGCCTTCCCCTGTCAGATGGGTTCACTGCCATCTTGGTGGCAGTGGATCGCTTTTCTAAGGCGGCCCACTTCATTCCCCTCCCCAAACTTCCCTCTGCTCGAGAGACTGCTGACCTGGTGGTGCAGCACGTCTTTCGGGTCCACGGGTTGCCAGTGGATATTGTGTCTGACCAGGGTCCTCAGTTCGCCTCCAGGTTCTGGAAGGCATTTGCCTCCAGCCTCGGTGCCTCTGTCAGCCTGTCATCTGGGTTTCACCCGCAGTCGAACGGGCAGACGGAGCGCATCAACCAGGATCTGGAGGGCGTCCTGAGGTGTTACGTTGCCGGGTGTCCGGCAACTTGGAGTAGGAGGTTGGCCTGGGTGGAGTACGTGCATAATACCCTCCTCTCCTCTTCTACTGGTATGTCTCAATATGGTTTTCAACCTCCTCTGTTTCCCGAACAGGAGCAGGAGGCTGAGGTGCCATCGGCCCAGGCACATGTGGCTCGCTGTCGCAGGACGTGGAACAGGGTGCGGACGGTGCTGCAGAAGGCCTCGGTTAAGGCTCAGCGGCACGCTAACCGCAAGCGTCGTCCGGCTCCGATTTTCCGTCCTGGACAGCGGGTTTTGGCTTTCCACCCGTGATCTCGCTCTCCGGGTGGAATCCAGGAAGCTGGCCCCTCGCTTCATAGGCCCCTTTAAAGTGGTTCATCGGGTGAATCCTATGGCTTACAAGCTACGCCTTCCGGCTCTATGAGTGTTCATCCGACGTTTCATGTGTCTCTGTTGAAGCCATTCCTCTCATCGCCCTTGTCCCTGCGACTTCCTGCTGTTCCTTCGCTTCGCATTATTGATGGTCAACCTGTCTATACGGTGCGGAGGATCCTGGGTTGTAGGCGGAGGGGTAGGGGGTTTCAGTTCTTGGTGGATTGGGAGGGGTACGGGGTAGAAGAGGGTTCTTGGGTGCCTCAAAGGGATATTTTAGGATCCAGCCTGATCGATGATTTCCGGCGGCTGCATCCCGCGGCCCCTAGGTGAACGTCAGGTGCCGTTCGTCGGGGGGGGATACTGTAACGTTCGGGGTTCTGTCTTAGGAACCCAACTGTCATTCTGGAGTTTTCCCCTGGTATCTGCACTCTCTGTTGGTCACGCCCCATTCCTGATGTGTCGCTCCCTGTTCTGTCACCACTGGTCGCTGTCACTTTTCTGTCAATTACCCTGTCACTAATTGACGCATTGGAATGTTGGTGTTTGACTATATATTCACTTGTTGTCCTCTCTATCCCTGTCGAGGCTTCAGACCGTGTTTTGTGTGGAAGGAGCTGGAGATACTGCTGACCTTCTCGCTCTTGATTATTCTCATGTATCTACCTTGCTCTCAAGTTGACGCCCGGCGTCTTTCTCTGGATTCCATGTGCTCTGTGTTCTTACATTAAAAGGCACCACTAAGAAAGAGCAATCATTCTCCGACTCGTATTATTTCCTCCTCTACTGGACTCACAATTGCTTACCTGCACTGCAACCGTAACAGAACGTTAACGTTTGCAAAACAAAGCCGGCGTCGTCCAGCCGACACCACAGATCTAGATGTGATGACGTTAGCTAACGCTAAAGCTAACGCCAGCGAGAGGGAAACGTTAATGTAGTCAGTGTAGCGGGAGGCAGCACTTAATTTGCATTGGCAAGAGTTAACTCATTCTATATCGCGGCACGGAAAATAAAATAAAAATCTTTTTTTTGCGACCTTATATTGGAAGCCAGCCTGTATTTGTCTCCATGTATCAAACCCCCGGCTTATATAAGAGGCCTGTCCTTTATTCGAGTACCCTCCACTATTAGAGGATTTACGGTACTCATTAATAGTAGGAGCTGATTTTAATGCAGTTTGGGATCCATTGATAGTCACGCTGAAACCCCTGATCAGAAGCAAGGTACCACGGCCCTACAAGCCTGGTCTAAGGACATAGGGGTAATCGATATGTGGCGATCGCTCAACCCATCCGCGAGAGATTATTCCTTCTTCTCATCGAGACATAAGACTTTTTCCAGGGTTGATTATGTCTTTTCCTCCCCACGGCTCTTTGACAGCTGTGACGTACATGGGTACGTGGGTTGGTCATTACCATTATTACTGTATTTATGACACCATCTGAACATCAGGTTAGTATATGTAAATATGTTATGTTTTGGATGTGTGTGTGTGTTTGTATGATAGCTAATGTTGACTCTTTTTCTCTATCAGGTGCCGCCCGTCCCTACACTGAAGAGTGCTGATTGTCTAATGGGTAACAGCTGATTGCAATCACCTCAAGAGGGACGGGTGGACAGATATACCAGACAGCACACACTCGTCCGCGCGCCTCTCTGTGTCAGTTACCAGTGACCAGGCTGTTGGAGGTTGCCATTGTTTACCTCTGTTGTGTGGAATTATTATAACACTGCCCTTGATTTACCACTGTTTGTGTGGAATAATTGTTATAATACTGCCCTTTGTTTCCACTGTTGTGTGGGACTGGTCTATCGTGTGATCTTGCTGTTCACACCACTTACCTGGTAGGCATTATATTTGTGTTGGTGTAGCTACCAGGTGAGTACATATATATATATATATATATTGTGGCCTTCCGCCTTTTTGCCACTTGTGTGGAATTAATATATATATATATCTATGTATTGGGCCTTCTGCCTTTTTGCCACTGTTTGTGTGGAACTATATTGTGCTGGGCACATTGTGTACATTTGCTGGGGGATTCCCAGACTTGTCCTGTGACACTAGGTCACTAGGGCTTGTGTTGGCTCTATTATTATATTACTTGTTTGTTCTCCCCTTACCTTTCTCCCTGTTTGTTAATTGTTTGTGGGTTGTTTGTTCCCTTTGTTAAATACTCATATTACAGGTGGAGGTTTGAATTCCTGCCCCAGATAATAAATATAATTTACCTTTTGAAAGCGCGTTTGTGTTGTTTTACTATCTGCCGGGACCTTGCTTTAAAAGCATCTACTGAGGGGGTTGTTTTGTTCATGTGCAGCTTGCCTCAAGTTTCTATTATATGTGGTCATTAGACCTTAGTACATGACATGGGGGCTCAATGCCGGTCTTCTGTGTACTTGTGACATGGGGGCTCTATGCTGGTCTTTTGTGTCCTTGTGACATGGGAGCTTGCTGGTTGCACAATTGTATAGTTCCTTGTTGGTACATGACATGGGCATGTGACATGTGGACTTGTCGATTGGAGCATGTCAGGTAGTTTGCGTCTTTTCATTTGGTAAGTTGTATTATTATATATCCATATTTCCGTGCTGCACACTTGACTGTTGTAAACCATTGTTGTGAGTTATGCTCTTAACCATTCTATTTTTTTCCACATAGGTAAAGGGTGGATCACCTGCTTTGGTTAGGGGGAGGGGGGCACGCGTCGTCTATTCCGGTGGAGTGCGCAATGAAATCGGTAAGCGACTGAAGATATGTGTAGTCCTCATTCCGCTAGGGAAGTAGTTTAGACGGGGTAGTTAGTGTTACCCAGTGTGATCCTAGTTAGGTGTTTAGAACCGACATTTATTATTTTTATGAATGTTAGATGTGGACATTAAATCGAATTGGTCAGGTTGTCATACTGCATAATGTGGCTGTTGAGTGTTGCACAGGGACATTGTTGAGTACTATAGGTGAGTGGCTATTTTGTAGGGCTTATTGAAGTCTGATTGGTGGGGTAGTATTGTGTGTTGCTACGGGAGTGTACTTTCTTTCATAACTGTATTCTGTGGTAGAGGGTAGAGCTATGGAGGTTTGTGATCAGGATATTGGTGTGTCGGATCTTGATGGTGTTGACTCTGCACTAGGTTCGGAACATACCAGTGTTACTTCTGCTGGTGACTTGAGCGCACTGAGCGCTGAGCTGCGTTTAGCCTGTCTAGAAGAGAGGGCGGTTTTGCGCAGGGAGGATAGAGAAGAGAGAAAGGAGGAGAGAGACAGGCAGGACAGAGAGAGAAATAGAGAGAGAGACAGAGAAGAGAGAAAGGAGGAGAGAGAATGGGAAGAGAGAAGGGAGACAAGACAAGGAGACAAAGAGGAGAGGGCGGCTGATAGGGAATTTCAATTGGCGATGAGGAAACTAGAATTGGGGTGTGGTGACGCTAGGCGTAGCGCCACTTCCTCTCCAGTACTTTCCGACTCCCAGGCACCCTTTGATATTAGCCAGCATATGTCCTTGGTTCCCCTTTTTCATGAGTCTGAAGTGGAGTTGTTTTTTACTGTGTTTGAACGCACCGCGCAGGCTCTGTGTTGGCCAGTGGGCATGTGGGCAATTATGTTGCTAGGCAGGCTCACAGGGAAGGCACAAAAAGCCCATGCCGCGTTGTCGTTGGATGACAGCTTAAACTATGAGCGTGTGAAAAGTGCTGTCTTGCGTGTGTACGAACTGGTACCAGAAGCATACAGGCAGCATTTTCGAAACCGCCGTAAAACTCCTTCCCAAACCCATGTTGATTTCTCCCTGGAGGAGAGACTTAGTTTTGATCTGTGGTGTTCTGCGTGTGAGGTAAAAGACTTTGCATCATTGAGTGAATTGGTACTTGTGGAGCAGTTCAAAGCCACCCTGCCAGTCGAAGCTGTGCTCTATTTACATGGGCAGGGGGTGTCAACACTCCGACAGGCTGCTATTTCGGCAGACGAGTTTGAATGTTCACGCAAAAGTGTTTCTGTACGTCCTACTGTATGTAGTGGAGGTGGCTCATTCACTCCTCGTGAGTCAGCATTCCAGCCACGCTCACCGCCGTCTAAGAGACCGGTGGTGTGCAATTATTGTAAAAAGACAGGCCATATGGTAAAAGGATGTCATACGCTGAGGAAGCGACAGGAGAAAAAAGGGTCAGCTCAGAAACCAAAAGGTGTGGGGTTGATTGGTACAGTGTCATGTTCTGACCAGAATAGCTCTCTGGAAAGAGAAAGTGATGGCTGTTTTAAACCCTTTCTGTTTGATGGTTATGTGTCACTGTCGGGTGACATCTGTGACCAACGGAAGGTGAGAATACTCCGTGATACAGGTGGTTCTCAGTCATTCATCCTGGCTGATGTCTTACCACTAAATGAAAACTCTTACTGTCAGTCTAGTGCGATGGTAAGAGGTATTGAAATGGGGTGTATGCGCGTGCCGTTGCATAAGGTGCATGTACAGTCAGATCTGATCACAGGTTGTTTTCCTGTCGCCGTTCGCCCATGTTTCCCTGTGGAGGGCGTTGAGTTTATCATGGGGAACGATATTGCTGGGGAGAGTGTGATCCCTGTGTTGGAGGTTGAAAATGCTCCATTGACTGACTTGTGTTGTGATGAATTGATTAATAATCACCCCAATGTTTTTTCTGCTTGTGTTGTCACCAAGGCACAGGACAGGAAGCGAACTCAAGCTTTGACGTTGAGTGACGCTGAGGACAGGGGGCCATCTATTGGAAAGATGGAAGAGGTTGCTGTAAGTAGCGTTCAGGGGAAGCTGGTAATTCCCAAGTTTGCTGGCGTTTCACTACCACTGACTCGTCAAGCATTGATCGCTGCTCAGCACAGTGAATCCTCCCTATCAAATTGTTTTGCGGCAGTGGCCAGTGCTACTGCTAGTAGGAAACAGACTTTTGTGATAGAGAAGGGGGTGTTGCACACCTAGACAGGGTGTAGCAGATTTGAGGTGTGGAGAAGACTGGAATACTGAGCGTCAAATGGTGTTTCCAATGAGATGTGGACATCACATGTAAATGTTGGCACATGACCATTTAGGTATTGCTAAAACTTGTGATAGTGGGGACGCCAAATCAGGGGGTGCATCCGGCTCCCCTGCGCTCCATTCCGGACATGGGGGAACCTTTTGAACATGTATCTGTCATCTGCCTAAAACGAGAGCAGAAAATCAATACATGTTGACAATTATGTGTGGTTCCACCCGTTTCCCGGAGGCGATGCCTCTGAGGAAGATTACACAAAACAGTTTGGAATATTTCCAATGGTCCAAACTATATGCGAACATGTGATTCTCTAGAGTTCTACACACCATGGGGAATTTTATGTGTGGCTACATTTTCTGTTCCTGAACTGAGAACACTACCAGTCTACCATATGCCAAATACTGTGTTGGTGCAGGTTGTGGTTGGGGTGGGGCTGTGCCATTTGTTCTGTTTGTTATTAGGGGTGCTGAACAGGAGTCAGAATTGTGTTTAGCCCTGCAGGTGTGTTTGCTTTGTCTCCCAGGGTAGGGGGCACTGTGCGTCCTCGTTGGCTAGGGGAGCCCTCGCTTCTGTCCGGGGGTAAACGAGGATATAGATAACCTTTACAATGATCACAGCACAGCAGTCATGTGTCCCTGCTTTGGCGCACAAAGCGTTCTACTTTGTACTTTCATTATCCATTATGTTTTGTTCTATTCTATTCTATCCCAGTCATATTCTACTAGGATCCTGTGGAGGGGAGGGAAGAGTGTCGGGCACTACTTATGCGAGAGGTACATTGTTGGTTTTGTAGTGTGTTGTGTTTCATTGCTGAGAGGAACCGTTTACAACTTGAATCGCAAGTTGCAGTACTGACAGCAATGTAAAGAGCTCTACAAGCCTGCATGGACCAAATATATATTGTTGGCCACTTTAGATTCATCACACTACACTGTGGGGTATATGGTTAGAGTGGTGTTTCTTTGTTTATCCAGGTGAGCTTGGTTGTGTCTTATGGCACTTATGATTGTTTGTGAGTTGGATGGTGAGATGGTTAGATCTCGCCATGTTTTGAAAACAGTGTGCATACAGTAGCCAGTATGTACTACATACAGTTTTTCACGGTTTGATGAACTCGGCTTTCATCAAGCAGGCCTTGTTTGCCAAGATGAGGTAACCTATAGCCTCCGGTGGTCCTGTGGTTATGCCCAGGGACGGCCCGGTGCGGCTTCTAGGTTACTTTGTTTATATGCCTTGGGGACCCGCTGCATGTGGGTGACGTCACTGCACGTCTATTTTACATACATGCATTGTTGTGCATATTGTTGTACATGTGCATAATTCAATTGTTGTATTGTCTGCTGTGTTTTCCAGAACGACCATCCTGGAGCACGGTGTGCGTGTTGGGAGTGCGGTCTCCCTTAAAGCAATACGTATGTCAGTGTCCGGTGGCGATGGGGAAGGTAGTGAGAGGGGAGGCTCTGTGCACCCTGGACAAGGGGCTAGCTGAGCCTAGCCATGGTCCCTGGAGCTCTCCTTGCCTTCTGGCTCCCAATGCTAATGTGTCTCCCCGTTTTCTGTACTACAGGAGGGTGAACGTGATAACGGTGCCTGAATTGTTCCCGTTGTCCAGGATGGGGCCCGTCATGGCCTTCGGGATAAGGAATGCACCGGCCACGTTCCGACGGCTGATGCGTCTGGTGTTGGGTGATGTGCCTAGGGGCATTGTGTGTGTGTTTTGGGTGAGGTGGTGGTCGACCGTGTGGGCCCAGGGCGGGGCCTATGTGGTGCTGATGTAACCCATTTGGTGGGTAATTTTGTGGAGGGGGAATTTTTTGTTGTTGTTTCTGTTCTCCCTGGTATGTGGTACTGATCGGATGTTGGGTAATAAGTAATAATGTTTTGCTAACCCTACAGGTTCGCTCTTATGGGGGGAGGTGTGACGTACATGGGTACGTGGGTTGGTCATTACCATTATTACTGTATTTATGACACCATCTGAACATCAGGTTAGTATATGTAAATATGTTATGTTTTGGATGTGTGTGTTTGTATGATAGCTAATGTTGACTCTTTTTCTCTATCAGGTGCCGCCCGTCCCTACACTGAAGAGTGCTGATTGTCTAATGGGTAACAGCTGATTGCAATCACCTCAAGAGGGACGGGTGGACAGATATACCAGACACACTCGTCCGCGCGCCTCTCTGTGTCAGTTACCAGTGACCAGGCTGTTGGAGGTTGCCATTGTTTACCACTGTTGTGTGGAATTATTATAACACTGCCCTTGATTTACCACTGTTTGTGTGTAATAATTGTTATAATACTGCCCTTTGTTTCCACTGTTGTGTGGGACTGGTCTATCGTGTGATCTTGCTGTTCACACCACTTACCTGGTAGGCATTATATTTGTGTTGGTGTAGCTACCAGGTACATATATACATATATATATTGTGGCCTTCCGCCTTTTTGACACTTGTGTGGAATTAATATATATATATCTATGTATTGGGCCTTCTGCCTTTTTGCCACTGTTTGTGTGGAACTATATTGTGCTGGGCACATTGTGTACATTTGCTGGGGGATTCCCAGACTTGTCCTGTGACACTAGGTCACTAGGGCTTGTGTTGGCTCTATTATTATATTACTTGTTTGTTCTCCCCTTACCTTTCTCCCTGTTTGTTAATTGTTTGTGGGTTGTTTTTTCCCTTTGTTAAATACTCATATTACAGGTGGAGGTTTGAATTCCTGCCCCAGATAATAAATATAATTTACCTTTTGAAAGCGCGTTTGTGTTGTTTTACTATCTGCCGGGACCTTGCTTTAAAAGCATCTACTGAGGGGGTTGTTTTGTTCATGTGCAGCTTGCCTCAAGTTTCTATTATATGTGGTCATTAGACCTTAGTACATGACAACAGCTTTGATGTTGACTTATTACCCATAGCACTTTCAGACCACAAAGGTATCCTACTTAAGGTTTCACTCAGTAAAATAACGTCCCGTGCCCCTAGGTGGCGCTTTAACTCTACACTGCTGAAAAACGGGGAGTTTAACTTGCAATTTAAAGAAAAGCTCACTGAATTCCTGCAGTTTAATGTGGGCTCCCAGGATCCCAGAATTTTATGGGATTCGGTTAAGGGTTTTATCAGAAATAACACTACTCACTTTGCATCTAATCTCCGCAAGGGACGTCTCTCCAAGCTGGTGGAACTGGAAAAGCTTCATGCCATGTTGATCTCTTCATTGCAGCACACCTACTCTAGTCGACTGGAGCTTCAAATTAAGATAGTGAAACTCCATTTAAGACAACAATCTGAATTTCAGATGCACAGAACAAGACAGCACTACTACTTTCACGGCTCCAGGCCTAGTCACCTACTAGCTATGAAGATACGTGCCAGTGAGCAATTTGCGGATATCCCTTCCATTAAGAACCAACAGGGGGAGGTAACCACCAACCCCAAAAAGATGAATGATACATTTCGCTCTTTTTATTCCAATCTGTATCAGTCAGAGGTAGTCTTTGATCATACCAAGCTGGAGGATTTCCTTGATCGAATCAACTTACCACATATCTCGGAAGATAGTGCTAAACTGTTAGCTGCACCTATCACGCTAGCTGAACTTAGTGATGCGATTGCAGATATGCAACGGGGCAAGGCTCCCGGATGGGACGGCATCCCACCGGAACTCTATCTCGCATTCTGGGATGTGCTCGGTCCCTTATTACTCTCATTTACATTCAATCAAAGAGGGCAATTTTTCCAGAGATGTCAATATGGCACTTATATCTATTTTACTCAAGAAAGATAAGGACCCCACCGAGTGTGGCAGCTACAGGCGCTTAAGTCTCCTCGGAGCCGATCTTAAGCTATATGCCAAGGTTCTAGCCACCCGACTTCAAAAGCATATGACATCTCTAGTTCATCCTGATCAGACCGGCTTCATAAGAGGCCGCCTGGTTACTGATAACATCAGACGGTTACTGCATGTGATTGATGCCAGCAAGGATGTGGCAGTCCCTACAGCGGTCATGTCCTTGGACGCAATGAAGGCATTCGACAGATTGGAGTGGTCTTACTTGTGGGCAGTTCTTAGCAGGCACGCAGGAACTATAAAACGGCAGGGGGTGCTGGGGGGTCGCCAGATGAAAAAAAAAAAAAAAAAAAAAAATTTTTTTTTTTGTCAGGCCACTGAACTTAGAAGCAGGCCAGGCCAGTGTTTCTATTTGCACCAGCGCAATAGTTAGATAACCTAGGTGGGGAACAACCAGGAGATCACTGCAACTCACACAAGTTGGAGAACTATCTCTCTCTCTCTCTCTCTTGCTCTCACACACACACAAAGGGAGCCGCATGTGATTGGTGGAGGCGGGATCCTTACGAAAAACTGCTAATCATTGACACATGCTAGCCTGTAATAATCCCCCCCAGAAAAATGTACTTTGCATTTGATATATTGCAAATATATGCCATCACACACACTGGCATTTAAAGGGTTAGAATTATAAAATGAATATGTGGTGTTATGATCAGGGCTGAAGTTGAATAAAATATTGTATTTATCAATTACAAAAAACTGAAAATCCATAAAAATCTGTGTTGTTGCTAATTATACATATGCTAGCCTGTTTTTTAACTAAGTTGTGATGCCATCACAAACACTGGCATTTAAAGGGTACAAATAAAAAAAATGCCTGCACCAGAATGCAGGAAATTAAGTCTTTGTAACAAAGAAATTCCTGGTGGGGGACCCCCAGACCCCCTGCTTAAAAAGTGGCCTGACTGGGGCTATATTTCCTGGCCTGAATGATTTCCCCAGTCCGGCCCTGGTTAAAAGCCTCCAATGCTTATTAGTGTGTGTGCGTTTGAACGTTTGCATGTTTCAACCATACATTTCCATTTAAAATAATTTTTTTACCTCCTATAATAGTGGGGGTCGCAGCTCTCTGACACAGTTTTTTTTGGGTCGCGGCCTGAAAAGTTTGGGAACCCCTGGTCTAGCCTGTACCCCCCAGACATGTTGCTGGCCCCGTCAAAACAGTATCCTATCAGCCTCTCCATGGGCAGGTCGAGGCGTAAAAGTATTTTATACACAAAAACAGCGTATCGGCTGTTGTGTCTGGGCCGGGCATTGTAAAAACCCCAAAAGAAGTTCTGAGCTTCCAAGTTGTCATCGGCTAACTGTATATTACACGAGAATTGTTCTTTTCCAGTGAGTGACATCAGTGGTTCCGTCAGCGCTCAAGCCAAAAATTGGGCTTTTGGATGCTTCGCCTCTAATTTGTCGCTGAATATCATGGACAAGCAGCTGTAAGATTTCGTTTTGGATGTTGTTGGACATCCAGTTGTCTCTCTTTTGGAGCCAATTCTTCAACTCGGGATCAGACTCGGTGCGCACTCTTTCCATCATGAGCTGCCATAACACCCCATCCCTATTTGCATCACCCCTCAGTGGAAGCCCCTGGCGCCCGAGGGGGGGTATAGGGGAACAGACTCAGTTAACTCTTCAATAGCTGAACAGGTTCGAGAAGAACGTCTCGAAAAATGCGGTTGGGTCGGGACCTTCTCTCCCCTCGGGAAGGCCGTGGATTTTAAGGTTAAACCTTCTGCTGCGATTTTCCAGGTCGATATTCCTCTCCGTCAGGTAAGATATTTCTTTTTCTAATTTGTGGAGTCGGCTGTCAGCTTGTTGGGTGTGGTCCTCCACGTCGCTGACGCGCTGTTCCATAGTATCGACTCTTGTTGTCAAACCTGTCAGCTTTCCATCCATGGCTGTCAATGCAGATTGGATTTGATCCACTTGTTTGGCGATTTTGTTAGAGACATCAGTCCCGTCTTTAATAGCCTTCATTAGGTCACCTAGATTTAATTCCGCTGAGTCTGTCATGACTGTTGGCGGCGTGTGACGTATGCGTCGTCTTGGCTGTATGTCTACAAGCGTGTCGGGAGGGCCTTGGCTCCGTAGTCCTTTACTCATTTAATAAATGACATTTAAATTAAATCCGACAATAAACGAAATGTCTAAGCAGACAGGGCAGTTTCAGTGTAAAGGTGGCATTCGTCAATTCTTTAGGCAAGCATTAAGTTGCTATAATAAGATTGGCATCAGGAGCACAGGGAGCGTGCGACTACTCTAGCACTGCATCTCGCTGCAGTGAACCGAGAGGGCACTAACACTTCGGCCCTGACGCGCTCCCGAGGCGCATCGAGCTACAAACAGCGCACCGGGCCCCGAACACACGTCCACCTGCAGGCTGCCCGCCTCGTAATGTTTGGGTTCGCTTTCTCCGTCTCCAAGAGAAAAATAAAATTCAACAACTGGCTAGGGAAAAGCGGTCCCTCACATTTGAAGGTGCCAAAATCCAAATCTTTCAGGACATCCCACCGGCCATTCAAAAGATGAGAAAGGAGATGTTTCTCGTGGCCAAAATCGCCCTACAAGACAATGGCATTGTCTATAGAATGCGATGGCCCACATCATTACAGATCGACTTCAAAGGGAAGCAGGTGATGTGTCATTCAAAAGAGGACGCTGATTTGTTTCTCAAGCAGAACAATCTTCATCAGAAAACTAATAAAAGCGGCCCAGCAACTGTTGAACACTAAGATGACAACCAACGGATCAAGATAAGTGACTGTTCTATGAACATTTGAACTTCTATCTCTTTACTTAATTTTTTTTCCACCCATAGGCATTTGCCCATAGCCATATTTATATCTAATTAATGATCTACGGTGTTGAATTGGAGCAGTCAATTGGTTATGTATCTCTGAACATTTGAACTGTCTTTTCTATTTACTTCATTATTATTTCACCAATGCTATGCCTACTATTATTGGAGGATAATCGATCACTAAAGAACTGCATAGGAGCTTACTGAATATTTATATTAATATATTTAATTAATGATCTGTGTTGAATTAGAGCAGTCATTTTGGTTATGCTGTGCAGTAGCTTGTTGATTAATACAGTGCAGCTGTATTGGTTTAGTTTCGCTCGTCAAGCCTCTTGCCATACTTTAATATAGCAGGTTTTGTTTAGTGTTGTTATTGTCATTATTATTATTACCATTATCATGATCATCTTCACTACTGTCTTTTTTTTTATTTATTTTCTTTTATTATTATTATTATTGCAGCTTGTTATTCGCTTTTTTTCGAGACACTTAATCAAAGTATGCAAACTCTATCAAGTGAGTCACGCAACATACTTTAATGTAACGTGTTTTGCTTAATGTTATTATTATTGTCATTATTATTATCACGACCATCTTCACTACTGTTCTCTTTTTTATATTATTATTATTATTATTATTGCAGCTTGTTCGCTTTTTTTTTTTCGTTAGCTCTCCAAGAACATGCATTTTTGACAATTAGTGTGGTACTGGTAGGCTTGTTTGCATGCACATGGCTATATGAATGTGTGTGAGTACACATACATTCTTGGACAGGCATGTGTGTGTGTATGTGCGAACACACAGTACGTATGCATTTATTATTATTTCTCCTAAAAAGCCTACTTACTGCGCAGATAGGTGCAGCACATATACGCATGCATTTAATATGATCTCGCTTAAAGCCCATTCACTGCGTTGGTATGAATACGGCATTTACTATTTCATCTAAAGCTTTTTTTTTTTTTTTTTTTTTTTTTTAATATGCATGGGCAGCAGGTGCACGCACACACTTATTATTTTTACTCAAAGCCCATTTCAGGTGTGTAAGTGCAGCATTAACGCAGGCACACGTGCAATACGTATATGCACTTTATTGCGGTTATTAGTTCATATAAAGTCCATCTGCTAAATGTGAGACATTTACTTGTGGCCATGTCTGATGCCATAGCTTCAGTTTATAGGTTTAGTTCAAAAAGTTGTAAAAATCTCTCTGCTGGACAGAGACCACGAAACTCGGGAGAGGGCAGGAGCTCCGGGCACCACACCACACGCGTATCTCAGCGGGAGATGCTTCGGCGTGAGGGGGGAGGGGGGAGGAGGGAAGGGAGAGGGGGGAGGAGGGAAGGGGGAGGGGGGAGGAGGGAAGGGGGAGTAATGTTGTCTGTATCAGTTCTTTTTTATTTTTGTGTACTTGGCTTGGTCGCCCTATTGCAGTTTTATTTTATTGTTTTCAGTGTTTCTCATTTGCGGTGTACCCAGCACATCTATTCATTATCTTGCCGGTATTATGACCCAACCTAGATCAGCACAGCGGTCGGGAGGTGTACTTAGGTTTTGCAGCTGGAATTGCAGAGGCCTAAATCAACCGATCAAATGTAGTAAGGTGATACATCATCTTCAACATCTTGGCGCTAACATTGCTTTCCTTCAAGAGACCCACTTAAAGGGAACGGATCATATCAAATTAAAGAGGAGATGGGTGGGTCAGGTTTATCATTCGTCATTTCAAGGGAAATCCAGAGGGGTAGCCATTCTAATCCATAAATCTGTCAACTTTGTTTACTCCGATATTATCTCAGATCCTGGCGGAAGATTTGTGATAGTTATAGGACGGCTGTATGATGTACCAGTAATTCTGGCTAATGTATACGGCCCCAATTGGGACAATGAGAACTTTTTTCAAACACTGTTTGCCAGGATACCTGATATGTCAACACATTATCTGATTCAGGGTGGAGACCACAATGTCTGGATTAATCCTAGATTAGATCGCTCATCACCCAGGAATAGTGTACCTTCAAGATCTGCCAAAATCATTCATGCCTTTATGAATGAATTCAAGGTCTCTGACCCCTGGCGATTTTTAAACCCACAAGGAAGACAATACTCTTTCTTTTCACATGTTCATCAAACCTATTCTCGTATTGACTTTTTTCTGATTGATAATCGACTCATCCCATCACTACACTCCTGCTCTTATGAAGCGATCGTATTGTCGGATCATGCTCCAGTGCTTCTGGAGTTGTGCTTCCAGGAATATAACAACTCGCCACCTCCCTGGCGCCTAAATTGCCGTTTATTGTCAAATGAGAATTTCGTTAATTTCATACACAACCAAATAGATTTTTTTATATCGACCAATAAGACCCCTGAGATTTCAGCATCTTTACTGTGGGAGACATTGAAGGCATATCTGAGGGGTGAGATAATCTCATATAGCGCCTATGAAAGGAAGGTTAGAAAAAGACAGATGAGTGACTTGACTAAGCAGATTAGTCAATTAGATAACATACATGCTACTCAACCATCCCCGGATGTCTATAAAGAACGTCTCTCCCTCCAAGCTAAATTTGATGTCCTCTCCTCTGCTTACGTGGAGGATCTAATGATTAAATCCAGACAGACTTACTATGAGCATGGAGACAAGTCTAATAAATTATTGGCCCATAAGTTACGACAGGCCTCTGCCTCACATCAGATCCCTCAAATCCAGACAACCAATGGTTTAACTACGGATCCCAAGCTAATTAATGAAGAATTTAAAAACTTTTATTCCTCCTTATATACATCTGAACAAACCTCTGACCCTTCTGCCTATGATAACTTTTTTAATTCATTGGATATACCACAGATAAACCCGGAGGCTGCCACAGGGCTGGAGGGACCAGTCACGATAGATGAGCTCAGAGAGGCCGCCTACTCTATGCAAACAGGGAAGTGTCCGGGGCTAGATGGTTACCCTATAGAGTTCTACAGGAAATTCTTTGATAAACTGGCACCCATTTTAATTGACATGTATGCAGATTAATTTAGGTCACTTAAGTTACCCCCATCCCTTACTCAAGCCTCGATTTCTCTGTTGCTAAAAAAAGATAAAGACCCCCTATCCTGTGGAAGTTATCGTCCTGTCAGTCAGTTGACGGTAGATTTAAAGCTTCTATCAAAGCTCTTAGCTATGCGCTTAGAACCTGTCCTTCCCACTATCATATCTCCAGACCAAACAGGTTTTATCCAGAACAGATATTCATTTTCCAACATTAGACGTCTCTTTAATGTTATATATAGCCCTTCCTCCACAACTAGCCCGGAGGCTGTCATCTCACTAGATGCGGCCAAAGCTTTTGACCGTGTGGAGTGGGGATATCTTTTCGACACATTGAAAAAGTTTGGACTGGGGGATAACTTTGTAGCTTGGGTGAAATTACTTTACACCTCTCCCACTGCCTCAGTAAGGACTAACAACACACGTTCAGCACAGTTCCATCTACACCGCTCCACGAGACAGGGTTGCAATTTGAGCCCACTCCTGTTCGATGTTGCCATTGAACCGTTGGCCATCGCACTTCGATCAGACCTTCGTATAAAAGGTATAATCAGAGGGGGTGTTGAACAGAGGACCTCCCTATATGCAGATGACCTGCTTCTATACGTGTCTGACATCTCCACATCTATTCCAGCTGCACTTGACATATTCACCCGATTTGGCCGTATTTCAGGGTATAAACTAAATTTAGACAAAAGTGAACTTCTTCCATTGAATGCAGAAGCTCGAAGTTATCCACTGCATAACTTCCCATTGAAAATTTCCCCCCATGGCTTCAAATATCTCGGTATCCAAATTAGGGATACATTTGGGGACCTATTCAAATTTAATTGTGGCTCTCTACTGACTCGATTTCAGGAAGATTTTGAACGTTGGTCATTATTACCTCTCTCTCTTGCTGCACGTATCAATTGCGTTAAGATGAACTCTCTCCCAAGGTTTTCTTATCTTGTCCAGTGCCTGCCTATCTTTCTTCCCCACTCATTCTTTCAAAAAATTGACAGCCTAGTGTCCAAATTTATTTGGAATAACAAAGTTCCCAGAATTAGTAAAGCTCTATTACAAAGGAGTAGATCTCTGGGTGGCATGGCTCTACCTAACTTCAGAGCCTACTATTGGGCAGCCAATCTCAGAATCATACAGCAATGGCTACAGTCAGACAAACCTCTGGTGTGCCCTATGTGGGTTGACATCGAAGCCTCATCTGTCAAACCTGCTTCACTAACCGGTCTTATACATGCCCCCATTAGTTCTCCATTGGCCCCCTACTTCAAAAATATAATCGTTAAAACTACATTCAGAATTTGGAATCAATTCAGACGCCACTTTGGGTTTAAAACTCTATCCCACTTGGCCCCGATAGCAGCTAACCCTTTATTTCACCCCTCATTGATGGATGGAGCATTCTCCTTATGGGCCTCACTTGGTATTAAAACACTAGGTGACCTGTATATAGATAATGTTTTTGCCTCCTTTCAGCAATTATCAGAGAAATATTCAATCCATAGCCGACGTTTCTTTCGGTATCTACAGATTCGTAGCTATGTCTGTAGCATTAACCCTATATTTCCCAACCTTCCAGAGGTAACACCCATCGACTCCTTTTTAACCCCGATGTCTTCCATCAAGGGCATGATATCGACTATGTACAATCTCATTCTCTCCTTATGTCCCACCACAATACACAATATTAAAAGTAAATGGGAGGAGGATTTAGAGGAGGAGATCTCGGATGACATTTGGGTTGACATTCTACGTCTTGTTCATTCTTCTTCTATTTGTGCAAGACACGGGCTGATACAATGCAAAATTGTTCATCGAGTACACCTGACGAAAGTCAGATTAGCCAAAATGTATGAAGATATCGATCCTATATGTGATAGATGTCATTCGGCCCCAGCCACATATACTCACATGTTTTGGACATGCCCCTCATTGCACAGGTATTGGACAAATATTTTTGAAACCATCTCGGGAAGTATTGAGACAAATCTTGAACCAAATGTATTGACAGCGCTTTTTGGATACTCCCCACCTATGTTATCACTTTCAAAGCACAAAGCACACGTTGTGGCATTTACCACTCTACTGGCCAGGCGGCTGATTCTGTTTAAATGGAAGTCCGCTGCTCCCCCCACTCACCTTCACTGGATTAGAGACATACTATACTTTATCAAACTTGAAAAGATAAGATGCACTCTGAGAGGTTCTTCTTCTATGTTCAAGAAAACGTGGGGTTCATTCCTTGTACTTGTGGATGATGTACAGTTCCATACTATTCCAGAATAACAATTTGTATGCTGCTTGTTGGTATTCATCTGTGTGAACGTTAATTCAACGTGAGTTATTTGATATACCGGATATACATTTATTTGGGTACCTAAACATGTGCTATATATTTGATATACTATGTATATACGTTTGAGACGACTGTCGGGCGACCAAGTCAGTGTTTGTTTGTATTATTATTTACTTTTGAACTCTGTTTTATTTTTTCTTGTTTTTTATTTTTTTTTATTTTTTATTTTCTTCTGTTTAATGTTGTTATCTGTTCTATGTGGACAATGACAATACAATAATGTATATATGCAGACATATACTTATCATTTCTATGTCCTCAAAAAAGTATAATAAACAAAAAAGTGAAAAAAAAAACTCTTCAATAGCTGATGCTGAGGCTGAACCTGTCGTCTCTGTCTCTCTCTGAGGTTTATCAGATTTAGTGGGACTGTCACTGGGACCGGCGGGACGTTTCGATATTTTTCTTTTCTGCGAGTGAGACATTCTGTGCTAGCAAAGTCTGACTACTAGCTCAAATTGACTGACTGCGCAAGCACTGTATCACAGTAGCTCAGTGGTTCGTGGCGCGTGGGAAGGGCGGGAGACAGGAGGTGAATACAATTAGTTGTTTCACCTGTCATTCAATCAGTCTGTGACAGTCTGTCATCACTCGAAAATCTACTCGGTTTTACACGTATGATTGTGTACATACAGTAGTGTAATGAATGAATGAAAACTTTATTTAACAGATTGGAGAATGGCTACAATACAGTACGGCTCAATACACACAATATTAAAATGGTGACGTGCTTTGAGCAGGATAAACTTATAATATACAGTGTTACAGTTATACAGTTACAGTATATACAAATATATAAATACTGTCATAAAAAAAAAAAAAAAAAAATTATATATATATATTTTTTTCTTTTTTTGCAATAATTGAGAGGGGGTGCTGCAGCACCCCCCGCACCCCCCCTTCCCGCGTCCCTGGTTCTTAGAAGGATGGGGTTGGGAGAGGATTTTATTCATATGATCAAAGTTCTCTACACAGGGCCTTCGGCCATGATCTTAACGGGAAAGTTCTGCTTGCCACTCTTCTCCGTCTCGCGCTCTTCTAGACAGGGTTGCCCTCTTAGTCCCGGTCTTTTCGCCTTATCTCTCGAACCTTTAGCTTAATACATAAGACAATCCCAAATTATATCTCCTGTTTCAATTCAGGGCACACAACACCATATCAGCTTATACGCAGATGATGTACTCCTGTTTATGCAGAATCCCTCCATCTCTCTACCTCATCTTCTCAATGTGATAGATTAGTTTGGCAGCCTATCCGGCTTTAAGATCAACTGGCCAAAATCTGCTTTTCTTCCACTTAATGAGCCTGCGAAGGCTACCATCCTGCCTGCGAACATACTTATGGTGGAGCACTTTAAATGTCTCGGTATTGAAATATTCCCTACTATTAGTCAGACGATACGGTATAACTACTCCAGCTTGGGTGACAGGATTACAAATTACTTCAACAGATGGTCCAAATAAAAAAAATCATTACAGGCCGTGCGTCAATGATTAAAATTTATATTTTACCCAGAATTAATTTTATCAGCTCAATGCTCCCGTTGTTCAAGTTCAAGTTCAAGTTCTTTAATAGTTGTCATACAGAAGTACAGAATACTTTCATACAAAATGCTTCTTACTGTTACGCTCCAGAGACTGTGCTAGACAAGATAGTATCAAATAACATAATAACATAATATAGCATGAATTTAGAAGAAGAAAATGAGGTCACAGTGTTCGGTATAGACATATGTACAATGTTCTGAGTTACCATATAATATACAATACACAATACTATGCAGTGTACTAATGTACAGTACTATCTAGTGCAAAGCAGAAATGGGATGAGGTACAATTTTAGGTACAATTTACAGTAAGGTGTACGAGTTGTAGTGCAATCCTTCATCCATAAATATAAAGTGTGGGGAGTGGGTGCTACAGTGTGTTTGTTTAAAGTGGGTGTGTGCTATAAGTGTGTGGAGTGGGTGCTACAGTGTGTTTGTTTAAAGTGAGTGTGTGCGTGTGGATGTGTGTGCTATGTGCGTTTGGTGGTTGTTGTTGTGTAGTGTTCATTCATTGTTCGTTTAGCAGCCTGATGGCCTGGGGATAGAAGCTTCTTCTGAGTCTTTCTGTGCTCGCCTTGAGACTCCTGTATCGCTTGCCTGACCGCAGCAGTTCAAAGAGGCAGTTGTTCGGGTGACTGGAGTCTTTAATGATTCTCTTAGCCTTGCCCTTGCAACGCTTGTAGTAAATGTTCTGGAGGGTGGGGAGCCCCCCTCCAATTGTGCGTTCGGCTGAACGTGTCACTCTTTGTAGTCTGCTTTGGTCTTGTGCAGTGCTATTCCCAAACCAGGAGGTGATGTTGCCGGTCAAGATGCTCTCTATTGTACATGAGTAGAAGTTCTTAAGGATCTTCTGGCTGACTTGGAACTTCCTTAGGCGCCTGAGGAAGTAGAGGCGTTGTCGTGCCTTCTTCACAACACTGTTAATGTGTGTGGTCCATGTCAAGTCCTCGGATATGTAGGCTCCGAGGTACTTAAAGCTGTTGACTCTCTCAACCGGTGCCCCGTCGATGCTGAGGGGGCTGTAGTCCTTGACCCCCGACCTCCTGAAGTCCACAATCATCTCCTTTGTTTTGCTGACGTTCAGGGAGAGGCTGTTTTCCTGGCACCATCCCGCCAGGACCTTGACCTCTTCCAGGTAGGCCCTCTCGTCGTTGGCAGAGATCAGGCCCACCACCACTGTGTCGTCAGCAAATTTGACGATTGTATTGCTACTCCGCTGAGCCACACAGTCGTGTGTGTACAGGGAGTAGAGGAGGGGACTCAGAACACAGCCCTGGGGGGCCCCTATGTTGAGGGTGATGGATGAGGAGGTGCAGTTGCCTGCTCTCACCACCTGGGGTCTGCCAGTCAGGAAGTCCAAGACCCACTGGCAGAGGTCATAGCCCAAGCCCAGGTCCCTGAGCTTGGCTATGAGTATGGAGGGGACTATGGTATTGAATGCCGAGCTGTAGTCGATGAATAGCATTCTCACATAGTTCCCCTGCCTCTTGTCCAGGTGTGATGCTGCTGTGTGCAGCACATGGGATATGGCGTCCTCCGTGGACCTGTTGGGGCGGTATGCAAATTGCAGGGGGTCCATGTTGATGGGGAGGGAGGAGCAGATGTAGCCCTTTACTAGCTTCTCGAAGCACTTCATGGCTATGGAGGTGAGAGCTACAGGGCGGTAGTCGTTGAGGCAAGCAGGCTTGGATTTTTTGGGTACAGGGATAATAGTGGACTTCTTCAGGCAGGTGGGGATGACAGCCTGTTCTAAGGACAGGTTAAATATGTCAGTGAATACTGGGGCCAGTTGGTCGGCACAGACTTTTAGGATGCGGCCGGGGATGCCGTCTGGACCTGCTGCCTTCCTGATATTCACTTTTTTAAAGGTCCGCCTCACCTCATGCTCTGTTACCCTGAACACTGCGCCTCCATCAGCAGCCGACCCCCCCCCCCCCATTGCCGAGGCTTGTGAGCTGGTGTTGTTATTACCAGCATCAAACCTCGCATAGAAGGTATTGAGGTCATTTGCTAAGGAGATGTCACTGTTCAGTTTGAGGGAGGCGCCTTTGTAGTCTGTCATCGTTTTGAGCCCCTGCCACATAGCTCTAGAGTCAGCTTGTTCAAACTGGAGTTCAATTTTATCCCTGTAGCGTCGTTTGGCCTCTGACACTGTCCTCCTTACGTTGTATCGCGCCACCTTGTGGTCATTCATGTTGCCTGCCTCTAGGCCGTCGTTGTATGCTTTGGTGCGCTCTCTCAGAGCTTCACGGACGGATTTGTCTACCCAGGGTTTTTGATTTGGGTAAACTTTCATTTTGGTAGTGGGGATTGTTTCTTTCACCCTAGTACAAACATAGTCCAGCACTGTCTCCGTGTAGGCATTAATGTTATCTGTGTCGCGGAACACAATCCAGTCTGTGTGGTGAAACACTGACCGGATCGTCTCCTCTGACGTCACATCCCATTTCTGCACCTCTCGCGAGACTACGGGAGTACTTTTAATTCTCTGTCTGTACTTTGGTGAAAGAAAAATGGATGCGTGATCTGACTTACCAAAGCCACTATCAGAATGAGCCTTGTAGCCACCTTTAAATTGCGTGTAACAGTGATCTAGGATGTTACCGCCTCTGGTGTTGCAAGTCACATGCTGATAGAAGTCAGGCAATACCTTTCTCAGATTGGCGCTATTGAAATCTCCCAGAACTAAAATGGCGGCGTTAACATTCGCCACTTGGATTCTATTTACCTCGTCGTGTAGTCTGGAGAGCGCAACCTTGTTGCTGGCTTGCGGTGGAATATACACTCCGACCAGGACGATCGCCGTTAACTCCCTCGGGAGGAAGAAAGGACGACACTTGATGGTTATATATTCCAGTTCTGGGGAGCAGTGGTTGGATAATTCCTTCACGTTAGTTGGGTCGCTCCAATTTTTGTTAAACATGAAGGCAATACCTCCTCCACGTTGTTTACCGGACTCTGATGATGTCCGATCCTTGCGATGGATAAAGAAGTGATCAGCCGGTTGAATTGCGTGGTCTGGGACGTCCGGCGTCAACCACGTCTCGGTGAAGCAGAGGACGTTGCAGTCCCTAACGTCTCTTTGATATTGAATCCTTGCTCGGATGTCATCCAGTTTATTGTCAATTGATTGTACATTGGCTAGCAATATACTGGGCAGTGGTGTACGGTGGCGTCTGGATCTCAGCCTGTTACGGATCCCAGCCCTCTTCCCTCGCCGTCTGGTTCCTCTGTTCCTGGGGTCTAGGAACAAAGGATCTGGTCCTGATCTCCGGAGAATTTCTTCAGGCCATTGATGCGGTTCGGAAAGCTGATCCAGTGAGTAATCCAGTTGATAAGTTTCCCGTAATCCAATGTCTATGAGTGACTGACGGTCATATACATTAAATGCACCAACAGTTGGTACGAACAAAACTCTAAAAACTATAAATATTAACAAAAGTAAACACAGTCTCGACGGAGCGAACAGAGAGGCAGCCGGTCGGAGCAGCGCCATCCTCCTGTTGGTTATTGGCAGAAGTTGCACTCTGCTTCATATAAATTCGTTTGGAATAATAAACGCCCGCGCTTGAAGAGATCAACTGCCCAAAGAAGTAAACTCGATGGAGGCTTAGCATTTCCAGACTTAAAATATTATTTTCAAGCTTTCTCTCTGAGACCTCTGATCACTTGGTTTGACGCTCAAGCAGCTGTGTCCTTGCGACCATTGGAGGAGAGGATAGTGTCCCCACATACACTGCAAGATATTGTGTATACCAACATTTCAATTAAGCAATGCAAATTACGATTTTTGCCCGGTTATCACACATGTGATCCAGACCTGGCGTGATACCCAGAAACCATGTACTAACCGCCATAAATGGCATACACATTCCCCTCTATTTAATAACAATTTACTCCTTATTGGACAACAACCTATTAGGTACCCTAGATGGGAAAAGAAAGACATCCATACGCTGGGGGACATCTTCGATAACTCTGGTCTCCGATCTTTCCAAGATCTATCCAATGGATATGATCTCCCCGGAACCTCCTTTTTTTTAATTTACAAATAAGAGCAGCTCTGAGGGCTCATGGCGTTCCATGGGATGTTCCACTAGAGCGTCACCGCTTTCACAAATTCTCTTATGACAAAGAGACATCGAGAGGCTTTGTTTCTGACTTTTATCGCCATTTACTTACGTCCTCGTATAAGGACCTCCCCCTGGATACGATTTGGAGAATGTCCCGGAGTTGGATGTAGATTTTGATGGGGATGCAGTCTGGGAAAATGTCCGGCTGTCCTCACAAAATCCAGATCACCAACAGATTCATCTAAATTTTATTCATAGGACTTATTTGACCCCTAGACGATTGAATCTAATGGGTCTCAGACCCGACTCTCGATGTACCTTATGTCCAAATGGTGCCATCAGAACATTTATGCATATGTACTGGGAATGTCCTCCTGTTGAGCTTTTTTGGGAAGAGATTACCATCCAGCTATCAGATATTTTCTCTCTGACTATACCTGTCCTACCTTCTGTATTATTATTGAATGAGGTTTCTCAATTACCGACCTCTACACATGTGAAGACACTCATTCTAGCCGGCCTCACAGCCGCCAAAAAAAAATTGCCTCACGATGGATACACCCAGACAAGCTATGCCCGAAGGTATGGATTCTTACCTACCTCGATGTGATATATCTGGAGATATCCACTGCACGAGTTTTAGGGGTTAACAAAGCGAATATTGCTATCTGGTTGGCAGCGGTTGCAAAACTTAAAGAGCGCATATAACGTTCAATTGCTAGATAATCTATTATATATTATGTACTTAACTCACGTTGAGGTCCTGGGGTGAGTGGAAAGAGCGAGCGAGTGCCATTGTCCACTTGTTTTTTCTTTTTGTTTTTTCTTGTAATTTTAATTATGTATATTTTCTGGGCCCCCTTTAGCTGTGGGTCTGGTGGTCGTGGGCTCGGACTGGGGGGGGGGGGGGGTGTGGTTCGGGGTCTCTGTGGGTCGAGACATTAAAGAGGCGTGATGCTTTGGCTCGTGGGGGCGCCGGACTCCGGGTCCTCCCGGGTTGGGGTTCGCGGCTGCCGGGCCTAGAGATGGAGGGGGCTCAGGAAGCCCATTTTATAGTAAATGTTTTATTTTCCCTATACTTTGTGACAACTTATTTGGACTGGTTATGTATGTGTTCTGGGCCCCTTTGATTGTGTCGGAGGGTCACAGGCTCGGGGTGGGGGGGGGGCCCTTGGTTCTGGCCCTCGGCGGGTCGGGGTGTTAATGTGTGCTACACATGACTGCGTAGCACAGCGGAACAACAACACCATCATCAAATTTGCGGATGACACAGTAGTGGTGGGCCTGATCTCTGCCAACGACGAAAGGGCCTACCTGGAAGAGGTAGAGAACCTGTCACAGTGGTGTCAGGAGAACTGCCTCTCCCTGAACGTCAGCAAAACAAAAGAGATGATTGTGGACTTCAGGAGGTCGGGGGTCAAGGACTACAGCCCCCTCAGCATCGACGGGGCACCGGTTGAGAGAGTGAACAGTTTCAAGTACCTCGGAGCCCACATATCCGAGGACTTGACATGGACCACACACATTGACAGTGTTGTGAAGAAGGCACGACAACGCCTCTACTTCCTCAGGCGCCTAAGGAAGTTCCAAGTCAGTCAGAAGATCCTTAGGAACTTCTACTCATGTACAATAGAGAGCATCCTGACCGGCAACATCACCTCCTGGTTTGGGAATAGCACTGCACAAGACCGTAGCAGACTACAAAGAGTGACACGTTCAGCCGAACGCACAATTGGAGGGGGGCTTCCCACCCTCCAGAACATTTACAACAAGCGGTGCAAGGGGAAGGCTAAGAGAATTATTAAGGACTCGAGCCACCCGAACAACTGCCTCTTTGAACTGCTGCGGTCAGGCAAGCGATACCGGAGTCTTAAGGCGAGCACAGAAAGACTCAGAAGAAGCTTCTATCCCCAGGCCATCAGGCTGCTAAACGAACAATAATCACTATGCAACAACCATCAAATGCACACAGCACACACACCCACACGCACACACTCACTCAAACAAACAACACACTGCAGCACCCACTCTCCACACTTTAGATCACACAAACACACTTACACTTTATATTTATTGATAAAGGATTTGCACTACAACTCGTACACCTACTGTGAATTGTACCTAAATTGCACCTCGTCCCATTTCTCCATTTCTGCCTTGCACTATATAGTATTGTATATTAGTACACTGCACAGTATTGTATATTGTATGGTAACTACGTCTATTCTGCATCGAACATTGTACATATGTCTAAACTGAACACTGTGACCACATTTTTTTTTTTACTTCTAATTTTACTATGTTATTTTATTTCATACTTATCTTGTCTTGCACAGTCTCTGGAGCGCAACAGTAAGAAGCATTTTGTATAAAAGTATTCTGTACTTCTGTATGACAACTATTAAAGAAACTTGAAACTTGAAACTTAAAGAGGCATGATGCTCTGACTCGATGGGGTGCCGGACTCTGGGCTCTCAAGGGTTGGAGACCGTGGCTGCGATGGTTGGTGAGGGAGGGGGCTTGGGGTGTTAAATGTATAATCTGTCTAATTTATTCTCTAATCATTGTTGTTTTAGTTGATGTTTTTGGATGTCTTAGTTTTTATGTATTATTGTTATTATTGTGTTGTTCATTATCTGAAATGATTTTTTTTTTATAAAAGATATTCAAATAAAAACTCTAACCCTAACTAACCTTACTGTCATGCACTTAATATGTCCTAATATACTAATCTACACTGTAGCACAGGCATTTAACCGCACAATACCTATCTACATTACGCCACGTTTGAATCACGTGGGATATGATTGGTCCATATCGTAATTGGCATTTTGATATAGGAATAGTGGAGTATACTACATCCTGTAGTCTTTGTGGTGAGACTGCTGCTGCTTTTTATTCAAAACTCTTTAATCATCTGTCAAATCCAGGGTCACCATACCACTTTTATATGTATTCTGAACTGTTTGAACTGTTATTGAACTGTTATATGTTTTCTGAACTGTTTGAACTTGTATATGTATTCTGAACTGTTTGAACTTTTATATGTATTCTGAACTGTTTGAACTTTTATATGTTTTCTGAACTGTTTGAACTGTTATATGTATTCTGAACTGTTTGAACTGTTATATGTTTTCTGAACTGTTTGAACTTGTATATGTATTCTGAACTGTTTGAACTTGTATATGTATTCTGAACCGTTTGAACTTGTATATGTATTCTGAACTGTTATGTGTATTCTGAACTGTTTGAACTTGTATATGTTTTCTGAACTGTTTGAACTTTTATATGTTTTCTGAACTGTTTGAACTTTTATGTTTTCTGAACTGTTTGAACTTGTATATGTTTTCTGAACTGTTTGAACTGTTATATGTATTCTGAACTGTTTGAACTTTTATATGTATTCTGAACTGTTTGAACTGTTATATGTATTCTGAACAGTTTGAACTTTTATATGTATTCTGAACTGTTTGAACTTGTATATGTTTTCTGAACAGTTTGAACTGTTATATGTATTCTGAACTGTTTGAACTTGTATATGTTTTCTGAACTGTTTGAACTGTTATATGTATTCTGAACTGTTTGAACTTTGAACTTTGAACTATTTATTTATTTATTTGTCCTTTATTTAAACGGGTGAATCTCACTGACACCGAGATATCTTTTTCAAGAACGACACAGATTGATTGAAACCGTCATTTATTCTCGAAAAGGACATTGAGGCTTCACCCTCTTTTGCAATGCCGTCGAGATTACAAGTTCAAACAGTTCAGAAAACATATAAAAGTTCAAACAGTTCAGAATACATATAACAGTTCAAACTGTTCAGAAAACATATACAAGTTCAAACAGTTCAGAATACATATAAAAGTTCAAACAGTTCAGAATACATATAACAGTTCAAACAGTTCAGAAAACATATACAAGTTCAAACAGTTCAGAATACATATAACAGTTCAAACAGTTCAGAAAACATATACAAGTTCAAACAGTTCAGAAAACATAAAAGTTCAAACTGTTATATGTATTCTGAACTGTTTGAACTTTTATATGTTTTCTGAACTGTTTGAACTTGTAATCTCGACGGCATTGCAAAAGAGGGTGAAGCCTCAATGTCCTTTTCGAGAATAAATGATGGTTTCAATCAATCTGTGTCGTTCTTGAAAAAGATATCTCGGTGTCAGTGAGATTCACCCGTTTAAATAAAGGACAAATAAATAAATAAATAAATAAATAAATAAATAAATAAATAAATAAATAAATAAATAAATAAATAAATAAATAAATAAATAAATAAATAAATAAATAAATAAATAAATAAATAAATAAATAAATAAATAAATAAATAAATAAATAAATAAATAAATAAATAAATAAATAAATAAATAAATAAATAAATAAATAAATAAATAAAAATAAAGAACAAAACTTTGAGAGCAAAAAGACCACATACTGGTATATTGAAACTAGGCAAATCTTTCCAAATTCATCTAATACCCTTTAATTATCCCCGTCAGAGAAAGCCCTCTCTGTCCTGGAGGAGTTTAATATTGTATTGCTTGAGAACAGGGCAGTAAGTGCCACCTCCCAGTAGTAATAATAATAATAATAATAATAATAATAATAATAATAATAATAATAATAATAATAATAATAATAATAATAATAATAATAATAATAATAATAATAATAATAATAATAAAAAACTTTATTTGCATAGCACCTTTCATACAGAAACTGCAGCTCAAAGTGCGTCACAACAGAAGAAAGACAGGAAAATGAGCACATAAAGTGCACAGTGCACAAACTGTGGTATCCACAGTTTAAAACTTGACAGTCTTCCCTCCTGTTTTATACCCACTTTGACCCTTCGAACCTCCCACTCAGGGCAAACCTCCCTCTCAGGGCGCAGTTCCCTCTCTCAGTAGTAGAAGGGGGCGGTAGGAACTTGTCTGCAATTAACAGTTAGAGCGCGGGATAAGTAGGCTTAAAAAACAAATGTATGAAAGCACTCAGCCGTTGCTATGGTACAGTAGATGTTGTTTGCTTTTGGCCTTTTAGAAAACCTGGTATATTAATCAGAGGAGTTGCCACTTAGTGAATATGCGTGGGGACGAGTGTGTGCACCGAGCGAGGAAATAGAGGTATTGTTAGGAAACCTTTCCTGACATCCTATCTCAAGCTTTTCTCTCTCTGGCCACTCCGTCTCCTCGGACCATGCCTGTAATTGCTGACGATCGGCTCGAAACATTAGACTCTTTGATTGTGCAATAATACTAAACAATATAATTTAAAGAAATAGACATAATAAACAGGTAATAAAATAGACATAAAATAGGCATGATAAAATAGACATGTTAAAGTCCTGAGATAATGCAATACAATGTTAGCTACGAATTAAGCCTGGGGGAAGAAGCTGAGCCTTAGTCTCTCTGTTCTTGCTGCGTTTGTGCGTAGGCGCTTGCCTGACCGCAGCAGCTTGAACAGGCTGTTGTTCGGGTGGTGGGGGTCTTTCATTATTCTGCAGGCTCTGGATTTGCACCTCCTGTTATATAAGTCCTGCATGAGTGGTAGTGCAATACCCGTAGTACGCTCTGCTGAGCGCACCACTCTCTGTAGGGCCTTCCTGTCCTGGGCCGTGCTTTTTCCAAACCAGGCAATAATTGCTGAGAGAGAGAGAGAGAGAGAGAGAGAGAGAGAGAGAGAGAGAGAGAGAGAGAGAGAGAGAGAGAGAGAGAGAGAGAGAGAGAGAGAGAGAGAGATGTGGAATGTTTCGTGTGGACTGACACGAGGAGACGTCTTCAATTTAATAGACTGGTACTTTATTTAGGAATAGGTAGTAACAAGAGGTTGAAAGAAGATAGTTTATGGTTTACCAGTCGGCACGCCACAAGCATGAAAATTCACTCAGTGAAGGAGCTGATCGTGGATTTTAGGAGGAGACAGCAGGAGACACACACACCACTGATGATTAACGGGGCTACCGTGGACAGGGTGAGCAGCTTCAAGTACCTGGGGGTCCACATCTCAGAGGATCTGACATGGACAACACACATAGACTCAGTCGTAAAAAAGGCGATGCAGCGCCTCTACCACCTGAGACAGTTAAGGAAGTTCAGAGTATCAGGGAAGATACTCCAGTCCTTCTACTCCGGAGCTGTAGAGAGCATCTTGACTGGAAACATCACTGCTTGGTATGGAAACAGCACGGCACAAGACAAGAAGGCCCTACAGAGAGTGGTGCGCTCAGCCGAGCGTACCACGGGTATTGCACTACCACCCCTGCAGGTCCTATACAACAAGAGGTGCAAATCCAGAGCCTGCAGAATAATGAAAGACCCTCAGCACCCCAACAACAGCCTGTTCAAGCTGCTGCGGTCAGGCAAACGCCTGCGAACACCAACAACTAGGACAGAGAGACTTTGGCTCAGCTTCTTTCCCCAGGCCATCAGAGCCTTGAACACTGAACTCTCCACACACAAGCACACATGAGCACACACACAACACACACACTGTACACGCTCATGGCCGCCTAGTAATAGTTGAAAGTGGGGGTGCAATTTTTTTTTTTATTCTTTTTTTTATTTTAGTTTTTTTTTTTTAGTTTTTTTTTGCAAGGGGTGGTTTGGAGGGGGTCCGGCACGACCCCCTCCATGGCAGATTTTTTTACATTTAATGAACACCTGTATGTGCAATTTCCTGCAATATAGAGCCTTCAATCTTGACCAAAATAAAGCTGCTCTTTTCACTATAAAACTCAGTTTATATTGCAGTATGATAGCTATAATAATAATAACTTCACTGCGAAGGCTCTTTTAGCTAACGCTAGCTAGGCACGTATGATAGCCAATTACTATTATAATAATAATAATAATAACTTTCCCATCCTCCCAAAGCCCCTCCAGCCCCGTTCACATCCGCAGCACCAACAACAACAACAACAACTAATTGACGCTATCAATAGCCCCAGTGAGCGCGGCGGCTGAATGAATGAAAACTTTATTTAACAGATTGCAGAATGGGTACAATACAGTACGGCTCAATACACACAATTGTTAAGGGGATGCAGACCAGAGAAAGACGTTTGTCTTGTTTACATCAGGGTCCCCTTTCGTGACTGTGCTGCACAGAGTGAATCCACAGTCACTTGCTCCTCAATGGGAAACCAACCTAGATTTACCATGAAGGACTGGTTCTGGCCGAACCGTTCGTTATACAAGTATCACAGAGACATTACAAAGGTGCTCACAGTTGCACGAGGGGTTCGCACAGAGATACGGGATGGTTTGAAAGCTCGGCGTTGCTAATACATATTTTTAATATTTTTTTATAAACTGCTCAAAGCGGCATTATTTCCGCCGTTGGGTGATCACAGCGCCTGCGCACCATCCTGTATCTCTGGATTCACTCGGTGCACTGGGTGCAGCGCCGAGGCTCACCATACGAGAAATATTCAGTTTCAATCTGTTTGCGCATTTAGTATACAGTCACAGTGTTCGACTTACGTGATGATTTGCTCCATTTTGATGTAAACGCCGAAGAATAATCCTCACAAGTCACAATGTTATCCAATATCCAGCCTGAATTTTTCAAGGGCTTTCGAAAAAGCCGCCTCCCCCAACATGTCGTATACGTCATGCCGACGAACCGTGGCCCGTGGGCACTGGATCAAACCATTAAAGTGGGGGGGTCACACAATCTTTGGAAACTTAAAAACTTGCTATTAAGTGTCATTGCGTATTATTAATTTGATTGAAATTACGTAGTTATGGTTCGATAAGATTTATATATTGGGGGGGGGGGTATTTATATCATATGATATGATCAAAAAGTGAGGGAGCAAAGAGACAAGCTTGCTCCCCCAAGTTCAATAGTCCTGGAGCACGTGCATCGTCTGCTCCGTTAAGTGGGCGCCTATGTACACGCTCACACACTAGCAGCCAATTTAACATGAGCACACACACACTCATGCTGCACACGCTCACACTTATGGTCACTTTACAAAAGGAAAGGTCACTTTAAGAATAGTATAGTATAACTTGAGATTGTATAATATAGCATTGTATAGCAGTGTACATAGAGACCCAGTGCCTCATCCGTAGCTAACAGTGTATTGCACTACCACAGGACCTAGCATGTCCTACCATGCTCTGTAAATAACTCGATACGATATGCCCTACTTTGTTTACTTGTTTTATTGCACAATGTCGTTCTATTGGATTCTTATTATATATTACTATTGTATTATGCACAATCGCTGCGGGCAAGATCCCCCACATGTCATTGTATACTTGTATGCCGTGACAAATAAAACTCTTGATTTGACTTGATATACGTCCTCTTAGCAAGTTTAACAGCCTTGCGCAGAGTATAGACTGTTGCCTTGTACTCCTCCATATTTCCTGTCTCTCTGCCCAGGTTGTAAGCAGTGGTGCAAGTTTTCAGAGCTGCTCTGATAGTACTGTCCACCAGTGGAGGCTGCTGACCAAATTTTTATGTGAAGCACAAATTATTATATTATATTATATATTAAATAATATTTTTTAAACATCCCAACGCTGCAACACCCCCATTCCTCTTAGCTGTCAGGCTCCTCATTCGCTTCCATTCATTTTGGGGACCATGTTTAAATATCATACTTCTGAAGTATAAACAAACTATATTGCTGTGACAATTTCAATAAAACAGACCATTCTGAGTCAATGGTATGCAAAACTGTACATTGGAATATCTAACATGTATTTACCACCTTCCTCTGCACAAGGCCACAGATGGGTTTTATGTAACACAAGGACAATGAATGAATGAAAACTTTATTTAACAGATTGCAGAATGGGTACAATACAGTACGGCTCAATACACACAATTGTTAAGGGGATGCAGACCAGAAAAAGACTTTCATCTTGTTTACATCAGGGTCCCCCATTTTCAATTCATCATAACATGACATACAGATAGACAGTACTGCTACATCTATATAAGACAGTACTGCTACATCTATATATGACATACAGAGATATAGACAGTACTGCTACATCCAGACATTTATGACATACCAGATCTACAAATATACATTACTGTTTAAGAGTACAACGCCTGTCATATAGACCTATAGCGTTGGAAACTCTGATTAAGGAGAGGAGAGGGAGAGGAGAGGAGAGGAGGAGGGGAGAGGAGAGAGGAGAGGGAGAGGAGAGGAGGGGGAGAGGAGTAGGAGGAGAGGAGGTGAGAGGAGGAGGAGGAGGGGAGGAGAGAGAGGGAGGAGAGAGAGGAAAAAAAGATCGCCAATGTTGTTAGCTACATGCTAACGTGAATGGAATATGCCAGTATAACAGTATAGCATTGTGGCTAGCAGCTAACGTTAGCTCACATTAGTTAGCCAGCCAGCAAAACTGATGATATCAGGAGCTATCAGACAGTCACCCAAGCGATTGCCAAAGCAGTGCACTCACCAAAGCTGTGGGCTCACCTATCCCATCTTGCTTTTCTTCTTCTTCCTCTGGGTGAACGTTTCGATGACTTAGCTATTAGCTCACGTTAGTTACAACAAGTTAGCTTACACAGTCCAAGCCGGCAATCACGTCAATTACACTACCTCAACTGAGATACAAAAATATATATATATCATCAAACGATGGACAATAAGTTCATGAACAATAACAAAACACCATGGGCCTGGTAGCTGCGGTGGTAGCCCTTTAGCTACGTTAGCTCCAACAAGTTAGCTTTTTTTTTTTTTTTTTTTTTTTACTTTCTTTTATTTTGTGTCATAATGAACATCACATTGCATTAATCATACAGTATAATATACTTGATTCACATAGTCAATGACATTTGTTACTCAGGCTCTTCCATCTTATTCAATTTGTTTTCAAAGTATTCAGCATAATCAAAGTAAGCTGTATAATCCGAGTACGCCTCATAAACAACCCAGGGGGGGGGGGGTTTAAAAGGACATACAGTAGGATAAGAAACGAACAAATAAATAGAAAAATAAATTTAACAAAAGGGAAAAAAAAAATTTAACAAAAGAAAAAAGAAAAAAAAAGAGAGGGAGTCAGGAGGGTCAGACTCATGCTAGTGTATCTCCAGGTACAAGGTTACAAGTGACCATCTCTGCATAAACATATCTTTTTTCAGTTGCAATTGTGCAGTCATTTCTTCCATTGTATACATCTGTCTCAGTCTCTTGGTACATTGTTTGATTGTCGGTGGTTGATTTTGTAACCATGCCATCGTTATCATTTTCCTTGCTATTGTTGTGGCTGATGGTTGTTTAACACAGCAGGAGACGATATTTCCAATTTTAACAAGTAGGTAATTTATTTAGGAAAAGAAGTTTCAACAGCAGAGCTATGGATCGAGCAGAGGATCACCACAGCTTGAACAAAAAACACTCTACCCCTCAATCCCTCTGCTTGTCCCCTAAATCCCCTCTCAGTCCTGCCCCCCACATGACAGATATGATGACGTGTCATATCATGTCAGATATGACATGACGTACATTAAGATGACACGTAGATTTAACATCGGAGAGAGATAAAAACATTAAGAACATCGAAGAGAGATAAAGACATTAAGAAGAACATAGATTTAGATAAAAACATTAAGAACATCGAAGAGAGATAAACAAGATATGATGTACACACACGATATGATGTAAAACATTAAGAACATCGAAGAGAGAGTGAGATGTGTGTGTGTGTGTGTGTGTGTTTGTGTGTGTGTGTGTGTGTATGTGTGTGTGTGTCTGTGTGTGTGTGCGTCTGTGTACAGACGTGTGTGTATTGTATGTGTGTATTGTGTGTGTGTGTCTGTGTGTGTGTGCGTCTGTGTACAGACGTGTGTGTATTGTATGTGTGTATTGTGACACAGGGAATGTGTGTGTGTGTGTGTGTGTCGGTGTGTATGTCTGTACGACTGTGTGTGTCTGTGTGTGTGTGTGTGTGTGTCGAAGAGAGAGTGAGATGTGTGTGTGTGTGTGTGTGTTTGTGTGTGTGTGTGTGTGTATGTGTGTCTGTGTGTGTGTGTGTCTGTGTGTCTGTGTGTGTGTGCTGTGTCTGTGTGTGTGTGCTGTGTATGTGTGAAAGAGAGAAAAGACACAAGATTAGAGCACACGATATGATGTACTGAAATGTCCATCTGCCTATCTTGAGGTTGTTTTAAGAACATCAGCCAGACTGTCGCCCTAGTGTCTTTGAGCCCTGCTAGTTGACCTATATTAAACTAGTCAAGACTAACCCCTTTCCTACCTCCACCCCCGTATACACATTTTCCACAACATTCCCCCATTTGGGGCTATCCCTAGTCCCACCCAAATCATATAACCAAGAAAATGTGAACGTCTAACTAAACGAGAAACCACAATTATATAATAAAAGTTTAAATGCCTAATCTAAACCAGAAACCTTACTTCATTCACTGGACCCCTAACGGACCAACAAAGGCTGACTACCGTTCTTACCAAAACACAAAACCGTTCCAAACAAGAGTAATAATAAAACATCAACAAAATACCCCAATTTATAATCCTAACCTGACAGACAAATCCCCCCAACCTCCACCGCTTACCAAATGAGCCACAGTTCCGGCCGGAAACCGCGACTCTCATCAGGGAAAGGAGAAGTTGACCGTCAGAACTAAACATAGAACATCCCTCCCAAAAAAAAAATGACATTGTCTCTTCCATAACATTGAGTCCTAGTGTCCATCGCTCAGCCCCCCTTCCATGCCCACGCCATAGTCTCCTCACCGTATTGCCAAAAGTCACATTTTGCCAATACAGCAACCACCACGCCACACCTCCAGTCCCCGTAGAAGCATGTCCCCATGCCTGGACGGGAGGCGCTGGTACCGACCTCACCACGTGTCCCCCCATCTTCGACGGGAGGTGCCCATCTTGCCCACTGCGTTAGCCCCCCCCTTTGTCCCTCCAGTCCCCAGAACCGATCCCCAGACCACTTCTTCTCAATGCTTCCTCAGGCTCAGAACCGACACTCTGCCGATGCCCCTTCCCATTCCGGTTTGACCAGGACCACGAGTAAAATAAACAAAAAATAATAAAAAAATTAAAAATAATGCAATGATTTTCAATGGTTGCAATCTCTATGCCGAAGGATCATTAGAAAATCAGACTAAAATTCCTAGTTAAAGGAATAAACCAACAAAACTGCACTCAGACCATCCCCCGTCACTCTTAAAGGAAAGAACCAACAAAAAGAAAATGTCCCTACCTCACCATACCCCTAATCCTCTATCCCCTCGTCTCCCTCTAAGGCAGCATAAAGCTGAGGACATGGCCCGATTTGTGGCTCAATCTCTTTCTGTCCCACCATCAGCATTTGGCTCGTTACGTGTGAAGTTACCAGCCTACCCAAGAGAGGCATACCACAACAGAAAAGGAGAACCAATATCAACCCTGCCACCCCAATGGATATCCCCGTCTGCATCACTATGCTTCCCCACTGTCCCAATCTTTCCAACACCCCACTCCCCCACCATTCTTCATTCCGGCCAGAATTCCCCCTCAACTCCTCCCTCAAATCCTTCAGCTTAGCCATGGCCTCGGAGAACTTTCCCCCTGGCCCCACATTCGTCGGAATGAATGTGCAGCAGTACTGTCCAAACATGGAACAGACTCCACCCTTCTCCGCCATTAACCAGTTCAGAGCCTGTCTATTCTGCCACGCCACCGTACTGGTCGCGTGCATCTGGTCCCCCATTGCATCCAACGCCTCCTCTGTGTAGTTGAGATACCGCTGCTGATTGTAAAACAAATAGTTGATCCACCCGGTGTTCTTATTGACCGATATCCATGGCAGAATAGACTCAAACCCTGCCGCAATCTCATTCTTAGCCATGAACTCGGCTGGAATGCCCCTTGGCTGTCCTATGCTGTCCAGATACACCCTTGGGTCTGCCTTGTAGCTACGCTTCGTTCGAGAGATAGGAGACTCAGAAGGTCCTTCCGTCACTGATAATGGTAGGACCACCATTGGCATGATCGCCTGAACCCGGGCACATCTACCTGACCAATCTAAAGGAAGTGTATTCCTCAACCTCCTACCGCCGCAGAGCCAGTATTGGTCCGCCAGTGCCATATCCTGGACATGAAAAGGGCAAGCTACAGGCCGTGGGTTGGTATCCACTCCCTTTAACACGACCCCGTGTCCACACTTTCCTTCTTTCGTGCAGTTAGTCGTGATGCTCCAAATAGTAGTGCACCGCCCCTCTGCCACCTCCCCTACGTCCCGGGTCCCCTCCTTTTGCAAGCACTCGAAATCCTTGGTCAGCCATAGTTTGACACCTCTGGGTATTGGCAACCCCGTCGCTACCCCCTGCACACGTACATCCAATTTCCTACAACGTTCCCGCATAGTGACATCCTTGAAATCCGTGACGTTTCCTGCCGCCTTAAAACGACTAGAGCCGAGAAACCCCAAACACTCTGCCTTGCACCAAGGGCGACTATTATGGGGCCCCTCCCATGCCTCTGCGTCCCTGTCACACTGAGCCCAACTGAACTTCGTGCCCTTCACCAGCAGCCTATCCGGACGTGCCTTGGAGCAGACATAACAATCCTCTATCTGATTCTGCGCGCTCGTGTACTGGACCCACTTAAACCACTCATTCCCTAAAGCCGCCCTATACATCGGGTCAGCCTCCGGGTCTTCCTCGTCATAGTCATAGTCGCCCCCATCTTGTTCCCCGGAAGGAAGCAAACCCCTCAACCTGGCCCAGAGTGAGCCCACTGAGTCCCTCAACGTTCCGGCTGTCCTCTGGAACATATCCTGTCCCCCCACCTCTTCCGACTCAGTGTCCTTGACCTCCCTTTTTCCCCTCACCCCTGTCCCCTGTGATTGGTTCGGGACAGGCTCAACCCTCCTATCTACCCCCACAACCCGATCCTCGTTAGTATAATGGTAAGTATCCCCGCCTGTAACGGGGGAATGGTCAAAATCAAAAACATGCCCTTGCGGTCCTACGGGAAACACCCCTTTTGGTTGTAGTCTTATCTTCTCCCCCCCTTCCTCGATGGAGGGCAGAGGGGGCGCCTGATTCTGAGCCTGGTCATGAAAGCCTGCCGGTACTTGAGCCTGAGCGGGACCCCGTGGGACTCCTACCCACTCAAACCCGTCATCCTCAAGGACGGGTCGACCGTGACGGTTCTCAATGACGTCGTTGTGCCCGGCCGACCGTCCGCACACTGCTGCCAACATCTGCGGGAGCATCAGCAGGCACTGCACCTTCCAGTTGCCGTCTCGGACCCTCCTTGTCGGGTTCTGCATAACTGCGATCGATTGTATCCCCCAAGAGATCGCCGCTGGCCTTTATGCAGTGATTGAAGTGGAACCAGGTCGCTGATCCTTTGACTTGGACTGCCGTTCCAGTCGATCGGATCACCTCGTACGGGCCCTCTCTCCGGGGTGATGACCACTTTCTCTTGTGGACCTTTACGAAGACCAGGTCCCCAGGGATCAGTCTCGGTTTGGTGGCTTCCTTCTCCGCCTCCTTCACCCCCTTTTTCTCCTTTCTCTGCTCCTGTCGAAACACAGCTTCATGTATTTTAGTCACTTGCTGAAGATATTTTTTCAGATCTTGCTCAAAAATATCTAATGCCGGGCCCCTAGCCAGGTGTCTAAATGGCGGTGCTGGCATGCTGCGGCCTGTAAGCATTTCATGCGGTGTTAGCTGTGTTTGGCGGTTCACGCTGCTTCTAATAGCCATCAGAGCAAGTGGCAAAGCATCAATCCAGTTAAGCTTAGTTTGCATACAGATTTTCAACAGTTTGTTTTTAATGACCAGATTGGCCCTTTCCACCTTCCCCTGCGACCCGGGACTATAGACACAGGAAAGGCGCTGTCTTATACCTAATTTCTGCATCAGCCCTTTAACCACCTTGTCGATGAACTCGCGGCCATTATCGCTTTGTAATATCGTGGGAATTCCAAATCTCGGAATGACCTCGCGACACAGGAACTTGATCACTGTGTCCGCGTTCTTGTGTTTAGATGGAATGGCCTCAATCCAGCGACTAAAGCAGTCCTCTACTACCAGGAGGTATCGTTTGCCCTGCACTGGCGTTATCATATCGGTATAGTCCATAATCAGATGTCTGAATGGTCCCTCAGGGAGGGGTGTGTAAGCCGCCACTGTCGGTACTCCTTTGCGCACATTGCCCTGTAAGCATGTTAAACACCTGGCTAGTGTAACGTCAATTTGTGCCTGAAGCTTTGGGGACCAAAATCCCATTTTCGTGATTCGTTTCAGGGTCTCTGCTCTTCCACAGTGATCAACACCATGAGCCTCAGGTATCACCAAGGACAGAAGATCGATGGAGGCGACTATCAAACCGTTATGACTCCTCCACAGACCATCTGCCCCCCTTACAGCCCCCCTCTCCGTCCACGACTGTTTCTCGGCCTGCGTGGCTGAGTCCTGAAGATCACTCAAATTATCCTCAGTTACCTCAGTCGTCAGTTCGGCCGCAAACATCAGAACAGCCGTGGACGGCACCGCAGCCGCCGCCTTCGCGGCCTCGTCCGCCGCGTTGTTTCCCGTCGTCACAAAGGACAGGTCTTTTCTGTGTGCCTGGCACTTTACGATAGCAATGCTTTTGGGCAACTTTACAGCCTGAATAAGCGCCACAACCTGCTTGTGGTGAAGGATCGGTGAGCCGTCCGATTTCTTAAAGCCTCTTGCCTTCCAAATGGCCGCGAATAGGTGGCATACGCCATGCGCATACGCAGAGTCTGTAAAGATGTTAACCGTGCGATCTTTAGCTATTATGCATGCTTCTGTTAGTGCTATTAGTTCTGCAAGCTGGGCCGAACATGGTTGCATGCATTGTCCGGCCTTTCTTGTTAGTGTTTCTCCGTTAGGTTTGGACTGTACGACGGCGTATCCTGACCTTAAATTTTCCCCCTCCCGATAGCAGGACCCATCCACAAAAAGTGAGAGTTCTGCTATCGCGAGCGGGTCGACTCCCAAATCAGGACGGAGTTTCACGAAAGCCTGTACCTCCACCTCACACTCATGCGGTTGACCCTCGCTCGGGAGTGGTACCAGATCCGCCGGGTTACTGCCGTGGCATGTTTTTATCGTAACGTCCGAGTACTGCAGGAGCCTCATGTAAGCCTGTTGCCGTTGGCTGGTCAGAACAAATTTGCCTCTTTCTCAGACCCTGCTCTACCGGCGAAAGAGCTCTAGAGTAATATGCTATCGGTTGTTTTTTCCCACTCACCCCCTGTGTTTGAGTCAGGACAGCTGTCGCATGCTGCGCTCTATGTGAGACGAATAGGTGGAAACACTTCTCATAATCCGGCAGCGCCAGGGCAGGGGCCTGTAACAACAGACGCTTAATGTTTATGAACGCGTCCTCCCCCTCCTCGGTCCATGTCAAGGGAGCGCGAAGCTTGTCTGTACCCGCCTCTTTTATCATCATCCTCAACGGCGCTGTCGCTATCGTATAGTCCTCCACCCACTCAGAGCTGTACCCAGTCATCCCTAAAAACGTCATCATCTGTCGGACCGTCAATGGCCTAGGTGCCTTGGATACAGCTTCGAGTTGCGTGGGTGAGATGTTTTTTATGCCCTTTTGAATGACGCGAGACAAGTACTCAACTTTTGGCTGGCAGTACTGCAGTTTTGAACGGGATGCCTTGTGGCCTCCCACGGCCAATCCACTCAAAACTTTGATGGAGTCCTCATGGCACTGCTGACGTGTATCCGAGCAGACTAGAATGTCATCTGCATACAGTAAAACCGTGCTGAGTAGTGTGTCGCACACTCCTTGCAAGTCTTCCTTGAGCGCCTTCGAGAAGTAATGCGGCGAGTGCGCGAACCCTTGTGGCAACCGGGTGTAAGAGTATTGTTTCCCCCTGTGGGTAAAAGCAAACAGATACTGAGACTCTTTTTCCAATGGAACACTGAAGAATGCCTGCGTGAGATCAATGACCGTATAGTACTGCGAGCTACTCGGGATGTTTGTCAGGAGGGTGTGTGGATTAGCGACTTCCGCCTCTGGTCCAGACACCACGTCGTTCACCGCCCTCAAATCGTGTACCAGTCTGTACCTAGCCCTGTCCGCCTTTAGCACTGGGTGGATAGGTGTATTACATCTGGATTTGAAAGGGACGAGCACTCCCCCCTTTAACAGTCCCTCAATCTGATGTGATATAGCTTCCTCCGACTCTGGCTTCATTGTATACTGTCTGATAAAGGGTGGTCTACAACCCTTCTTTAACCTGACCTTCACTGGCTGTGCCGACAATATTAGACCCACATCTGTGTCGTGTTTTGACCACAACCGTTCCGGGGTGCGCGCCAACATGTCCTGTTCCAGCAAAGCATCCGCCTCTGGAATAACGCAAGGGTCTCCTGGTAATCTGATTACTTGCGGTTTTGCCAAAACTGAAAAGGAAATCATTATTTTTATGAAACTCCCATCTGCGCTGTTCCAAATTAGCGGAGATTCCGTGGAGACCCACCTTTGAGTCTCGGATTCCTGTATCATTGAACCTAGATGTTCGGATTCGTAACCAGGATTTATTCTCAGAGTGATGTGTGGGGCGGCGTCTCTTAGTCTATGTTGTTCCCGTAGATACTTACCCGTGTTAACCCTCAACGCCGCGCCCTGTCTCCCTACAATTATCGTAGATGAGTTAATCTGCACCTGCTCGGGCTGTCCCTGCAACCATGCCTTGTTCCTAACTAGGTCACTATTCGTCAAATATTGTAGTGTGCAATGTGCCTCCATGTTTGTTTGTCTAGACTGAGGCAGTTGGGTTTTCAGAAATGGCTCCCAGGGGTCACAGACCCTTTGCAGCTCTGCATCTATGTTGCCCAGCCAGAACACAGTGGCCTCTTTCTCCCCCGTCCCTTGTAGCATCATTTGGTACACGTCTTGTTCAATTTGAATCCCCTCAGGCGTACATAGGATTTTACAGCCTAGTTTACACATTGCATCTCGTCCCAAGAGATTGCGCGGGGTGCTGTCCGAAATTAATACAGGTATTGTTATGGTCTTGTTGTTATACGTCATAGAGATTGGATCTGATGTGGGTATTAATTGTGTTTTTCCCGAGAATCCGACCGTCCGAACATACTGTCCAGACTGGGGTAAGTGAGCGGCGTATTTTTGCTTTATGCAGGAAAAACCTGCTCCAGTGTCTGCCATCATCTCTGTTAATTTGCCCTCCACTAGGACCTGCAGAATAGGTTCTTGCTCAGCTCCCTTGGAAACCACAATCATTTGATTTCCCCCCGTCGCATTCTCTGGGCACCCCTAGTGATTACCCCCCTGGTTTCGGGGCCCTCCTGTCTCCCCCTGGTCGTGGGGCCCTTGTGACTCCCCCTGGCGCACGGGTCTTCCATACTCCGAGCCGGGACGGTATGGTTGCCTACATCTCATTTCCCTGTGTCCCTGCATGCCGCAGTTCCAACAGTGGAAACGGGGAAACTGTTGTTCGTTCCCCGGTCCCTGTGTAAACCGTGGGCCTGATTGCCCATTCCCTGCCTGCCGCCTGGACGCCTGGTTCTGTGAACTATAGCCATAGCTTCTCACTACCTGAGGTGCAGGCGGGGGTCCCTGGTCCTGCATGGGTGGAGAGGTAGCAGATGACACCATTACTGCCTGCAACCTCCTTTGGGGCTGCAGTTGTTGCTGAGTTAACTTCCTTGAGTCATTTCTATCCTGATCCCTGACTTTCTGCTCCTGAGCCCTTTGCTTCTCCACACTATGTGTTACATGTGCACAGAACAAAGGATAAGTCATGTCCATTAACCCCACCACGTCTTCCAGTCTATTCTTAACCACCTCTGGAAGCCCTCTCATCACACTTTCTCTAAACATCGCTCTCTGCAACGGGTCAATTTCTGGGTTGTGTCCTAGCTCACCTCTCCACTCCTTCAGTATTTTGTTCACATAGGTGCCAGGCCCTTCCGTCTCCATTATGGGGTTGCCCGCCAGTTTTGCCGGATTAATACGTGATGGATATTAATTCCTGAGTTTGTACCACAACGCCGCTCTATGCGCGTTGAATATGTCTCCATCATGGGCCTGCGTGTCGCATGCCACTCGCATCGATGTATCACCCATGATGTCCCGGCAGGCACCAATTCCTAGCAAGCGCGTCAACAGGGATTTGACGTCACCCACTGCTAGCAGAAAAGATGACGTATTTTCCTCAAACTGCGTGATCCACCTGGAGGCTCCTTCTGAAAGGTCCGGTAGTCTTGCTATTATGCCATCGATGTCTAGAGGTGACCATGGCATGTGAAAGATATCGTTCCCCTTTATTAGCAGGGGAAACTGGCCTGTACTTGTCACACTTCCCAGGAATGTAGGGGCGAAAGTCAGGGTTCCTGTAATGTTTCCTTTCTCCTGTGCTGGTTTCGTGTCGTTCTCATCTTCCTCCTCAGTCAACAGTTTGGTGTGGCCACACGCCCCGTGTTTCCCTGATGTCTGCTGTGCCACATTTTGACGGGCCTCTTCCTCTATCTTCCTCCCGACTCCCTCCCTCTGCCTGCCCAGGTTCTCTACCTCCTCTTCCTCTGCATCATACAACTTCCGACGTACTGTCTCGCCATATGCCGCCAGGACTTTCGGATAGAGATCCTGCGGGGTCAGTTTGGGGGGGGTATCTCGCCTAAGGGAGGTCTCTGATCTAGCGGAGGTTTCTGACCTAGCGGGGGTTTCTGACCTAGCGGGGGTTTCTGACCTAGCGGGGGTCCCTAATTCCGTCTCCTCATATTCTCCTCTTATTGTCACAGTGCCCACCGGCAATTGCGTGACATAAGGTGGGGATGTTGGTTTCCCTATATCCGTCTCTCTCTGATTTAGCGCTAAAGCTTCCTGCCTGTATGCTCTCCCCTTCTGGGCGTAGAGCTTCATTACCCCCAACTCTTCTGTCCTCTTTTTCAACCTCTTTTTGCTGCTGTCGCCTGGCTTGTGGTTACGAATCATTACATTCATCTCTTCGCATACGTCGAGATCAAAAGTACCTCCGGAAGGCCATTTTGTGTCCCCGGCCTTTGTACGCCTCTGCCAACGGACACCAACCTTGAGAATTAGGTTCTTTATGAGCGGGTTCCGGTCTAACAGTATGTCCTCTGCTGTATGCATCGTTGTTTAGTGTGTATATGTGTTTATTGTGTTGTGTGTGTGTGTGTGTGGTTGTACTTCAGCTACTACTACTCTACAACTACCACTCCAGGACACAGTTAACCTAGATCTACAGCTACTACTACTCTACAACTACCACTCCAGGACACAGTTAACCTAGATCTACAGCTACTACTACTCTACAACTACCACTCCAGGACACAGTTAACCTAGATCTACAGCTACTACTACTCTACAACTACCACTCCAGGACACAGTTAACCTAGATCTACTACTCCAGGACACAGTTAACCTAGATCTACAACTACAACGCTACTACAACTCGGTGTGTATGTGTCTGTGTGTGACTGTGTGTGTGTGTGTGTGTGTGTGTGTGTGTGTATGTCGGTGTGTGTGTCTGTGTGTGTGTGTGTGTATGTGTGTATGTCGGTGTGTGTGTGTGTTTGTGTGTGATTGTGTGTGTGTGTGTGTGACTGTGTGTGTGTGACTGTGTGTGTGTGCGTCACAACCCGCTGTCTACCGGGACACAGGAATGTGTGTGTGTGTGTGTGTCGGTGTGTGTGTGTCTGTGTGTGTGTGTGTGTGTGTGTCTTTGCTGTGTGTGTGTGTGTGTGTGTGACTGTGTGTGTGTGTGTGTGTGACTGTGTGTGTGTGTGTGTGTGTGACTGTGTGTGTGTGCGTACTGTGTGTGTGTGTGTCACAACCCGCTGTCTACCGGGACACAGGAATGTGTGTGTGTGTGTGTGTGTGTGTCGGTGTGTGTGTGTCTGTGTGTGTGTGTGTGTGTGTGTGTGTCTGTGTGTAGTGACTGTGTGTGTGTGTGTGTCTGTGTGTGTGTCGGTGTGTGTGTGTGTTTGTGTGTGATTGTGTGTGTGTGTGTGTGTGACTGTGTGTGTGTGACTGTGTGTGTGTGCGTCACAACCCGCTGTCTACCGGGACACAGGAATGTGTGTGTGTGTGTGTGTGTCTGTGTGTGTGTGTGTGTGTGCTGTTTGTGTCTGTGTGTGACTGTGTGTGTGTGTGTGTGTGACTGTGTGTGTGTGCGTCACAACCCGCTGTCTACCGGGACACAGGAATGTGTGTGTGTGTGTGTGTGTCGGTGTGTGTGTGTCTGTGTGTGTGTGTGTGTGTGTGTGTGTCTGTGTGTGTGTGTGTGACTGTGTGTGTGTGTGTGTGTGTGTGTGTGTGTGTGTGTGTGTGTGTGTCTGTGTGTAGTGACTGTGTGTGTGTGTGTGTGTGTGTGACTGTGTGTGTGTGCGTCACAACCCGCTGTCTACCGGGACACAGGAATGTGTGTGTGTGTGTGTGTGTGTCGGTGTGTGTTTGTCTGTGTGTGTGTGTGTGTGTCTTTGCTGTGTGTGTGTGTGTGTGTGACTGTGTTGTGTGTGTGTGTGTGTGTGTCTGTGTGTGTGTGTGTGTGTGTGTGTGTGTGTGTGTGTGTGTGTGTGTGTGTGTGTGTGTGTGACTGTGTGTGTGTGTGTGTGTGACTGTGTGTGTGTGTGTGTGTGACTGTGTGTGTGTGTGTGTGTGTGTGTATGTGTGTATGTCGGTGTGTGTGTGTGTGTCTGTGTGTGTGTGTGTGTGTGTATGTGTGTATGTCGGTGTGTGTGTGTGTGTTTTCTACCACCAGGGGTCAGCAAACCCAAGAGAGAAAGAGATGTGATGAGTCTGTATGCTACACCTTGGCCCACCAACAGGGGTCAGCAAACCCAGGAGAGAGAGAGAGAGAGAGAGAGAGAGAGAGAGAGAGAGAGAGAGAGAGAGAGAGAGAGATCAGGGGCCTGATCTCTGATCCAAACCCTACTTTTTTCCCAACCTGGTGCGTCCTATTGGGGTGTAATAGCTAACTTTTTAAGCGATGGGGGGGTGTGTGTGTATTGTATGTGTGTATTGTATGTGTGACTGTGTGTGTGTGTGTGTGTGTGTGACTGTGTGTGTGTGCGTGTGTGTGACTGTGTGTGTGTGCGTGTGTGTGACTGTGTGTGTGTATTGTATGTGTGACTGTGTGTGTGTGTGTGTGTGTGTGACTGTGTGTGTGTGCGTGTGTGTGACTGTGTGTGTGTACGTGTGTGTGACTGTGTGTGTGTGTGTGTGTGTGTGTATTGTATGTGTGACTGTGTGTGTGTGTGCCCAATAGTGCAAACAAGCTAGAGTCTCGTCTCACGCTGCCCAAATTGTTTTTTTTTTTTTTTTTACTCTCTGCTCATATTATCACAGCTAGCCTCTCTGTAGCAACAACTTCACAAGCCAATAAGAAAACGAACAATAGTGTATCCGTAAACGTAATTAGTTTGACACAGAGAATGCCAGCTGTAATAGTGTGTTTTGAATAACAGCAGAGCGGCACCGGTTTTTGTTTTGAAAATTGAGAGTCTTATCTACAGAGGACAGAAGGCACAGTTATAACAAGGTGGTGAGGAATGTGGAGAGTGTCGTAAAGGGATCAGGGAAAGGGATCAGGGAGAAGTTTGAACAGATGGAGAAAAATTTGACCAGAGGTCGAAAACATGCAATTAAAATTGATTAGTGGCGCACTTATAGCCTGTTAAAAGAGGAATCGCCCTAGTGTAAACACCTCACCACTTGTGTTCGTTTTAGCCGTCCATCCAGACCTCGTCACACAGTCAGCTCAACTTTTTCCTCCCTCAGAATCTCTTACGGATATTCTAATCAAAAGCAAAAATGCTCACCTGTGTTTGTTTGTCGACACCGCCAGAATTTCTACGGGAGAGGTCCGGAGCTGGCCGTGTGAGGGGGCCCGGCAGGGCGGTCTACAGGTCAAGGGTCACCAAATGTTGTGGCTGATGGTTGTTTAACACAGCAGGAGACGATATTTCCAATTTTAACAAGTAGGTAATTTATTTAGGAAAAGAAGTTTCAACAGCAGAGCTATGGATCGAGCAGAGGATCACCACAGCTTGAACAAAAAACACTCTACCCCTCAATCCCTCTGCTTGTCCCCTAAATCCCCTCTCAGTCCTGCCCCCCACATGACAGATATGATGACGTGTCATATCATGTCAGATATGACATGACGTACATTAAGATGACACGTAGATTTAACATCGGAGAGAGATAAAAACATTAAGAACATCGAAGAGAGATAAAGACATTAAGAAGAACATAGATTTAGATAAAAACATTAAGAACATCGAAGAGAGATAAACAAGATATGATGTACACACACGATATGATGTAAAACATTAAGAACATCGAAGAGAGAGTGAGATGTGTGTGTGTGTGTGTGTGTTTGTGTGTGTGTGTGTGTGTGTGTATGTGTGTGTGTGTCTGTGTGTGTGTGCGTCTGTGTACAGACGTGTGTGTATTGTATGTGTGTATTGTGTGTGTGTGTCTGTGTGTGTGTGCGTCTGTGTACAGACGTGTGTGTATTGTATGTGTGTATTGTGACACAGGGAATGTGTGTGTGTGTGTGTGTGTCGGTGTGTATGTCTGTACGACTGTGTGTGTCTGTGTGTGTGTGTGTGTGTGTGTCGAAGAGAGAGTGAGATGTGTGTGTGTGTGTGTGTTTGTGTGTGTGTGTGTGTGTGTATGTGTGTGTGTGTCTGTGTGTGTGTGTGTGTCTGTGTGTCTGTGTGTGTGTGCTGTGTCTGTGTGTGTGTGCTGTGTATGTGTGAAAGAGAGAAAAGACACAAGATTAGAGCACATGATATGATGTACTGAAATGTCCATCTGCCTATCTTGAGGTTGTTTTAAGAACATCAGCCAGACTGTCGCCCTAGTGTCTTTGAGCCCTGCTAGTTGACCTATATTAAACTAGTCAAGACTAACCCCTTTCCTACCTCCACCCCCGTATACACATTTTCCACAACACTATTAACAGTATCACTCTCAAGATGTATAACGTATCTCCATAGTATGTGTCTTTCGGTATACATCCCAAGATATAGTACGATGGATTCAGAGGTAAGTCAAGATCTAGAATGGTTTTAATCTCATTTTTGATATTCACCCAAAATGTCTGCACCCTTGGACAGTCCCAGAAAATATGTGTATGATCTCCGATCATTCCACATCCTCTCCAACATAGTGGTGAGGACCCACCAGCAAATCCGGAGAGAACTTGAGGAGTCCTAAAGTACCTGACCTTGACCTTCCAGTCAAACTCCTTCCACATTGGGCTATTTGTGATTTTATGATTGCTTGAATGGCTGTCCTCCCATTCTTCATTTTCTATGATCACATTAGCTTCCAACTCCCATTTTTCTTTAATATAGGTGGTGTCTCCTGGATCTAGTTGTAACATGTTGTAAATATTGGATATCTGCTTTCTTTCCATCAAGTTTTTTTCTATTGTGTTAATAAAGTACCGCTCCACATTTGTTGGCGGTCTCTTAATTGCTTCCCACTCACTGTGAGTCATTACATAGTGTCTTATTTGAAAGTATCTAAATATGTCTTTCGAAGGTAGATCAAAACATTGCTGTAGCTGTGCAAACGATTTAAAACAGTCTCCTTCCATTAATTGATTGATAGTAACCAGGCCCAAATCCGCCCATTTTTTAAAACCCCCATCCTCCATAGCTGGCCGGAATTCTGTATTGTCTGCTATTGGCATGGTCCTAGATATTGATCGTGGACCTCCCCCCCTTTTTCCTTACACTTTCCCACACCTTTAATGTATTTGTAATCCATTTGTTACCAATCTTAATTTTTTTCCAGTATGCTTTCCCCAGGAATATTATGGATCTGAGAGGAGTCTTTGGAATTGAGTTTTGCTCAATCTGTACCCATCCGGAGTCTAGGTCCTTTTGTATCCAATGCACAAGTATGCGTAGTTGAGCTGCCCAGTAGTAGTTTCTTAGGTTTGGCAGACCAAGACCACCCTTGTTCTTTGGCAAACATAGTGTTCTTACATAGCTTCTTAAACGGAGATAAAAATTATTTTGTAAACAAGCTGCAGAGTCGCAGAGCCGCAGAAGAGAAACCATTCTCTGATTGGATCACAAGGCTGTCAATCATTCAATCCCCCATTCAATGGCAAGAGTTTAACTGCACGGACCGTGCTTAGATGACGTTAATAGCCTATTTTGATTGGCTATTATTTATTATTTATTTAATCCCGGGTCAACCCAGTGCAGAATATTTCACCAGTTTGTACTGCAGCCATTACTGCAGTAGTGCAGTGCAGGCCTGAGCTCAGAGCTGTCCATTTTGGCCATTTTTGAAGAAAAAAAAAATTCACTGGCATTTTTTTACAGAGGAAAACATTTATAATAAAAAAAATTATCATAATAAAAAAGAAAATATATATATATATATATAATATATATATATATATATATATATATATATATATATATATATATATATATATATATATATATATATATATATATATATATATATATAATATATATATATATGTAAATTAATAATAATTATGAATTATGAGTGAATTTGTGTTTCACGTGTTGTCATAGAGAAACCTCCACTGCTGTCCACCCACGGTTTCTGGTTCGGGAACACCCTCGCCTTTTTTGTGGGGACGATACTATCAGCTAAGGTTGCTATGAAGCTAACAACAGTGTCTGCAAACTCGCTGACGTCACTGGCGCTTCCTTGGAACATTCCCCAGTCTACGTCCTCTAGAGCGTCCTGAAGCACGGCCTCTGATTGGTCGGACCATCTCTTTACCTCATGTGACACGACGGCATCACGTGATCTCTGCCTGTAAGCCGGAAGTAGGAAAATGGAGTCATGATCGGACGTGCTTGTAGCTCCCGCTAATGGCGGAGCCGGTACCGCTTTATAGCCGGCTCTGAACGGGGTGTAGCAATGATCCAGCATGTTTCCTCCCCTGGTGGAGCAGGCGATGTGCTGAAAAAAGGATGGCATCACTTTCTTCAGATTCCGGCTATGATCATTGCTGCGTCCGGATGTTTAATCTGGTGGATGTTGAGATGTCCCTGTAGCTCCGCCAGGGCCCTGGCGGTGTTCGCTTGGGGAGGGATGTACACCGCTGTCATGATAATGGCGGTGAATTCTCGGGGGAGATGAAACGGGCGACATTGAATGGCCAGATGTTCCAGGTCCGGGGAGCATGAACTGGAGAGTATCTTAATCTCCTTTGGGCTTACCTAGCCATTGTTCGTAAGGAGACAGACAATGCTCTTACCGGAGGCTTCTGTACGGTCCACTCGGAAGACGGTGAAGGAGTCCGAAGGAGAGCCGCTGTGATCCGGAGTTGCTGGTTTCAGCCATGTCTCCGTGAAGCACATGATGTTACAGTCTCTCACTTCTCGCTGGAATCGAACCCTCGCCCGTAAATCATCCATCCTGCTTGCCAGAAAAATGTATGGGATCGCCGGACGGTAAGCAGATCTTTTTAGCCTTATTCTGATTCCGCTTCTCCTTCCCTTGTGTTTCTTCTTTGTCCTACCGCCGTCTTTGTCCCGCCTGATCTCCGATGGCCAATCTTGGCATAAAGTGTCTCTAAACTCCTCTTTAAGTCCGGAGCTTAGGTCTATAAGTGACTGGTGGTCGTATGACGTCCCCGCCAGTGTAGTTTCCATAAAAAAAGTAGTAAAAATAAACATAATAGCTAAAAGTATGCACAATCTTTGCGGAGCAAAACCGACGGCAACTGACCTGGGTCGCGCCATAGTCAGAAGACTATGTGCATGGAATGAAAAGAGGTTCATCAGTGATTTGCAGCCGGGAGCCAGAGGATAATAGGGTCACTTATTAATAATAATTGTAGAATATATTTAAGAGATTGTGTAGAGGCATAGAATATTAGTAGTGTGGATGTTGTGTTTTTGGTTTTAAGTAGTGTGTATAATATGTGTCTTTGTAATAAAATATTTGTGTCGACAGTGACAGTGGCTCAGGAGGTAGAGCGGTCGTCTGGTGATCGGAAGGTTCCAGGTTCGATTCCCGGGCAGCGTGTCGAAGTGTCCATGAGCGAGAGACTTAACCCCTAATTGCTCCCGATGAGCAGGTCGGCACCTTGCATGGTGAAGAAAAGGGTTCTTCCCTATTAACAAATTACATTTTTATATACAAGTGACTAACCAAACTAAATCAATACATAAACTCAAGTAACACAATATTTTGTCCCCTATATTCAAATCAAAATAAACATTGTTTTACCCTTCACCCATTCCCCTCACCATCCTGCCTCCGCTCTCAGCAACATAGGGCCCTAAGAAGCTATTTAAGAGAGCAGGAGACAGTAGGGATTGGGGAACAGATAGAGAGAGGCAAAACAAGGTATCCTCATGGGACCAACTTAGGGTATGCGGTCAAAGGATTATGATCCGTGTACGCCACCAGGGCAGTCACCCCTGACCCCAGATACACGTCAAAATGTTGGAGTGCCCAAATCAGTGATAACACCTCCTTCTCGATAACTGAGTAGTTAAGTTGGTAGGTGTTAAATTTCCTCGAGAAGAAGGCCACCGATTTATCCACCCCATGCACATCCGCCTGCAGGAGGACTGCCCCTGCCCCCACGTTGGAGGCATCCACCTGTAATGAAAAGGAGTCATTTAAACGTGGAGCAGTTAACACAGGTTCAGAGCACAATAGGGCCTTCACATTTTCAAATGCCACTTGGCATCTGCCTGACCAGACATACTTGGAGTCCTTCCTCAACAAGTTAGTCAACGGCTCTACTACGGATGAGAAGTTGCGACAAAAACTCAGATAATAGCCCACTAAACCCAGAAAACGCATCAAATCCTTTTTTGTCGCTGGAGGGGGATAATTTACAATAGCCACAACTTTATCCTGAACCATGCGTACGCTGCCCTGACCGACCACCTTTCCTAAATAGGTGACAGTGGCTCTTGCAAATTCACATTTGGCCAAGTTAATAGTCAACCGTGCCCAGACCAATTTTTTGAACAGTGCCCGGATACGCTGAAGGTGTTCAGACCATGTGTTGCTGTAGATCACCACATCATCCAGGTAGACGGCACACCCATCCAGACCAGCCACTACTTTGTTCATAAGGCGCTGGAAAGTAGCGGGGGCGTTTCGAAGACCAAACGGCATGACTAAATATTTGTACAACCCAGAGGGAGTGATAAAAGCGCAAACCTCCTGGCCACGCTTAGACAGCGGGACTTGCCAATAACCTTTTAAAAGGTCAAACTTACTCACGTAAGTAGCCAATCCCACCTGATCTACACAGTCTTCCATGCGGGGAAGAGGAAACACATCTGGTTTGGTAATGTTATTCACTTTACGAAAGTCAGTACATGGTCTATAGCTTCCGTCGGGTTTACCGACCAACAGGCAAGGCGACGCCCAACTTGACGAACATGATTCGGCAATTTGGTTGTCCAACATATACTGAACCTCATTGTCCAAATGCTTGCGTTTCTCTGGTGAGACACGATAGAAGCGCTGCTTTATTGGGGCTGCCTCTCCCACATCCACATCATGTTCAATTAGATGTGTGCGTGAGGGTACATCTGAAAATAAAGCAGGATAACGGTTAATCAGAGCTATTAACTCAACACGCTTCGAGTCATCCAAATCTGCCAAAATCACATCCAACCTCCCCAATGACTCTGAATTTTTCAACCGCCCCTGCAACACCACATCCGGGTTTACTCCTTCCTCAGGGCCGGCTACTGGAGAGGTGGACCTGTCCACTGTAGTGGTACAAAGAGAAACCTTCTCAGTCTCCCCATTATTCTCCCCATCATTCACCCCCCCTTCAGCATGGCCAGAGTAGTAGGGTTTTAAAAGGTTCACATGACACACCCTATTTGCCCTCCTGCCTTTGGCAATAACATAATTCAGGTCAGACACCCGCCGCACAACAGTGTAAGGGCCCGTGAACCTTGCCTGAAAGGGAGACGTTACTACCGGCTGTAAAAGCAAAACTTGATCGCCAGCCTTAAACTGCCTAAGCTCAGTGCGACGATCATAAAGGGATTTCATTTTACCCTGAGACCTCCCCAACTTCTCCTTCGCACACTCAACAGACAAAAACAACCTGCGTCTGAAACCATTGACATAATCAACCAATTTCCGAGGGGGTTCTGTCATGTCCCAGCTGTCTCTCAACACAGCCATGGGACCACGGACTTTGTGACCAAAAACCAGGTAATTAGGGCTAAACCCCATGCTCTCCTGGACTACCTCCCTGGAGGCCAATAGAAGCCAGGGCAGCCCCTCCTCCCAGTCACCCCCTAACTCCACACAATAGGAGCGCAGCAACGACTTCAACGTTTGATAAAAACGCTCTAACGCTCCCTGAGACTGGGCATGATACGCTGACGCTTTGTTGTGCCTGATGTGCAGTTGCCGGAGAACTGCCGCAAACATGTGTGAGGTGAAATTGGAACCCTGATCACTCTGAATGACCCTGGGCACCCCAAACACAGAAATTAACTGTGTCAGCGCCTTAACAACAGACTGTCGTTATTGACCTAAGCGGAAACGTGGCCGGGTATCTGGTCACCTGACACATTACCGTAAGCAAATACAAATGTCCCTGTTTGGAACGCGGCAATGGTCCAACACAGTCAATAATCAAATGTTCAAATGGCTGATCAACAGCAGGAATAGGAGAGAGCGGGGCCAGTGTGATGGTCTGACTCGGCTTCCCAGTTAACTGACACGTGTGACACGTTTTGATATATGCGGATATATCACGTTTTAAACGGGGCCAAAAACAGTGTCTCAGCGCACGGTCATACGTTTTCCTCACTCCCTGATGCCCTGCCACATTGTCATGACAAGTCTGCAACACCAATGGACGAAATTTGCATGGTACCACAAACTGAAAAATGGGGTCACCCACGAAAGCATCCCCATGCGGTATCCACTTCCGAAACAATACACCGTCATGAAGACAGTATCCCTGCGCCGAGCTACCTATGTCTTCAAATGGTACGGCTTTCTCAAACAGCTCTCTTAAAGCTGGATCATTCACCTGTTCTGCAACCAAATCAGCCTTCGACATGGTCTGGAGTTGCTCAGGCAGAATCAAACCCACATGAACCGATTCAACACCTGTCGCCTGGGTAATACCCGGTGTGTCACCCGCCGCTGTCATGGCACGTGTAACCACACAGGCTGGATACACAATGACATCAGATGAAGTGTCTAACAAAGTTGGACTAGGTGACTTTTGGGTGACTACATTAGGGAGAGGCCCATCGGCCCACACTCGTACCCCGGCCAGATTGTTACCCAAAATGATGTCCACCCCATCAACAGGCAACTCAGCACGCACACCTATCTGCACATCACCATTCCCCAAACCTGAAACAAGAGAAATGTTATGCACAGGAACAGGGAACACAGACATCCCCATCCCTCGAATCAAGATAACATCCCCTGTGTCAGAATCAATTGAAAAAGGCAAGACAGACTCACGCACAAACGAATCGATTGAGCCAGTGTCCCGCAGTATCTTGACCGGCACCCTAACGTCACTGCCCTGTAAAGACACAAAACCATCAGAAAGAAACGCACCATAGTCTTCCAGGCATGTCTGTCCTATGGTCTTAGCAGACGGTACCGATGGTGACACCATCCTTTGGGTGAGGGAATTGGCCAGCAGAGCAGGTTTTACTTGTGCCTTAAACCCACCCCTCGAGCCAAGAAGTGGGCACTCATCCTTCCAATGTCCAGAACGTTTACAGGAGTTACATGTTTTGTCAGACGCAGGTGGCTGTCTATACCGTGTGTCATATGCAGGTGGCTGTCTATACCGTGTGTCACAATCACCCCTCCTCTCTGATTCAAACTTTGGACGAGGAGAAAAATTCTCTCTGCTATGAGCCTTCTCTATAGCTAAACCACCGAAGTTACCCTTGTGAATCAATACATACTCATCTGCCAATGCTGCAGCCTCCCCCGGCGTCACCGCACCCTGCTGTGTAATGTAAGTTGCCACATTTACAGGAACAGAGTTTTTAAACTGTTCTAATACCAGCAGATCAGAGAGATGTTCAAAGGTATCGACACCAGACGCTACACACCAACGGGTAAACTGGGTACTTAAATCCAGTGAAAATTCAAGATGAGACTGTTTGTCCCTTTTCTTCCACGTACGGAACCGCTGTCTGTACGCCTCAGGTACAAGTTCGTACACCTTAAGCACTGCCGATTTCACCCGCACATAAACCTTACAGTCCGTGGGACTCAATGCAGAGTACTCTTCCTGGGCTCTACCAGTGAGAACACACTGTAACATCATACAACTATCCTCACTACTCCAGTGCCTTGCATCTGCCAAACGTTCAAACAATGAAAAAAGAACATCGGGGTCCTTTTCATTAAACTGAGGAAGCAAACGCAGTTCACGTAAAACGTCAAATTTACCCCCCTGAGACGGATCCCCAGTACCATCAGTAACATCAGAACTGAGCCACTTTCCCGCCCCGACCAAATCTAGCTTCCTATTCTGCACCTGAGCTTGCACCTCTACTTTGGCAAGCTCAGTCTTTTGCTTAAGTTCCTCCAAAGCAAACTCTTGACGCTGCTGCAGTACCAGGAGTTCCTTCTGCTGCTCAAAACTGAGAAGCGGTACCCCAGCTGGCTTGAGAACACCTTTCTCCACCAACTCTGCCTTTAAAGTGGCCTTGACTGCCACCTTTGACAGTCTAACAGGTATCTCAATATCATTTTTCTCAACAATCGCTAACAACTGCTCCTTAGTACACTGATCAATCAGTTCTACTGATGGTGACTGCTCAAATTCCTCCACAACAGAGGCCATAATGTACTGTACCAGTGGCTACAAACAAACCAAACTTATCTCGGGACCATGAAGCGTGAACACCAATAATAGGACAGTCTGATCCAATGAACCTCCCCACCCTGACTAACTACAGGTCCTAACTAACTAACTAACTACCTCAAAACCTCAATCTTCGTGCCACTACTTGTAGGGGGTACTGATGCATTAGAACTCTCTGGGCAGAAAAGTACCTGTTATACAGCCACTCCTCTGAGCCAGAGACGTGCTCCCGAGAGGACAAAAGCGCCAATGCCAGTGCCTGTCTCTGCCCACGTTTTTGCGGCCGCCTAAAAAAGAAAATACCAAGACAAGTCCCCCTATTGGAAACCTGCCCTCTTTGCCTACCTGGGGATTTATGGTTCCCAAAACACACAGACTGTATTATTAAGGCATCAAACTCCAAAGCCACAACACAAGCAATAACAAACAAACAAACTGTAACCAAAACAAAACAACAAAACAAATTAACAAATCTCTACCACAAGAAATCTGCACAAACAAACTGCTACTCTCCCCCAAATCCCAAACAACAAACACCCCCAAGAACAAATCACGTGCTAACCCCCCAACACTGGCATACAAACAATTAGGCTACCAACAAACACTAGCCAACAGGCTACAAATACTAGCTGCAAACCCCAGGTCACAGACACTAGCCAAATTAAGCAGCCTAATTACCTTTCAAAATAGCCCTCCTGTACTCAGACAGAGCCCAAACAAATTGTCCCCATAGGAACCTAAATACAAATGCCAGCCAGATTACACAATACCAAATGCTAACCAAACTACAAATATCAAATGCTAGCATGAATCCAACCAAAAATTCAACCACACTAGGCCAAATACAAACAAATTCACCAACTCCTACAAAAAGGCCCTACAAACGGACTGAGCCCCCAATTTGTCACAAACAGGTAATTTATGACAAATAGGGAGTCCACACGTGATAACAATTTAACAAAAATGATTTATTTAAGCCTATCTAAACAAACAAAAGCATAAGCACATGAACACTGAAATGTTTTGTATTAGAATCAGTGGTGAGTGCAGTGTGTGGATGAGTGAGTAAGTATGCTGTCTGTGGTGTGTGTTTGGTGTAAGTATCAGTGCTATAATATGTCAAAGGATGCAGCTTGGGTGTTGGTACAACCTGTGCCTGGGAGTGGAGAAAGCAGACAGAGAGGGAATTAGACAGAGACACATATATTCGGGTGAGTCTCATACAGTTAACGAGCCACCCACTCCACCATGCTTCCTGGTGAGTCAGACTCTCCATTAGCAGGTAGAGTGGGGGTCGTCACAAAGGTGTGAATGGGTGAGTGAATGGGTGAATGTGAGAATTGTAAAGCGCTTTGGATAAAAGCTGCTATATAAATGCAGCCATTTACCATAGTGCACATACAGTCACTTAAAGAAGTACTCAGTCCCCTTCATCACTTCCAGGTTCAATTCTGACAAATGGTTATAATGTGGAAATGAGGCGGATAACAGAACAGGCTATTAGTCCATGGGCCAGACCAGATATCGGTACCACTCAAGGTGACGAAACTTACATATCATTTTTTCAAAGATCTATGTCTGTAGATGATATTTTGGTATGATAGCCCTTCTGGAGTGGTAGCTTTATCATAATTATTAAGTATACCCACCCCCTCAGGAAATTGCCTTTCAGATGCTGGTGCATAACCTGCTTTAGACTCACGTATACGTAGAGGACATCTGTCAATGTTTCACAATATTGTCTTTGGTATCATTTTAAAGGGGACTATGGCATCTTTCATTCAAGCTAAGATGTGAATCTTTCTGACCAATATAGAGGTCACTGGAGCTCTTTGAACAGTCAACAACAGACATTTTTACACAATTTTCACCTAAATTATATACTATCTTTTAGCCATTGTTTATAAAGTCTCATATTATGAAATTTTATGATTTGGTTTATTATAAAACTATGCAAATAATGTACAGAGCTAAAGCAAAGATACTCCCAGACTGGGTGCAAAGGTTTTTTGCAAGAAAGAAAATATGATTTGAGAGATATTTGTAAATGTACTGTTCAAAAAGCTAAGAAAGGGATTAAAATGAGGTGTATTTCTATTATTGGGGTTAACTTGTGGAACAATGCTTCTATTCTATTCACATAATATGCTTACTTCATATATCTACTCCATTCACATATATGCTTACCACTTGTATCTATTGCTAAGTCCGCCCACTACAATTGATTGATTGATTGATTGAAAAGTTTATTAACAGATTGCAGAATGGGTACAGTACAGTACATCTCAATACATACAATTGTTAAGGGGATGCAGACCAGAGAAAGACTTTCGTCTTGTTTCCACCAGGGTCCCCCATTTTCAATTCATCATAACATATATGACATACATGACATACAGATAGACAGTACTGCTACATCTATACATTTATGACATATCAGATTTGCAAATACAGTACTGTTTGTGATACAAAAGTGTCCAGAAAAGGAGTGTATATACATTTGGCGTAGAAACTGTACATTGGAGGAGGTTGGTGGGGTGGGGTTGGGTGGGTTGGGTGAGGGCTGTACATTGGAGGTGGGGGGGGGGGGGGTTGGGTAGGGGACACACACACATTTTACACTGTACATTGGAATGTTGACAAAGCCTTACTTGGTCATTTACTGTACAACTAGGTTAGGACATTTGTAGGGGCCAGTTTCGAATTGCAGTCTCACGTAGGTGTTTTTTGAGAGTGTTTTTGAAGGTGGGTAGTGATTCACATTCCTTTACAGCTTTGGGCAGGGCGTTCCACATTGATGTGGCATAATTGCGAAACGTGTTTAGTCCCTTGTTTGAGCCGAATCTGGGTTTTACATGATTTGTGGAGCTCCCTCTGGTGTTGTGATCGTGGTATTCACTGACCTTTGGGAAGTATTTTGACATGTACATGGGTACCTTGGTCGCGTAGTGTATCTTGTAGACCAGGCCCATTGCAAGTTGCTGTACTCTGTCGTCTACTCTAAGCCATCCTAGGTTGTCAAAGTGGGCAGGGGTGAGGTGGGTTCTAGGAGTCAGGTCAAGTAGTAGTCTGACTAGCTTGTTTTGAGATGTTTGTAATTTGTTTTTTAGTGCCTTTGAGGTGCTTTGGTACCATGAGGTGCAAGCATAGTCGTAGTACCCTTGAATGAGTGCTCCTGCTAGAGTCTTCAGGGTATTCTTGTTTACCAGAGAGGAGATCCGGTACAAGAATCGCGTTCGTTGGTTGACTTTTTTTATTACATTGGATGCCATTTTGTCACAGGAAAGATTAGCCTCTAGGATGGAACCCAGGTAGGTAATTTCATCTTTCCTTGTGACAATATTGTCACCCACTGTAACCGAGAAGCCGTCAGTCTTGCTGAGTTTGTTATTTGAACCGAAGAGAATGGACTCTGTTTTGCCCATGTGTAATGATAGTTTGTTGTCGGCGAGCCATATGCAGATTTTGCCTAGTTCCGAGCTGAGGGCTTTTTCAACCTGTAACTTGTTCTTGTCAGAGACCAGCAGGGCTGAGTCGTCCGCAAACAGGAACAAGTTGCAGTCACAAGCTGACGACATGTCATTTGCATAAATTAGGAATAGTAGCGGTCCTAGTATGCTTCCTTGTGGAACACCACAGCTCACTGTGAGGGGGGGGGATAGGGTACCGTTTACTTCCACCATCTGTTCCCTCCCCTCCAGGTAGGATTGTATCCAGCTCACTGATAAACTATCAAAACCAATTGCTTTTAGCTTGTCAATCAGAATGGTGTGATTGACAGTGTCGAAGGCCTTTTGTAGGTCCAGCATGACCATGCCGCAGTATTTGCCCGCGTCCACCTCTTGTTTGATGTGGTCGTTCAAGTAGAGAAGGCATGTGTCAGTGGAGTGGGATGTTCTGAAGCCAGATTGGAATTCGTAGATTAGATTTTTTTCCGCGAGGTATTTTTCGATCTGTTCGTATACTATTTTTTCCATGACTTTCGAGATGGATGTAAGGATAGAAACAGGGCGGTAGTTACCCGGGTCTAATTTGCTGCCCTTTTTGTGCAGGGGTGTTACTCTCGCAATTTTGAAGTCCTTGGGGACGTGTCCCTGTTTTATGGAGAGGTTTATTATGTGTGTGATGACTGGGGTGATGGCTGCTGCTGAGTCTCTGAGGAATTTGGAGGGGATGTTGTCATGGCCAGTGGCCTTGTTTGGTTGGAGGGCGCTCAGTTTTTTGAGTACCTCATCTGTAGTTACTATTTCCAGTTTGAAGTCGTCTTTGTGGACGCCTAGGTTCATGTAGTATGCTACTATGTGTTCTACCCCATACTGCCCTGAGTGGGAGGGTAGTTTGTTTACCAGTGTTGTGGCTATGTTTGTGAAGAAAGTGTTTAAGTAATTGGCTACATCCAGCTTGTCTGTGATGAGCGTGTTGTCCGTCTTTATGTTTATGTTTGAGAACCTGGTTTTGAGTTTTTTACTGCAGCCTAGTTGATTGTTGAGTAATTTCCAAAGTTCACGTGGTTTATTTTTGTTTTCCTCGGTTTTGTCATTGATGACATTTTTTTTTGCAGTTTTGATCATGGAGTTTACGTCATTTCTTAGTCTGTTTCTTTCTAGTTTGAGTTCAGTCACGTGGTCTTGGAGTTCACTGCTCGTGCTTTTGGTAAGCTTTGACTGACTTTTACGAAACTCAGAGCATTTTTTGTCTCTGGCTTTCATAGCGGTCAGTATTTCAGTGTGCATCCATGGCTCAGCGCGATTTTTTACCCTGGTGGTTCTTAGGGGGGCCATTTTGTTTAGTATTGATGAAAATTTGGTTTTGAAGCCAAGCCAAGTTTCTTCAACCAGTGTACCATTGAGTTCATCTGACCAGTCCAGACTCTCCAGTTCAAGGTTAAAGGCCTCGCTAGAGTAGGTTTTGAGGTCTCTAGATGTGACTGTTTTGTGACAGCCAGCCTTTAGTTTTAGCTTTTTGCGGGTACAGAATATCATGTAATGATCACTTAACCCGCATGCTATAACCCCTTTACTGGAGATCTTGGACTTGTCAGAGGTCAGTATGAGGTCAATGGTAGTCTGAGTTGATTCACATATCCTTGTGGGTTGGGTGATTAGTTGGCTGAGGCCGTGCAGATCACAAAACCTATTGAAGGATTTGAAGACGGGTGCATTTTTTTGTTGCATATCCGTGTTCCAATCCCCAATCACATGAGCTGTCTAACGCCTGTCCCGTCTCCCTGTCCCCCTGTGAGTTGCCATCCTGGAGTGCTGACCGGAGTGTCGGACGTCCCGTGATGAAGGCCGGGAGGTTGCGACCCCCTCTGCGTGCCCCCCTGTCTCCGGAGGTCTCGTAGTGGTGACCGGAGTGCCGGACGTCAAGCGATGATGTCGGGGAGTTTGCGACCCTCTCTGCGCCGCCCCCTATCTCCCTGTCTCCGGCTGTCCCTGAGCAATGACCGGAGTGTTGAATGTCCCGTGATTAAGACGGGGAGGACGTGACCCTCTCTGCGCCGCCCCTGTGCCTCAAATAGATTCGCTATCAGCTCTATCTTCAATCTTTCAAAATGTTCAGTTGCTATCGCTATCAGCTCTATCTTTAATCTTTCAAAATGTTCAGTTGCTATTGCATGCACTCATCTGTGTTTCACTACACACTTGAGTGCATGCTTACCAACTGTCCGTCTGCAACACTACTATCACCGACATCTAAGAAGGGAGATCCCCCCTTGAATGGCCCTTCTAAGGTTTCTCTCCTCCACACTGCCTGTGGAGCATTTTTACCTATTGTTAGGTTTTAGTGAGTTTTTCCTTACCTTCGCGTGGGGTATGTCTGGGAGTGCTTGCATTCTTTCATTTATTTGCATTTATTTTAAATTTGTTGGACCTTATGGTGTCCTTGTTCTGTTCTTGACTTATTGTTATGTTTTCTTCTTGACTTGTTTAAAGAAGACCTGTACGGCCCATGGGGACATTAACGTGTGTTGTTGGGCCTTATAAATAAATTTGATTTGATTTGATTTGAATGCTGATATACAGTTAAGAATGAGTAATTTGCTTTTGGTTTTTAAGAAAATGGTTTGTAAAGTTATTTTTGAAAACTACAAGGGTGAATAATACTGTTTTTTGCTATTTACTTTTAGAATACTGTCTTAATTTTGTTAAGAATATAGGACAGGCATATATAAGCATTATGCTTCAGTCTGTACCTTTTCAGTCACTGTAAAATCAAATATTGTTAAATGATGGTGTATATTGTATTGTGTGAGATGACTGAATAAAACGACTACTACTACTACTACTACTACTACTACTACTACTACTACTACTACTACTACTACTACTACTACTACTACTACTACTACTACTACTACTACTACTACTACTACTATCTAGGAGCAACAGGGACACAAAATACAAAATCTACAACACTCTCAGGAATATAAAGATTCAGGAAATGTATAATATGCCTATACTATTTCTTGTCACGAGTGATTGTGAGCCTTAAATTAGAAGAGCAGTACTAGGCTCCTATTCAACTATACAGAACAGCCACTAGGATAATGTCACAAAGTGGTCTGTCTATCATACATATACAGGACATAAATTACACCACAATGAGATAAGGAACCACTTAGTTTTATAAACAACCTATTAAACAGAATAACATTATAAACTAAATTAACATGAACTCATGCTATCGCCATCTGCACTGTTTGGCGCCAGCGTTAATGACCATTTTAGCTATGTTTGCAGACCCATCGTGTGTTCTGCATTATAGCTATCGAGACAATAGTATGGCTCATTTTACAGGCATTGTTCATAGTCCATTACCGACTAATCAGCTCATTTCTACACACTAGTTTGTTACACGCTACACGCTAAACAGCTAAACCGTATTTTTCCATAGATTGCGAGATAGGACGCATTATATGCAATAAGCCCGAATCGTTCTGGTTGATTCCCTGAAACCCCAAATAAAAGGTATATAACATGTACATAATGTACCTTCACAAAATCATCAAGGGGGAGTTTTTTTTTTGTGTTATGTACTACTACTATTCTTTGTAAACGAAGACCGAAATAAAATCATTCATTCATTCATTCAACATAGCTGCAATGTTTCAAACTAGAAGCATTTTTGTGCTTTAGAGTAGACACAATATCTCATGCTGCTTTATGATTCGTAACACACCGCTCGTCCTTCACACATCACTGTGTGTTGTATGCATTGTCAGGTAAGTCATCCATGGCCAGTGGTCATAAGAAGACTGTTAAAGGTTTGCTTGAATACAAAGCCATACTGGATGTAGCTCGCTTTCATGACAACACAGACACAGGTCGGTTCTTGTGTCCCACTCCCACCTAAACGGACAATATATAACGTATGAAGTAAATCATGGCATACATACCTTATGCATACTGCACCTTATGTGTATACTGTATACTTACTTCATCAGAGCATATATTTAGCATTTTTTAGCATTATATATATTAGATATTAGTTATTAGATTATTATTTTACACTGCCTACTTGCCCATATGCGCATGTCCAGGGTTAATTATATTGTTATATTGTTTACACTGCCTTTTTTATTTGTACTTATCCACTGTACTATAATTCTATGACCTGTGTCATGTCTTCTACTACCTGTACCTCCCCTCCCCCCTCCCCCATGCTGCTATGATGCCTGCATTTTCCCAAGGGGATCAATAAAGGAATATTTTATCTTATCTTCTTTATAAACAGGCGTTTATTCTTTGGGCTCATCTCCTCACGCCTTGAGAACTCGTTGGCCGCTTGTCCTGAAAAGAGGTTCTCGAGTCCTTATGAGTCCTTTTGACCGTCTGCTTTGACTTCAGACGTCAATAATTGTAACTGAAATCTTGTGGAGCAGCATGATACACCTGATCACCTGAAGTCAATGAGAGAGAGAGAGAGACACCTGATCACATGAAGTCCATCAGAGAGAGAGACACCTGCTCACCTGAAGTAAATTAGAGAGAGAGAGACACCTTATCACCTGAAGTCCATTAGAGATCGGCCAGTTCTGTAATTTCCGCTCTTAAATGTAACACACTCGTGAGATCTTATGCCGTATTACTTTTAACTGTTGACCAATGAATTTACTCAAATCACCTATTTATATTTTAGCTTTACATCAAATTATTTATGAATCACATTATTTATCTATTTATTGCTATATACATGAAATTAAGAAATCAAATCATGAATCAATGAATTATCATGAATATATCATGAGTATTTATGCAACAGCACTTACTGTCATGGGGTGGTGGGGTACGTAGGACCCAAAGTGGAGACGGCAGCAAGTCCAAGGGTTTTAATGACACAAGACTAATAAACAGAACAAGGGAACAAGACTAACACAACAAAATCTCTCAGTGACAACTGGAAGAGGGGGAAGAGTAACACAAACTCTTAAGTACTAACATGGGGAACACTTACTTGAAAACATGGAACACGCAACATAGACATAGTAGAGACAATGAACCGACACAGAGAACAGGCAACACGGAACTGAAATACACAGGAACAAATGACAAACGAGAAACACCTGGGATGAGACAGACACTAAGGGACAGAAATACAAGCTCTCAAAGAGCACCTACGGGTGGCTGCAATTAGAAACTGGCCCCGGTAAATGTCCAAATAGTATTTTTATCTGGTCAACCTCACATAATACCACCAGTAATCACTAAGACAAGGATTGTTGTTTGTTGACAAAGACAAATTGGTGACTTAACTTTGTTACACAAAGGGTTATTATAATTTCCAAAGATGCAGATAACTAAATTAGTTTCTTAGCTACCATATAGGCTTACATTACAGCATGTATACATTTGGTTATGACAAGGTGCTATATATCTTACCTTATGGCCTGCATAGTGCTCTGTGGCTGAGACCCTGATCCACTCATTCGTCACCTCCCGGTTGGACTACTGTAATGGAGTCCTGTTCGGGGTACCCAGCAAAGCCCTGGACAGGCTCCAGTATGTTCAGAACTCAGCTGCCAGGGTTCTCACTCACACCAAGCCCTGGCAGCACATCACCCCCACCCTCATCCATCTCCACTGGCTTCCAGTCAGGTTCTGCATCACCTTCAAACTCCTGCTCCTCACCTACAAATCCCTCCATGCCCTCGCCCCCCGGTACCTGTCTGATCTCCTCCACCAGTACACTCCATCCCGGAACCTACGATCCTCTGATCTAGGTCTCCTCTCCATCCCTCGCACCAGGTTACAGACTTTTGGGGACAGAGCCTTCAGCGTGGCGTCCCCTACCCTCTGGAACTCTCTCCCCCCCGAAATCCGCAACGCCCCAACCCTGGACACCTTCAAATCCGCTCTAAAAACACACCTCTTCACCAAGGCTTTCCCCATCAGTTAGTTTAGATTAAATTAGGTCCATTATCCCCTACCTTCCCTCATCCCCTCTCCCCCCCCCCCCCTATTTTCCTTGCCCTATTTTTTTTCCTGATTGTGAAGCGACCTTGGGTTCTATGAAAGGCGCTATATAAATTTGATCTATTATTATTATTATTATTGAAGTTCTGGATGGCACCTTTGATGAAGACTGTGTCGGTGGCCTTTTTCTGCAACTTCTGGTACAGTATGTCGACGTGAGGCATGATTTGATGAAACAGCTGCAGAATTTTTTTTTAGCATCCTGCTAGCCACTTTTCCCGCTCATACCAGGTCAGCTTTGTTTAAATTTGGTCTGGGTGGTCCTAATTCCTTAGTTGCCAATTTTATCCTGATTACTACGATGACTGAACGGTACTTCTTTTAATGATACGATCGTGTTGCTCCTCTCACAGGTGTCGACGGTAACGTTAGCCCTTTTGAACTAGACTGTGAAAGAGAGAGCAACACGCCACATGAATGCACCACTTACGTTTGACGATGACGAAAGCACGTAAGGGCTTGCACTAAAACAACCCACAGAAATGCATTGGAGGTCGTGTTTTTTGAAGAAAAAAAGCCAACACATGAGTGAACGAGAGGACTGAGGGGCAATCGGCAGCCAGAGAGAAATCGCAGATGGAGTTTCACACAGTGATTCTGAGATTCATTTTCCAGAACAGAATTAGATGCTGCGGCTGATTGGATTATGATATTCTGAGGCAGGATTTTTTTTAATTATTTATTATTTATCATACAAAAACTATATGTAAATATGTAAAACCCTTGTGTTGTGTTCGAAAGCTGTTTCTGTTCATGGTGTTCGCAGGTCAATTTTGACCCATGATTTACCTCCAAAAAACTAAAAATGTATGTCTATCATCCAATATTGTTTTTACTACATCATAACTAACTTATTATGCATTTATAACCATACAATCCTATTTTCATTTTATTGTATGGGCCCAACACACATTACACTACATTTTTTTTTTTTTTTTAACTTTATTTTTTAGCGTTTATCGCTTTTCTGGTCAAGCATGACCGACAGAAACAGGTTGAAATGGGATGTAGAGCAGGGGAAGACATTCTGAGAAATGACAGCGGGTCCGGGAATCGAACTCGTGTCCCCCAGATCCGTGACGAGCACGGTTTTCCCCGACGCAGAAATAGCGCCGAGATATGCGGTGAGCTACGGGAGCTCCCCTACACTACATATTTTTAAGTAAGAAATGTGATTAAGGGCGCCCTCGTGGCGCACTGCATTACTGCATAGTGCCTCGCACACCTACGCCCGTCCCGGGTGCGTGAATATTAAAGGCAACCAACTTGTGTTCAGCCTTTCGTTCAGCGTTTCTCTGATTGGCCACGTGACCGCGCTGCCGCGCGGCAGAGAGTTGCGCCGCCTGCGGCAGCGGCCGTCTTCCGTTGGCCGTCGCAATGATTGTTTTGTTTACATCAGGGTGAACGCTGTTGTATTCGCAAATATCAGAGCCAGCAATACGCAGCTCCAGTTAACCTACCGTAATGAATCATTAAAAAAATATACCGTTAACTGGAATAGGTTGTTTCTTTACACATATGTTGGATTATGTAATTGGTTTGTCATGACAAAACAATAAAAATCGCTACTTTACATCAGGGTGAACGCTATTACGCTGCCACCACCCACTTCAATGACAGAGCTCTCTAAATTTTGCGAATGCATAAACTATATCTTAAATGATGGCTATGTGTCTAATATGGCTGTCGCAAAGTCATTGATAAGCGACAGCCATATTAGACACATAGCCATAATTTAAGATATAGTTTATGCATTTGCAAAATATGAGAGCTCTGTCAAAGGGCTTCTACAACGGACGACGGCCGCTGCTGCTGGAGCTGGACCGAGTCAAGCCGGCGGCGGCGCACGGAAGCCGGGGGAAACCACCGCATCGCCCCGCTGGCGCTTCAGCAGCCTCCACTGATGTACAGTGACGAGTGAATCTGGTAGTTGGTTTATGACGTTAAAAACGCTAAATAACATATAACGTTACAGCGTACAGTTTCTAGTTAATCAGTCAGGCGTCAGCCTCCACTGATGTACAGTGACGCGTGACGCAAAATAACATTATATAACGGTACAATGTACAGTTTCTAGTTACAGTAGTGACGCGTGAATCGAGATAGTCCTAACAGTGTTTATTATTAAGAGTCAGATAGTCCTAACAGTGTTTATTAGTAAGAGTCAGATAGTCCTAACAGTGTTTATTATTAAGAGTCAGATAGTCCTAACAGTGTTTATTATTAAGAGTCCTAACAGTGTTTATTATTAATTAACGTCATAAACGAACTACCAGATTTATTTTGCACCAGGGAACTTGAAGGTTCCTGCCGCGCTCGCGGCAAAAGGGGGCGGGCTAGCGGCGTGGGGTCGTGGCCAATCAGAGAAAAGCTGAACACAAGTTGGTTGCCTTTAATATTCACGCGTCCCGCGTTTGCCTCCCGCTCCCGGTGATATTTGTCGCATGTCTTGACTTCCCCACATCTCCTCCCGTTCGCCCTCTCCTCTGTCTGTCCTGCGTGACCAGTAAAGCTGTAAAAATGCAAAAAAATATATATAATTTTTTAAATGCACTCATTATATTGCCTAGAAGTGAAGATAGATTTGAGTTATCTGACTAAAATAAACGAATATTAGAATGGTATTAATTATTATAATTTTTTTTAGAACTTTATATTATTAAGATAAGATAAGATAAGATAAGATATTCCTTTATTAATCCCCTTGGGGAAATTCGTGACACACACATACAGCTCAACGTCTCATAAATGATATTAACAACAACACAATCATTACATTTTTACAGTAACAATGGCACAGCATAAATTCAACAGACATGTACATTTGTTGACACATGTCAGCATTACAGGAGGCCTGAGACACTGTATGCGATAGTCGGCTGCATTCCACCATGTGAACACAGTGGATCGCGCCTGGTGAACTGGAGGGGGGGCGGAGTGGGGGGGGGGGGGGGTTGTGGAGCAGTCAAGGGGGGGCCCCCACCGTCGCGCATCAGAGGCAGCCTACGTATGGCTGTGGCGCCAGATGAGTCACAACAGCAGGTGCGGATGGGGTGAGGGGGGTGGGTGGGGGGGTGGGGGTAGGGGGGGGCCTCATCAATCTTATCGCTTCCAGCTAGTACAGACCGTCTCCTCTTTCCCAGAATCACACATCGCCGGAGAGTCAACTCCTCCGCGTTGACCTTGGCCTCGGTCCGTTCCACAGCAGAAAGGATAAGGAGGGTGTGGGAAGGGGGAGGGGGGGGGGGGGGTGATAACATGCAGCTCGAGGCAGATATGCCGCATATAGTTAAAATCAGGTCAATTTTGTCTAATCATCGTCACCATCGTCGTATCCCCTATTACGGTACGGTGGCATTTTTATTTTCACGTCCCTAATTTCCGACGTGATGTCCAGTATGGCCTGTGACCGCGAAAGTTCCTCCGCATGGTTAGAAGCAAGTCTCTCAAGAATTGTCTTCAAGCATGACTGTTCGTCTACATGATAGAGTTTGCCTCTTTCCAACATGGTCTTGGAGCTCAATTGTTCATCACCGCGCAGGGTACTTAGATCAGCCAGATCCCTGGCCAGGGAAATCAACTTCTTCCGAATTAGCTTCAGACAGTACCAGATCCAGCAGCTGACGGTGCCCAGGCCGAGCAGCATGACAATTAGAAGATATACGTCCTCAACGTCGTTTATCTCCAGTGGGAAAAAGCATATTGCGAGCCAGGTCCCGTATGAATTTATGGTGTATCCCGCCTGATAGCTCCCAAGAGGGCATAATGGGTCATCCGCATTCTGCTTCCTTGTAGAGAATATGCGATCAATCGCTGTAAAAGCCCAGCTTATTAGATCCATATTACGGTCAAAAGTCGAGTTGAGTTGAGGATTCTGCTGTAAAAAGAAAGAAGAAAAAGGCCAAAACGTCTGAGCGTTCTCCAGCGAGTGCAGATCTAGGCTCCGGTGAAACGAGCTGTAAGGGCTGGTACGGACGTCTCCAAGCGGATAAGAGAGAGGCCTTGAGGTGTTTTCTCTGGAGGAGGGAGAGGAGATAAAAATGCGACTGCTCCTGGGAAGAGAGAGTAGGGACTATAGTACTATTAACTATAGTAACCTGTGGTGTTACTGGTCAAAATTGCCCCGTATAGATTTATGCTAGAAAAAGCTGAAAAATAAAGCCTTTTTTATCATAAAACACAACTTTATTTTTAACAGATCCCCTCATACCACCCAGTACCTCCCAGATCCCCTCATACCACCCAGTACCCTCCCAGATCCCCTCATACCACCCAGTACCCTCCCAGATCCCCTCACCCCACCCAGTACCCCCCAGATCCCCTCACCCCACCCAGTACCTCCCAGATCCCCTCATATCACCCAGTACCTCCCAGATCCCCTCATACCACCCAGTACCCCACAGATCCCCTCATATCACCCAGTACCTCCCAGATCCCCTCATACCACCCAGTACCCCACAGATCCCCTCATATCACCCAGTACCTCCCAGATCCCCTCATATCACCCAGTACCTCCCAGATCCCCTCATACCACCCAGTACCCCCCAGATCCCCTCATATCACCCAGTACCCCCCAGATCCCCTCATATCACCCAGTACCTCCCAGATCCCCTCATACCACCCAGTACCCCCCAGATCCCCTCATACCACCCAGTACCCTCCCAGATCCCCTCATACCACCCAGTACCCTCCCAGATCCCCTCACCCCACCCAGTACCTCCCAGATCCCCTCATATCACCCAGTACCTCCCAGATCCCCTCATATCACCCAGTACCCTCCCAGATCCCCTCATATCACCCAGTACCTCCCAGATCCCCTCATATCACTCAGTACCTCCCAGATCCCCTCATATCACCCAGTACCCCCCAGATCCCCTCATATCACCCAGTACCTCCCAGATCCCCTCATACCACCCAGTACCCCCCAGACCCCCTCATACCACCCAGTACCCTCCCAGACCCCCTCATACCACCCAGTACCCTCCCAGATTCCCTCACCCCACCCAGTACCCTCCCAGATCCCCTCACCCATCCAGTACCCTCCCAGATCCCCTCATACCACCAAGTACCCTCCCAGATCCCCTCATACCACCAAGTACCCTCCCAGATCCCCTCACCCCACCCAGTACCCTCCCAGATCTCCTCATATCACCCAGTACCCTCCCAGATCCCCTCACCCCACCCAGTACCCTCCCAGATCCCCTCATACCATCCAGTACCCTCCCAGATCCCCTCATATCACCCAGTACCCCAGACCAGGCTGCAGAAACAAATTAGTGGGGGGGCATAAAATGTTCTCGGGGGGGGGGGGGGGGGGGGGCACAATGGTTTTTCAACACAGGTTCCCTTTTATACGTTTCAGCTGGGACAACGGCGCTGTGGCTTGCTTGGCGCTGCCCACGGTGCTGAACTAAACAGCAGAGAGGCCATTGAAAAATCTAATTTCTCTCTATCTTAAGAACATTCACTTATACAAAAACAGACTGAACGGATATATATAACAGACCTGCTGGGGCAGCGGACTGAGAGCAGGGGACACAAACAGGCTGGATAAGATAGCGTGGTTGGGGTGGAGCTGGACTCTAGCGAGGGTGGCGGAGAGGAGGAACCTTGCTAAGCTCCAGGCCATCAGGGAAAACCCCTCCCACCCACTACACACAGACTTGGCTGACAGGAGGAGCATGTTATAGGCTCACACTACCTAAATGCAGCACTGAACGGCACAGGAAGTCCTTCATTCCGACAGCCATCAGACTTTATACAATGCATCACTGTGCCTCACTGCATCACTGAGCTGAGCACAGTGACAGTTACCATCTTCCTGGACTCTTAGTTTTTAAACAGCACTGTGCAATATTACACCTACTGTAGACTTCAGTATATTTTTACTGTATTTATTTACTGTATCTTTTATTCTATTTTTATTCTATTTCATTTTATTCTAGGCCATTTGTTTTGTTATTCTTATTCGTGACTTGTTCTGTCTAAATGTTTAATGTTGAGTGATTTGCAGTGTCAAATTTCCCTCAGGACAATACATTTCTATTCTATTCTATTCTATATCTGTGAAAAGTCTCCATTTATTCAACACTTCTGAATTCACTGACAAACTGAACGGAACTGACAAAAATAAGTGCATAAAAAAGCAAACAAAATTCCTCCACAGGCTACTCACCATCATTAGTAGAGCGGCAAGCGGCGTTTGGGGACAGAGTGAAATCTTCTTAAAACACTGTCCCTCCACTCATTCCTGAACTTTTTTAAGTCCTTCTCAAATGCCAACTGAATTAAATTGGCCTTGCGTCGATGAAGCATACTAAGGCGATGTTCTGTAAAGACGTTCTTGAGGGTAGAAAACAAATTCTCACAGAGTGCCGTGCTAGCTTCAGTAGTGTTGTTGTTGTTGACATCAGTGCCCACTAGGGCTGTCCCCGACTAAGGATTTGGATAGTCGACTTTGATTGACAAAAAAAAAAAAGAAAAAAAAAAAAAAATGTTTACCAGGGTGGGCACAGCTGACTCAGTGGGCGGGCCAGGCCCCCTAATGCCCGCCCATGGCGCCGGGTCTGCAGTACCCTCCAGATCCCCTCATACCACCCAGTACCCTCCCAGATCCCCTCATACGTGTATTGTATTGTGAGTGAAAACTAATAAACAAACTTGAAACTTGAACTTGAACTAGTTAGATATTGTGCAGTCACCCACACACCCACACAGTCACCCACACAGACACACAGTCACCCACACAGACACACACACCCACACACAGACACACACACACACACACACACACACACACAGACACACACAGACACCCACACACGCAGACACCCACACAGACACTAACGAATGCATACTGTGAAGGCAATAGAGAAGAGATGGGTCTTGATTTGATTTGAAATCTTTATTTATGTTTCGAGAGGCTGGTCAAGGATCACATTTGTGCCTCCCTCCCCAGTGATATGGACCCTATGCAATTTGCATACAGGCCAAACAGGTCCACTGACGATGCGGTCTCCCAAGTACTGCACAGCACCCTCTCTCACCTGGACCGTCAGAAGGGGGGCTATGTGAGACTGTTGTTCATTGACTACAGCTCAGCGTTCAACACCATAGTCCCCACCAGACTGGTGGACAAGCTGATCGAGCTAGGTCTGAGCTCCGCTCTGAGCGCCTGGACACTGGACTTTCTGAGTGAAAGGCCCCAGGCGGTCAGGGTGGGGGGTCAGACCTCCAACACCATCACCCTGAGCATCGGGTCCCCCCAGGGCTGTGTTCTGAGCCCCCTGCTGTACTCACTATACACACATGACTGTGTGGCCAAGTTCAGCTCCAACTCCATAGTGAAGTTTGCGGACGACGCAGTGGTGGTGGGGCTGATCTCGGACAACGACGAGAAGGCCTACCGGGAGGAGGTTGAGGTACTGGAACGCTGGTGCCAGGACAACAGCCTGCTCCTGAACATTGGTAAAACCAAGGAGCTGATCGTGGATTATAGGAGAGGACAGCAGGAGACACACACACACCACTGAGGATTAACGGGGCTACCGTGGACAGGGTGAGCAGCTTTAAGTACCTGGGGGTCCACATCGCAGAGGATCTGACATGGACAACACACATAGACTCAGTCGTAAAAAAGGCGAAGCAACGCCTCTACCACCTGAGACAGTTAAGGAAGTTCAGAGTATCTGGGAAGATACTCCAGTCCTTCTACTCCGGAGCTGTAGAGAGCATCTTGACTGGAAACATCACTGCCTGGTATGGAAACAGCACGGCACAGGACAAGAAGGCCCTACAGAGAGTGGTGCGCTCAGCCAAGCGTACCACGGGCATTGCACTACCACCCCTGCAGGTTCTATACAACAAGAGGTGCAAATCCAGAGCCTGCAGAATAATAAAAGACCCACACCACCCCAACAACAGCCTGTTCATGCTGCTCAGGTCAGGCAGACGCCTGCGAACACCAGCTGCTAGGACAGAGAGACTTCGGCTCAGCTTCTTCCCCCAGGCCATCAGAGCCCTGAACACTGAACTCTCCACACACAAGCACACATGAGCACACGCACAACACACTCACTGTACACGCTCACACACTAGCAGCCACTTTAACATGAGCAGGCACACACTCATGCTGCACACGCCCACACTTAGGGCCACCAAGAAGGTTCACTTTAAAAATAGTATAGTATAACCGGAGATTGTATAAATGATCATGTACAGAAAGACACTACCAAAGGAGTATGGCCTCCATGCTCTGTAAATAACTTATGTACATATACCGATATGCCCTAACATGTTACTTGATTATTGCACAATGTTACTTGTCTATTGCACAATGTTGATTCTAGTATATGTTATTTGCACATCGTTGCGGGCAAGACCACCCGCATTTCATTGTATACTTGTATGCCGTGACAAATAAATCTCTTGCTCTCTACATGTGAAAGTTATTTTCAATATTAGATTGGATAAAGGGATAGTTCCACTAAGAGCAGAGTGTAAGCTATACGATCTATAACTACTGAATGCTATTGTTTTTCTACAGTTAATCTTCGTATGGGTCTCCAATAATGACCACAGAAACTGAAAGACGAGTGGCAGCTATATTTCAACCTTAAAGCACTTATACAATATTCATACTTATATTCACAGTAGCAACGATACGTTCAGAAGGTAATATGCAAAACAATTACGCATGTATCACACTGAAACACAAAATGTCAAAGATATTAAACATCAAGCAGTTATTTTCACTTTCACATTTTCACAGCAACATTTAACTCTCTGTCAACGGGACTAGAAATCTTACAGTAAGTAAGGCATTATGGTACAGAGGTTCATAAAAAATATAGAACACAGTTTTGCGAGTAAAACATCTCTAAACATTGTTTTGCAGTTATGGATAAGGAAAAACAGGGACGACACGGACAGGAATAACCAACGTTTTGTAGATTCTGTAACTTTACACAACATTGATTGTGAATGTAGTAACACCTTTAACATGGCTATAAAAAACTGATCATTGTTTTACGGCTGAAGCTTTAAGGTACCATATTTGAATTGCACATCGCCACAATATTGTCACTGTATTACAATACACCCCAAGGAATCATTCTTCAAATAACTTTTACAAAAACAACTTATTATTATAATATTTTTTTTTCCTTTTTTTTCTTCTTTTTTTTTACAATCAAATGTCTATTCATGAGAAAGAAAGAAAGAAAGAAAGAAAGAAAGAAAGAAAGAAAGAAAGAAAGAAAGAAAGAAAGAAAGAAAGAAAGAAAGAAAGAAAGAAAGAAAGAAAGAAAGATTGGAAGAAAGAAAGAAAGAAAGAAAGATTGGAAGAAAGAAAGAGAGAAAGAGAGAAAGAAAGAAAGAAATAGAGAAAGAAAGACAAAGAAAGAAAAGAAAGAAAGAAAGAAAGAAAGAAAGACAAAGAAAGAAAAGAAAGAAAGAAAGAAAGAAAGAAAGAAAGAAAGAAAGAAAGAAAGAAAGAAAGAAAGAAAGAAAGAAAGAAAGAAAGAAAGAAAGAAAGAAAGAGAGAAAGAGAGAAAGAAAGAAAATAGAAAGAGAATGAAAGAGAAAGAAAGAAAGAAAGAAAGAGAGAGAGAGAAAGAAAGAAAGAAAGAAAGAAAGAAAGAAAGAAAGAAAGAAAGAAAGAAAGAAAGAAAGAAAGAAAGAAAGAAAGAAAGAAAGAAAGAAAGAAAGAAAGAAAGAAAGAAAGATTTGCTAAACAACATTTTCCATTTCCCCACAGCTGAAGTCTCATGGGAGCGCTCCCTGTGGGGGGGGGGGGCGCTCCCTGTCACCCTTCTCCTCAGAACTTAGCCCCTTTCGTGACTGTGATGCACAGAGTGAATACACAGTCCCTTGTCCAACCATATAAAAATTCCTACAATTAAGTCTGTCTCGCTTTTCTCTATCAAAACGCTTCTCGTACAAGTATCGCAGAGAAATTAGGTACTCACAATTGCACGAGGGTTTCGGACAGACAAATGCTAGGGTTTCGGACAGACAAACGCTACGGTTTGAAAGCTCGGCGTTGCTAATAAACAATTAAAATCATTTTTATAAACTGGTCAACACTGGTCAACACAGCTTTATTTCCGGCTTTGGGTGCCTGATGCGCATGCGCTGTGATCAGGCAGCTAAAGCAATTTTGAGCAGTGTTGACCAGTTTATAAAAATTCTTTTAAATGTTTATTAGCCAAGCTTTCAAACCCTAGCGTTTGTCTGTCCGAAACCCTTGTGCAACTGTGAGTACCTTTGAAATTTCTCTGCGATACTTCTACGAGAAGCGTTTTGATCGAGAAAAGCGGGACAGACTTAATTGTAGGAATTTTACATGGTTGGACAAGGGACTGTGTATTCACTCGGCGCATCACAGTCACGAAAGGGGCTACTCAGAACTGTAGCCAGTCGCCTGTGGAGGAGTCGATCAAGCCACCATAATGGCTGCCATGATGGCACACGCCACAGATCACAGATCCCCCCCGAGACAGAAAGTCAGTTGAGAAACTCTGTGTCGAGATGAAACAGAGACTCCGGAGAGAAGGGGGGGGGGGCAAGGCCAGATTAAGAATTCAGAGGCCTCTGGGCCAGACTCTTGTGGAGGCCCCCACACACACATACACGTGCACGCACGCACAGTGGCGTTTTTATATGTAAAACATTGGTGGGGCAGCCACTAACCAATACCAGGCAAACTACAGTAATCAACAAAATGACAGTAATCGTTGTTCGCAAATTTCGCACCACATATCAGGCATAGGCTACAGGTAAGCCTGCATTGTTAGTCGTGAAAGCAAATTAATCTGTCCACGCTGAATTAAACCCTCTATTTTCCTCAGACTTTCCTTTTTTTGGATTTATCCATGGTTAGCTTACTGGGGGGGGTCGGAACTCAAGATTAGCCACTTGCAGATGGCAGGGAGAGGCACGGGGTGTGACGTACTGTATATTTTAGTTGATGAAATATTTTAGTTGACTAAATATTTTAGTTGATGAAATATTTTTTCATTTCAGTGTCACAGTATGACATCGATCTAAAAAAATAAAAATAAAAATAAAAAAATCTCTGAAAATACCGTAACCATGGAGATTTCCAGGCCACTGTGTGTATTATAGCACTGCGATATTCAAAGCTGTCATGAATGCTTCTGTGAGATTTCTTTACATTTTGCGGGGTCTCTCAAATTTCACAAGACAACATTTTCCGTTTCCCCCCACTGTTCAAGTCACCTGGGAACGCTCCTCGTCATGACGTAGTACGTTCATACTCGAGTCGGTCGAATCCGAGGCTATCGAACCCCCTGCTGAGAGGAATCTTCTGTCTGAAGTGGAGTTTGTTGTTGTGGAGTGAGTGTGCTTTGGTGACAAAGGAGTTCACACAGCTAGTCCGCTGAACGACACCGAGGTAGTAGAGATGGTGAATACGTACATCCTGTCCATGTGGACGTTTCTGGCTGCGCTCTTAAAGTTAAAAGGTTGCACTTTTAAAGTCTCCATCACAAGCATCAGTTGGAAAGAAGGAAACGGGAAGGGACACTATAGAAAAATACTACTGAGCTTGTGAGGAATTTGACCTCCTTGAAATGTGTTTAAATGTTATACTATTTTCTATGTCAATTCTGTCTCGCCTGTGAGTCAGGAATAATAATATAATAATAATAGATTTCATTTATATAGCACACTTTAAACTCAGTGAGCTCTCAAGGTGCTTCACAGCAGAAGGAAAATAAAATAAAAAATAAGATAAAAGGTTTAAAACATGAAAACATTCAAATGAATAAAATAAAAACATAAGAATAAAAAGGTTTAAAACATAAAAACATTTAAAATGAATCAAATTAAATTAAATAAAAAACATAAAACATAGCAGATTAAAAAACAGAACCTAGTGGAAGGCAGAGTAAAATAAATGGGTTTTAAGGCTGGAAGAGACATAGGCTACGTTCACACTGCAGATGAATGTGGCCCAAATTTGATTTCTTTGCTCATTGCGACTCAGTGTGAAACAGCACAAATCACATGGAATCTGATCTTTTCGATTCTGATTCTGGCCTACTTTCATTATGTCGTCCTGAATCAGATACAGGTCTGATTTTTCTTTGCTGATTTTTCTGGTAAACAAGAATACCCTGAAGACTCTGGCAGGAGCACTCATTCAAGGGTACTACGACTATGCATGCACCTCATGGTACCAAAGCACCTCAAAGGCGCTTAAAACAAAATTACAAACATCACAAAACAAACTGGTCAGACTACTGCTTGACCTTACCCCCAGAACCCACCTCACCCCTGCCCACTTTGACAACCTAGGATGGCTTAGAGTAGACGACAGAGTACAGCAACTTGCAATGGGCCTGGTCTACAAGATACACTATACGACTAAGGTACCCATGTACATGTCAAAATACTTCCCAAAGGTCAGTGAATACCATAACCACTACACCAGAGGAAGCTCAACAAATCATGTTAAACCCAGATTCGGCTCAAACAAGGGCCTAAACACGTTTTGCAATTATGCCACATCAATGTGGAACGCCCTACCCAAAGCTGTAAAGGAATGTGAATCCCTACCCACATTCAAAACCGCTCTTAAAGAGCACCTACGGGAGGCTGCAATTCGAAACTGGCCACCGTAAATGCCCAAAACCCCCACCACCTCCTAATAGACAGTCTCCTCCCCACCGCATGTATATATTCCCTCCCACCCACCCACCCCCTCCTAATGTACAGTCCCCTCCCCATCATATGTATATACTCTGTCAGGATCTAGGGGTAACAGTACTGTATATTTGAATACCGTTTATGTCACAAATGTATCAGTACTAAATACCTATATGTCCCTATGCCATAAATGTCATGTATGTTGTGTATGTCATAAATGTCTATATGAATTGAAAATGGGGGACCCTGATGGAAACAAGACAAACGTCTTTCTCAGGTCTGCATCCCCTTAACAATTGTGTGTATTGAGCCGTACTGTATTGTACCCATTCTGCAATCTGTTAAATAAAGTTTTCATTCATTCATTCATTTTCATTCATTCATTCATTCATTCAGTCTGAACAGTCATGCGACCTTTACGTCACTCTCTAGAATGTAATTTCTTTTTTACATTTTATCGTTTTATTTGCGCATGCGGATCAGTTCAGGAGCGTGTGTGACCGGTTCTCACTGGAATATGATCTTGGCCACATAAAAAAAAAAAAACAATTTAAACAGCCAAACAAAATAAATCTGATCTAAGAAATAAACCAGAATTGAGCACTTTTAGGCCTGCAGTGTGAACGTAGCCATACAGTACAGTCACAATGCAGAGCATAACCCTGGATTCCTCAGCCTCCCGGACCCCTCGTCCTTCTAAACGAGGTGCGCAGAGGCTGTGCAAGGGAAGCCAAACATTAAATTAATCAGATCCACACTACCGTGGCACTGAAAGAAGACAAACATACATATTTACATATATAGCCCTGAGGCCTGTGTTTCTGTTTAAGGATTATTTTCTTACTTTGCAAATAATTCTCATTTCCTGTGATGGCTGGGTGTTTCTGATTCATGACACCGACGTAAAATCGATTAATCAAGTCGCCCACTTACGGTAGGTAGTTAGTCAAAAGGCCTGCGTCTTGTCAGAATTCTGTGGTAGAGAACTGCGTGATCTCAGTCCGCAGTTCATCCTGAACTGATCTGGGGCCAGCCGGTCCTCCGGCCTGCTGGTTCATCATGCCTAGTCACGCCGGCTTCCTCAGCGACTCCATGGGGGCGCACACGGACACGGGCTCCCGCGTGGTGTTACGGGCCCTGGTGAAGCTGCTCTTCTCGGCGCGGGAGCGGTACGGCAGGCAGAAGTCCCTGAAGCACCTCTTGAAGTTCTCGTCCAGGAAGGCGTAGAGGACCGGGTTGAGGCTGCTGTTGGTGTAGCCCAGGGCGATGCACAGGTGCCAGCTGACCACGACCAGTGGACTCTCCTGATTGATCTCCACCACGGTCTTCACGATGATGAAGAGGTGGATGGGCGTCCAGCAGACGATGAAGGCCGCCACCACCACCAGGACCATGCGCGTGATCCGCCGGAGGTTCCGGTCCTTCTCCTTGGAGCCGGAGAGCAGGCGGACGCTCTTGAGCCGCAGCAGCATCAGGCCGTAGCAGATGGTGATGACCAGGACGGGCACCACGAAGGCGAAGATGAACACGCAGATCTTGGTGACCATGTCCCAGTACCACTCCGGCGCGGGGAAGTTCAGCGTGCAGACGGTGTTGCCTGTGGAGGTGAAACAAGAGGTTTAGCAGCGAACCACCATGAGGGATGAAGCCAAGTTAATAATCCTGGCTCAAATGAACGAATGGATGAATGCAGTGTTAATTTTGTTGACTAAATTGATGACGAAAGATGTTCGTCAACAAAGGTTTTTTTCATGACGACAACGAGACGTGACGTCACGTTATTGAATACCATATATGTGACGGTAACGAGACTAAATAGTTAATTAAATATCGTTGACCACAACTGAGGACACACAAATGTAATTTACAAAAACCAGGACGAAATTTCTCTTCATGTATGTTGATATTGTTGACTAAAACAAGACGAGACAAAATAATTATAACTTTTCTTAATGCCATCGTCCCGAGTAGAGCAGTGTGACGGGGGGCTATGTTATTAGCATTAGCTGGAGCTATTTGAAAAGCTAGTTTTAGCTTAACGTTACCTTGGCTAAAGTTGGGACTATTCATAATCCAGCTGCAGACCTGCAAGCAAAGTACAGCAAGTTGGCAAAGGAGTATTCCAAGGTAAATAACTTTTTCACCAGTAACGTTACATTACATTGTTTGTATTTCCATCTAGCCCGCGTTAGCTAGTGGCTAAGCTAGCTCACGCTAATGTGGCTAACTGATCGACCTCTCCCACACAATTAATGACATGTTGCGGACAACCATACCGGTGACAATGTTTAGCTTTTAGTGCCAAATGATAAGAGTCCGAGGCGGAGTCTCAAAAGAGAATGTTGAATATTTATTTTGCATTAAAAATCACAACAGAGATCCATCTTAACTATTGATATCCGTGCTTGTACTGTGTTCTTAAGTTTTGCCCATCTATCAAGGTCGTCTTTGATTTTGTTTTGGATTTTTGTGTAGTTGTGCTTCACCGTTTGTCTTATGGTAGGGAATATTTCCACTCCCAAGCATCTGAAATGTTTTACCATCGGTATCTGTCCTGGGAGGGTTGTATCTTTTTTTGCAGGGGTGTTAAGTGGAAGGAAAGCCGACTTCGGCCAATTTATCTTAAATCCAGATAAATCACCAAAGTCCTCAATCAACTTGAGCAGATGAGGCAATGTGGTGTTGGGGTTTTTCATGAACAATATTACATCGTCCGCATATAAACAAATTTTTTGTTGTGTGCCCTTGATTACGATAGGTTCTATGGATTGGGATTGTCTTATATATTGTGCTAACGGCTCTAATGATAAATTGAACAGACCGGGACTAAGAGGACAACCCTGTCTGGCAGAGCGTGATACCGGAAATATTTCAGATATGATTGTGCCTGTTATAATCATGGCCGATGGGTCTTTGTATAATACTTTAATCATATCGATGAATCCTTTTCCTAACCCCATCCTTTCTAGCACTGCCCACAGATACGACCATTCCAGCCTGTCAAAGGCCTTCATAGCATCCAGGGACAGTATCGCCTTAGGTATGGTGTCCTCTTTGTCGGCATCAAGTACGTGCAGTATACGTCTTATGTTCTCAGTGATCAGGCGGCCTCCTATGAAGCCAGTTTGGTCCGGGTGAACTAAAGACGTCATATGCTTTTGTAATCTGATGGCTAATACCTTAGAGTACAGTTTGATATCTGTTCCGAGGAGGCTTACAGGTCTATAACTACCGCACTCGTTGGGGTCTTTGTCTTTTTTAAGGAGGACTGTTATGAGTGCAATATTGTCGGTTTTATGGAAGTTCCCCTCCTTGACTGAGTATAAGATCATATTTAGTAATAAGGGGCCAATTATGTCCCAACAAGAAAGGTACATTTCTGATGGGAAACCGTCTCTTCCTGGAGCCTTACCACTTTTCATTGCGGTTATGGCCATCTTGAGTTCCTCTAGTGTGATCGGTATTTCTAACTGTTTAGCGTCATCCTCTGAAAGTTTAGGGAGAATAATTTGATTAAGAAATGTGTCCATTTTGTTTTCAATCAACTTCTTCTGTTCAATGCTACCGTTACCCCCTCCAGAGGGTTACTGGAAAAGATTACACTCCTCCACATACAAATTTATTTGGAATAACAAACCACCACGTATAAAAAGATCCACCGCACAGAGAAATAAAGCAGATGGTGGCATGGCATTTCCAGATTTTTTCCTATATTTTAAGGCGTACTCATTAAGTCCATTGACAACATGGTTTGACTCCCAAGCATTAGCATCTTGGAGGAAAATAGAAGAAAACATAGTAGCCCCACATAGACTGAAGGACATAGCATACACTAAACTACCAATCAAGCACTGTGAACGAAAATTTGGCCCCATAATTACTCATGCGATCCGGATATGGCGTGAATCACAAAAAAAAAATCCTAACCCACAAGAATGGCACAACCATACTCCCTTATTCAATAACAATGCTCTCTTAATTGGAAAACGACCTATAAGATTCCCTATATGGGAAGAGCAAGGCATACACTCATTAGGGGATATTTTTAACAAACAGGGTTTTTGTAGTGATAAAGAAATACGCAAAAAATTTAATCTCACCAAGTCCACATGGCTTTTTCACAAACAGTTAGAGCTATGTTTGAAGTCTCACGGTGTTCCATTAGACAGACCAATTGAACACCACAGATACCACAAATTCTTCTACTCAAGAGAGACATCGAGAGGTTTTGTTTCAGAATTTTATCATCAATTACTAACGTCCTCGTATGAAACCCTCCAACTTGACTCTGTCTGGAGGAGGGATATACCAGACCTGGAAAATGACTTTGATTGGCAAGGAGCCTGGGCAAATGTCCGACTTACATCAAGGAACCCGGATCATCAACAAATCAATCTTAACTATATTCACAGGACATACTTGACTCCTATAAGACTGTGCCGAATGGGGCTCAAACAAGATTCCAAATGCACCCAATGTACAAATGGGGACGAAGGGACATTTATGCACATGTATTGGGACTGCTCACCAGTTAAGGCATTCTGGAAAGATGTGACCCAACAAATATCAAAACTCGTATCTTGGAATATACCTGTACACCCCTCGGTATTGCTGTTGAATGATGTTTTTGAGTTTGCAGTGAATCCACAGCTAAAGAGATTGGTTTTATCGGGTATCACAGTAGCCAAAAAGCTGATCGCATCACGCTGGTTTCAACCGGAAAAAATGTGCCGTAAAGTTTGGTTTCTTACATATCTCGATGTAATTTACCATGAAATATCTACAGCAAGAATTCTGGGTCTCAATGAATCCAAAATGTCAATGTGGTTAGAAGTGGTGGAGAGAATAAAAGCTAGCTTATAATGGTAGTGTCTGGTTAGGTGCGAGGGATAGTGGAGGTACTTCTCAAGGTGGGGTCCGGGAGGGGGGGGTTCGAGCTGAGCATATGTATGTAGGTTTTTTTTTTTAGATAACAGGTATTATGGGTATATCTTATATAAAACAACTAACCAAAATGTGATCTCATTGGATGTGCCCTGACAATTAATGCTTGTATATCTTATCGTGTGTTGTCATGTTTGTTTATATGTTTGTTTTAAAAAAGAATAAAAAAATAAAATACAAAAAAAAAAAAATCACAACAGAGAGCCTCTGCTACTACAGTAGCCAACCTAAACGGAGCAGCCTGGATAGGAAGTGTGCAACAACGTATAATGTCCGTGTGGAACCAACGTGCCAACAACAACCATTCCGTGGGTGAAGCATAGTTGAGCATAGAACTTTTAATGATACTAATACTAATCTATACAATCACCTGTTGTTGAATAAATACCATTACTTTCTAGTTATTACTAAAAAAGAGTATATATAAAACAGTAGCTGTAAAAAAGAAAAGAAAAAAAGTTTTATAATTTATATAATATATATATATATTTTTTTTTTTATGTATGCACTGGTATTGGATCAGTATAACCAGATAGACCACCTCTAACTCTAACCCCTAACCAGACCTAGGCCACCTCTAACTTTAACCCCTAAGTTAGGGTTGTGACTTAGAGGTGGTCTAGGTCCGGATAGGGGTTAAGAGTTGGTCTAGCCCTTTACATCCATCTATCTAAATAATAATAATAAATGATAATGAATGCTTAACTACCCCTAAGTTACCCTAACCAGACCTAGACCACCTCTAACTCTAACCACTAACCAGACCTATTCTATGTGGCACTTTAACACAGACCTCAGAATGTGATTTTATATAATGTTTTTATGCAAGCAGATTGCAATCAGTGTGTACTACTACTAGTACTACTGTGTGTTCTGTTTACTTAGTTTACAGTATCCTGTTATAGAATAAACCGCTGCCAGACACAGCAGAGAGAGAGAGGACAGACATGACAGAGAGGACAGACACAGCAGAGAGAGGACAGACATCGCAGAGAGAAAGGAAAGACACAGCAAACAGAAGACAGACAGAGTTCAGCGTCGTCTCTCTGGTCAGAAACAATGTCACCACATCCGTAATGCTCTCTTTGATGCATACATTGGACCATGTCTACACCAACATATACTGTAGGAGCAACAATACATTGGACCATGTCTACACCAACATATACTGTAGGAGCAATATACATTGGACCATGTCTACACCAACATATATACTTCCTGTGTATCACTTGTGCCGCCGACTCAGATTCCCCTAGGTTAAAAAATAAATACGCAATTTAAATCAGAAAATGTTCCATGTTGACTATTTCTGACAAGTTTTTTTCCATTAACTAAAAATAGACAAAAATGTCATCCGTTTTCGTCAACTAAATCTAGACTAAAACAAAAAAGACAAAATTGAGACAAAAACTGACTAAGACTAAAATGCTCAGACATTTAGTTGACTAAAATAAATAAATAAATGAAGATGACAAAATATGATGAAAACGAAAAAGGAGCACTTGACACATGACTAAGACTAAAACTAAAATGAAAATAGCTGCCAAAATTAACACTGGATGAATGATCATAGACACTCAAAGCGCTCCCCACAATGTAGGGTGGAAATTGCCTCCTTCACCGCCACTGTGTAGCACCCAACCTTGAGCTATGCAGGCTCAATGGCTGCCATACACTGGCACCAGACACACATCACACTACACAATGGCTGAACAGCTCAGGAGACAGGGATTGATATCAGTCAATTAGGGGGGGGAGATATTCTTTAGGGGTTCTTTAACACTTTAAGTGCCGAAAACGTGTTTAGGCGTCTTTCCTAGCCATGCTAAAGTTGCAGAGGACGCCCTAACTCGTCTTTAATATCAATATTTCAAAAATCTGTGATCGAAATCATATTTTTCCTCTGCAGCCCTGAGACACAGTGCTGGCCTCCTCTCAACCCTCTAGCGGTTCAAGAGCGCCATCTGGTGGCCGATCGGCAGAAGCGCCAAACAGGAAGTCATGTGGATGAAGTGGTGATCACCCATATTACTTCCGGCCACTCTCTATAGCTCCTGCGACTCCATCTTGAAACACTCGATAATAGATCGCTCGCCCTAACTCAATAAACAACGTTATTTGGACGTATATATTATTATACAACCTGGAAATGGACCGGGTATTTCGACATCCCATAATGGAAAACTGTCTACCCCACGCTGATCGCCCAACGGCCCGCGGAGACTGGGGTGAGTTTTAGCGTGTAGTATTACCGTGTTCGACACTAACTGCTATGATGAACATTTGACCCACATTAGATGAATGGTATAACGTTGCCCACGGAATTATAAACGATCCCCCGCCCATCCGGTCATCATCAGATGATACGTAGAAACTTCTAGAAGCACGTCCATTTGAAATTTTTCATCTGGCACCGATCGCTACCAAACTGTATTTGATCATCAATATAATGCATTTGGGGCTATAAATCACGTTCTGGAGAAAGCTGCAGAAAGAGATGAAAACATACTTATACTTTAGATCATATTTTAGTATGAATATGTGAATTAAAAAGTTTAATGTTCATACACCCTGAACAATACATATAGGACATTGAATGGGCCCTAATAATGGCAATCTAGCAATAGAATTTAAAAAGTTATAGCCCTGCAAAGAAGGGGAACTTCTCCATAGACAAATAGAGCTGGCAAGGGATGGTATATCATGAATTTAACCTTCGGCAGTTAAAGTGTTAATGACCGAATTCAGTCGGGACCTGAGTTTAATGTCTCATCTGAAGGATGGCACTCGCAGCTGTACGGTGTCCCTATCATTGTAACATGGGCATCGTTACTGCCAAGTCCAGAGGACAGAGTGCTCCCTGCTGGACAACAACACCACCAGTCCCAAAGGACAGAGTGCCCCCTGCTGGACGACAACACCACCAGGTCCAGAGGACAGAGTGCCCCCTGCTGGACGACAACACCACCAGGTCCAGAGGACAGAGTGCTCCCTGCTGGACAACAACACCACCAGGTCCAGAGGACAGAGTGTCTCCCTGCTGGACGACAACACCACCAGGTCCAGAGGACAGAGTGCTCCCTGCTGGACAACAACACCACCAGGTCCAGAGGACAGAGTGTCTCCCTGCTGGACAACAACACCAACAGGTTCAGAGGACAGAGTGTCTCCCTGCTGGACAACAACACCACCAGGTCCAGAGGACAGAGTGCTCCTTGCTGGACAACAACACCACCAGGTCCAGAGGACAGAGTGTCTCCCTGCTGGACAACAACACCACCAGGTCCAGAGGACAGAGTACTCCCTGCTGGACAATAATACCACCTACCTGGGTTCTATCCTAGAGGCAAATCTTTCCTGTGACAAAATGGCATCCAATGTAATAAAAAAAGTCAACCAACAAACGCGATTCTTGTACCGGATCTCCTCACTGGTAAACAAGAATACCCTAAAGACTCTGGCAGGAGCACTCATTCAAGGGTACTACGACTATGCTTGCACCTCATGGTACCAAAGCACCTCAAAGGAGCTAAAAACAAAATTACAAACATCTCAAAACAAACTGGTCAGACTACTGCTTGACCTTACTCCTAGAACCCACGTCACCCCTGCCCACTTTGACAACCTAGGGTGGCTTAGAGTAGACGACAGAGTACAGCAACTTGCAATGGGCCTGGTCTACAAGATACACTACACGGCCAAGGTACCCATGTACATGTCAAAATACTTCCCAAAGGTCAGTGAATACCACGATCACAACACCAGAGGGAGCTCCACAAATCATGTTAAACCCAGATTCGGCTCAAACAAGGGACTAAACACGTTTAGCAATTATGCCACATCAATGTGGAACGCCCTACCCAAAGCTGTAAAGGAATGTGAATCACTACCCACTTTCAAAAACACTCTCAAAAAACACCTACGGGAGACTGCAATTTGAAACTGGCCCCTGTAAATGTCCTAACACAACCCCCTCCAATGTACAGTAAATTACCAAGTATGGTCTTGTCAATATTCCAATGTACAGTTTTGCTTGTACAGTGGTACAGTGTCCCCCACCCACCCCTCCTACCCAACCTCCCCCCCCCACTCCTACCCAACCCCCCCCCCACCCAACCACCTCCAATGTACAGTCCCCCCCACCTACCCAACCTCCTCCAATGTACAGTTTCTACGTCAAATGTATATACTTTTTTTCTGGACTCTTTTCGTATCACAAACAGTACTGTATTTGCAAATCTGGTATGTCATAAATGTATAGATGTAGCAGTACTGTCTATCTGTATGTCATGTATGTCATATATGTTACGATGAATTGAAAATGGGGGACCTTGATGTAAACAAGACAAAAGTCTTTCTCTGGTCTGCATCCCCTTAACAATTGTATGTATTGAGCTGTACTGTACTCTACCCATTCTGCAATCTGGTAATAAAGTTTTCATTCATTCATTCATTCATTCAGGTCCAGAGAACAGAGTGCTCCCTGCTGGACAATAATACCACCAGGTCCAGAGGACAGAGTGCTCCCTGCTGGACAACAACACCACCAGGTCCAGAGGACCGAGTGCTCCCTGCTGGACAACAACACCACCAGGTCCAGAGGACAGAGTGTCTCCCTGCTGGACAACAACACCACCAGGTCCAGAGGACAGAGTGTCTCCCTGCTGGACAACAACACCACCAGGTCCAGAGGACAGAGTGACTCCCTGCTGGACAACAACACCACCAGGTCCAGAGGACAGAGTGTCACCCTGCTGGACAACAACACCACCAGGTCCAGAGGACAGAGTGCTCCCTGCTGGACAACAACACCACCAGGTCCAGAGGACAGAGTGCCCCCTGCTGGACAACAACACCACCAGGTCCAGAGGACAGAGTGTCTCCCTGCTGGACAACAACACCACCAGGTCCAGAGGACAGAGTGTCTCCCTGCTGGACAACAACACCACCAGGTCCAGAGGACAGAGTGCTCCCTGCTGGACAACAACACCACCAGGTCCAGAGGACAGAGTGTCTCCCTGCTGGACAACAACACCACCAGGTCCAGAGGACAGAGTGCTCCCTGCTGGACAACAACACCACCAGGTCCAGAGGACAGAGTGTCTCCCTGTTGGACAACAACACCACCAGGTCCAGAGGACAGAGTGTCTCCCTGTTGGACAACAACACCACCAGGTCCAGAGAACAGAGTGTCTCCCTGTTGGACAACAACACCACCAGGTCCAGAGTGTTTCCTGCTGGACAACAACACCACCAGGTCCAGACAACAGAGCGCCCCCTGCTGGATAACAACACCACCAGGTCCAGAGGACAGAGTGCCCCCTGCTGGACAACAACACCACCAGGTCCAGAGGACACAGCGCCCCCTGCTGGACAACAACACCCCTTTCCGATCAACGGCCTTGAACCAGGGCCTCCCACCGGTGATCTTGCCATCATGAGCGCAGAGCTCTACCCATGTAGCCACACAGCCACAGGGGGGGGGGGGGTGTACCCTCTCACCCAGGGCCTAATTTTTCCCACGTGACGAACAGAGGCACTTGTCGCTAAAGGTAAGTGGAGTGCCTAAGTGAGTGGAGTGCTCGCAGTTTCACAGGACGGGCTAATTTCCTGTATTTTTCCGGAGGGAGAGAGGGAGAGAGGGAAGAGGGAGAGAGGAGAGGAGAGGAAAAATCCCTCACCTTTTCCCGTCACCTTGGTAACCGCCATCACCATGACGGGGACGCCGATGGCAGAGGAGAGGATCCAGATGCAGACGTTGATGAGCTTGGCCTTGGCGGGTGTGCGGAAGTCCAGGGCCCGCACGGGGTGGCAGACGGCCACGTAGCGGTCCACGCTCATCATGGTCAGCGTGAAGATGCTGGTGAACATGTTGTAGTAGTCGATGGCGATGACCACCTTGCAGAGCAGCTCCCCGAAGGGCCAGGTCCTCATCAGGTACTTGGCGCTCTGGAAGGGCAGCGTGCTGGTGGCCAAGGCGTCGGCCAGAGCCAGGTTGAAGATGTAGATGTTGGTGGCCGTCTTCATCTTGGTGTATCTGGTTGGGAGGTGGTGGGGGGGGGGGGGAGAATCGGATAATTATTTTACTTATAATTATACTATATTCTATTGTGCTTCTATTTTATTTAGTTTATATCCCATTTTATTTCATTACACCTTTTAATTTTTTTCAGTTGTACAGCCCTGGCTTATTTTTTATATTTTACTTATAATTATACTATATTCTATTGTGCTTCTATTTTATTTAGTTTATATAGCATTTTATTTTATTCCACCTTTTTATTTTTTTCAGTTGTACAGCCCTGGCTTATTTTTATATTTTACTTATAATTATACTATATTCTATTGTGCTTCTATTTTATTTAGTTTATGTAGCATTTTATTTTATTCCACCTTTTAATTTTATTTTCTGTCCGTTATTGTCTGTCCGTTAATGTCGCACCGAAAACGACCAAATCAAATTCCTTGTATGCGAAAACTACTTGGCAATAGAGACCTTTCTGATTCTGATATATCTAAATCACTTTCAGCTCAGTAGAGAACTACTCTGTTTTTATTTCGAGCGGGAATCGAAACCGGGAATATATGGTATTCTTGTAAATCTATCTTCTATCACAATGAAGTACCATGTGACTAACTCATTAAATGATAAATGGACTGCATTTATTCATCAGCTTTTATCGAAAGTGCTTTACAACTCACCCGTTCAGTCACACATTCACACACCGACGGCGGAGGCGACCATGCAAGGTGCCAACCTGGGCCCCGTTCCATGTACGTGGTTCAACTAAGTCGATCAACATGTCCATTATCCAGCTTCAGTTAACCCGATGTTCGAAGCCGGGATTTTCCTGTTTCACAAACCTGGATTCAGTCTCGTTAACTCAAGCCAGACTTGAGAGTCAGGCTAGATGCGCGCTCCCGTTTTAGGTGGAAAGCCAGCACGTATCGATGGCAGAGACCCTGATTCTCAACGGCATTGATTGATTAATTGATTTAAGACTTTATTGACAGATTGCAATAGGCTCAATCGCCTCGCCGACAAGTTAAATGCGTTATCTATAGGCTAATTCTAAGTCCATCATTACCTCAATCAATCAGATTATATTTCTTTAAACTTGCCTGCTGGATTGAATAATCAAATGAGATCTTGCTAGCGAAAATAACTAGTTAACTGTTATACAGAATTACGAGACGGCTTTCTTGCCCATTGATTGATGTATAGTCAATCTTTTACTTATCTACTCTGTGGTGTAACGGGTTGTTCTTTTGACTTCCACACGGATGACCCGGGTTCAAGACCGGGGTCCTTCTTTTTGCAATATAGGAATAATTCAATTTGGTGCACGTTGAGAGCTATATAAAGAATGACATCCTCAATGCATGTAGATTTATAATATTTTAACTTAAAACCAGGCTACTTTGGCGTATAATCATTAATATTATATTCAAAAAAATCATATTGGAAACTCCGGGATTAGAACCCGGGTCGCAAGATTGGGAGTCTTGAGCACTACCGCTGGGCCACTGTGCCAGATGGGATAAATTCATTGTTTATACATTAATGAACGAGAGACCCGTGTTTAGAATATTCCTTATTTTGAATGACGTTTTATTCCTTTATCCTCATTCATTCATGTGACGTCAACGGCTCATTCAATTTCTCAAATCCGTCAAACAGCGCATCTCATCAGACATCTTAATCCCAGTTACAATTAAAATAACCACATTGTTGTGTACATCGCACGAGCGAGCGCCACCGTCGCCACGGTATATATAACGTGCATTATTTAGGACAAAGTGAATTTAATATCAGCATTTTGGGTCTATTTTACATTTCAAAAGCCCCCTCTGGAAGAATGGAGCACAAAAACGTAATTCAGAATGGTATAATGCAGATCGTAGACTGTGGGAATAGTTTCAGGAAACGGGCTGTCACTTCTTTGCGGGGGCGTGGCGATAGTTCAGGCTAACTTGAACTTGAACTCTGCTTTCGACCAGGCTCAAACTTTTGGATATGTTGTCATGGTGATTTGGAAAATCCAGGTACATGAAATCGGAAAGTCAGGCTAACCGAGTTAGCCGGATAACTTTATCCGGCTAACTCGGTTATCCCGGTACATGGAACGGGGCCCTGCTCATCGGGAGCAGTGAAGTGGTTAAGTGTCTTGCCCAAGGACACTTCGACATTCTGCCGGGAGGAGCCAGAATCGAACCGGGAACCTTCTGATTACCAGATGATTGCTCTAAGATATTACAATATTAGAGAGCATTCACGGTTGGTATCTGCTGGTTTCAACCAGTTCAATTTAAGACTTTTTAAGACCTTTTTAACTACCGTCGGTAGTGTGATAGTAAAGGGTTAACCTTCTGTAGTGTGGCAGTGAAAGGGTTAACCTGTTGTTGTGTGGCAGTGAAAGGGTTAACCTTCTGTGTATTGTCGCAGTGAAAGGGTTAACTGTTTGGTAGTGGAGCAGTGAAAGGGTTAATACCAATTTCACGACCATACTAGCGAGAAAAACAACAACAGCGATGCTGAAGTGGCGCCAATTAAAATGATTACACGTTCCATACAAGCTCTCGCCAGACGCACCAAGCTACCCGTATATTCAATAATATGCCCCCCCCCCCTCCCCAATAATTTTTTATACCTGTGCAAATTAAAACTTTTTAATACCTTCTAAGGCCTTAAATTGAGAATTCTGAATTGAACACTTTTTACCTTTTAACCCTTTCACTACCACACGACAGAATGTTAACCTTTCACTGCTAGTGAAAGGGTTAACCTTTTGTCGTGTGGCGGTGAAAGGGTTACCATTCTGTATTGTCGCAGTGAAAGGGTTAACCCTTTGGTAGTGTGCTAGTGAAAGGGTTAATACCCAGCATATACCCTGTATATATGGTATTCTTGAAAATCTATCTTCTATCACAATGAAGTACCATGCAACTAACTCGGTGATATGCTACAATACGAGAGAGCATCCATCGTTTCCTCTAACCAATTCCCTCTCTCTACTATTATTATTATTATTAGTATTATTATTATTATTATTATTATTATTATTATTATTATTATTATTATTATTATTATTATTATTATTATTATTATTATTATATTATTATATTATTATAATTATAATTATAATTATAATTATTATTATTATTATTATTATTATTATTATTATTATTATTATTATTATTATTATTATTATTATTATTATATTATTATATTATTATAATTATTATTATAATTATTATTATAATTATTATAATTATTATTATTATTATTATTATTATTATTATTATTATTATTATTATTATTATTATTATTATTATTATTATTATTATTATTATTATTATTATTATTATTATTATTATTATTATTATTATTATTATTATTATTATTATTAATTGTTTTACCCAGGGACAGTGCACATTTAATCAACATATTCAGTTTCCACATCAATGTGAATGTGCCAGAATTAGCTAATGAGCTAGTCTCCATCTGTAGTCCCTGCCTACCATGCATGTCTTTATGGTGTGGGAGGAAACTGGAGTACCCGGAGGAAACCCACACGAACACAGGGAGAGAACATGCAAACTCCACACAGGAAAAAAAAACCTGCTGGTGTTCGAACCCAGGACCTTCTGCAGTGAGGCAGCAGTGTGCCACTGTGCCGTGTTATTCATGCACTGGACATGTGGAGGATTGGTATCACAGCTTTATTGGACTTTATTACATGGCGTTTTCACATTCGCCGAAATGCTTGCTTGTGATTGGTCAATAGCGCACGTCAGAGGTCAGTTATCAGACAATAATGACCGCTGTGGGACAATAATGACCGCTGTGCGCAGCTGTTCGCAATCAAGCCCACTGACACACACTGTTTCAGTGCAATTAGACACTGCCGGTGTTCTGCTGCCGGCGATGACAGGGGGCGGAGTGACGAGCGGAGCCAGAACACAGCCAGAACCAGTGTTGCGAGTCGATGTAAAATGAATTAGGTATATTGTTAGTAAGTTAGCCATGTAATAAGCGGGATAATGTATAGCTATACTCGATCATTGTCGCAAAATAATTGACCTTCACTGACGTTTAAAACACCTCGCCGAGGCGGCTCGGTATTTTAAACTCTGTGTCGGTCAATTATTTTGCGACAATGACCTCGTAGCTATACATTATCCCTTACATATTCCCGTCACATTAATTGCATGGAACTAGAACTTTCGACCACCGTAGCTTGTCGCAAGTCTAGCGCTGCCATGAAGTACTGGCTAATTGGACACCATTCCATGGAATGTGACAGCCAGAGGAAGACCTGCTGTGCACGTAGCTAATGCTACTTTCCAGGCAAATCCCAGTCGGCGAAGGGCTAACGTTAGCCCTTCGTGCATTGAGCATTATTTTCAGATAACAGCAGACCACGTCAAGACAAGACAACATTACCTTGAAATTGGCAAATAGCACAGGGTGATGATCCCGTAGATGCGTAATCAAGTTGGATGTATTGCCTCCTCTTGCAACCACTCTTCGCCGGGACTTTTTGTAAACAAAGTAACAAACTGCACCATGTAGAGCGGAGGGCACTGCGATCAGCGTGTGTGTGCGTCAACAAGAGGAGGTGGGGGGGGAAGGTCGCACCAGAACAATTATTTCCACTCGCACGAATGCTCCCAATTATATTTTGAGGTTGCTCCCAATTTGGTCGCAATTTCGAGCCCTGTATATATGTACCTGCATATAACCCTTGATACCATGTCTGTAGATACTATATCTAAATCTGTACATATCCCTTACCTATACTCTTACTAGTTACGCTGCTGGCCAGTATGACTGTACATATTAATACTACAACT